>NC_057723.1:64172298-64198197 GCF_004010195.1 Chiloscyllium plagiosum
TGTCATCTGCAAATTTACTAACCCACCCCTCAACCTCCTCATCCAAGTCATTTATAAAAACTACAAAGAGTAGAGGCCCAAGAACAGAGCCCTGCGGGACCCCACTCAACACTGACCTCCAGGCAGAATACTTTCCATCTGCAACCACTCTCTGCCTTCTGTCAGCCAGCCAATTCTGAATCCCGATAGCCAAATCTCCCTGTCTCCCATACTTCCTGACTTTATGAATGAGACTACCATGGGGAATCCTATCAAATGCCTTGCTGAAGTGCATGTACACCTTTCTTGACACCTCCTCAAGAACTCAATAAGATTTGTGAGGCATGACCTGCCCCTCACAAAGCCATGCTGACTGCCTTTAATCACATTATGCTTTGCCAAATAATCATAAATCCTATCCCTTAGAATTCTTTCCACAACTTTGCTGACCACAGATGTAAGACTGACTGGTCTGTAATTGCCAGGGATTTCCCTATTATCCTTCTTGAAAAGTGAAACAACATTTGCCTCCTTCCAATCTTCCAGTACGACTTCCTTGGAGAGTGAGGAGGCAAATATCCTCGCCAGCGGCTTAGCAACCTCCGTTCTCACTTCCTGGAGCAGCCTAGGATAAATCTGGTCTGGCCCTGGGGACTTACCAATCCTAATGTTTTCCAAAATTTCCAGCACATCAACTTCATCAATCTTGATCTGGTCAGGACTGTATCCCAGCTCCTCTAAGTTTTCATTTACAACAAGTTCCCTTTCCTTGGTGAAAACCAAAGCAAAAAACTCATTTAAGGCTTCCCCTATCTGCTCAGACTCCACGTATGAGTTCCCTCCGCTATCCCTGATCGGCCCTACCTTCTCCCTGATTGTTCTCTTATTCCTCACATATGAGTAAAATGCCTTTGCGTTCTCCCTAATCCGTCTTACCAAGCCTTTTTCATGCCCCCTCCTGGTTCTCCTCAGTCCATTTCTGAGCTCCTTTCTAGCAAGCCTGTAATCCTCTAAAGCTGTGCTAGATCCTTGCTTCCTCCACCTTACGTAAGCTGCCTTCTTCCTTTTGATGAGAAGTTCCTCTGTTCTCGTCATCCAAGGTTTTTTAATCTTACCCGTTCTTACCTGTCTCAGAGGAACAAATTTATGCATCACTCACAATAACTGCTTCTTAAATAGTCTCCACATGTCTGTTGTGCCCTTTCTGTGGAACAATTGCTCCCAATCTGTACTTCCCAACTCCTGTCTGATAGCGTCATAATTTCCTTTTCCCCAATTAAATATCTTCCCTCGGTAACTGCTCCTTTCACCCTCCAAGGCTATGCTAAATGTGAGGCAGTTGTGATCACTTTCACCAAAGTGCTCTCCCACCGTGAGATCTGACACCTGTCCTGGCTCGTTGCTGAGCACCAAATCCAAATCCTCTCATCTGTCTGTCTACATTCTGAGTAAGGAAACCCCCCTGAACACACCTGATAAAATCGGTTCCATCCAAACCATCTGCACTTAGAAGGGGGGTTCCTGTCAATATTGGGAAAGTTGAAATCACCCATTTCAACAACCCTGCTACTTTTGCATTTTTCCAGAATCTGTCTGCCTATGAGATCTTTAATCTCTCTACTGCTATTAGGTGGCCTGTTAAAAACCCCCAGTGCGGTGCCTGTTCCTAACTTCCACCCATACCGACTCAGTAGACAAACCTTCCTCAACAACCTTCGTTTCTGTAGCTGTGATGCACTCTCTGATTAGCAATGCTACACCCCCTCCTCTTTTTCCACCCTCCCTGTTCTTTTTAAACATTCTGAACCTTGGAACATCTAGCAACCATCCCTGCCCCTGTGACTCTCTATCTCCTCCATATCTCTCTCACGCCTCCCTATCTTTCTAACACCTCCGCATCTCTCTAACACTTCCCTATCTATCTAACGCCTCCCTATCTCTCTAATGCCTCCCTACCTCTATAACTCCGCCCTATCTCTCTAACGTTTCCTTGTCTAACTCCTCCCTATCTCTCTTATGCCTCTCTGGCCCCCCAATTCTGTCACTCTTAAATTGCCTCACTTCTACCCTATCTCTATAAACTCAGATATCCACAAGTCTGGAAGTTCTGTGCAGTCCTCTCAATCTGGCAGCTTTCATGGTCTGCTTCACGTATTCTAATGGCTGTCTGCATTCTGAGCCCTAAACGTCTGTGTTTCACTACCTGAATCTTTTTCAGGAAACATCTTCAAACCTACTAATTTGACGAAATGTTTTACCACGTGACCTAGGAGCATCGACTTTGCTTTAGTGTTAGTTTTAGTCTGATTACATTGCTGGGTGAAGCACGCTGGATGTGCTGCTGCATTAAAGTGCTTTACAAATTGGCTGGAGGAAGGTATGTAATAGTTTCCCAGAGGTTGGTATTGGGGCCCTGGCTTTTCCTGATATATATTAATGATCTTAATCTTGGTGTGCATAGAACAATTTCAAAGTTTGCGGATGACTTATGAGGAGAACAGTGTCAAACTTCAAAAGGACATGTTTATAGAGTAGGCAGCCAGTGGTAGACAAAGCTAAATGTGGTGAAGTATGAGGTGATGCACTTTTGTACAAAGAACATAGAGAGAGAGGATAAGGTGGAAAATGAGGAAGGCTGTGCAAGACCGAATGGTTATGCGTGTATATATGCGTAAATCATTAGGGGTGTCGGGACACAGACAGATGCAGTCAATAAAGCAGACAGTATTCGAGGCTTCATCAACAGAGACCAAGGGCAGGGAGGTTATGATGTACCTGCATAGGACCTCACCGGTAGTATCGTATACAGTTATGAGAACCAGTAAGGCCTGAAC
This sequence comes from Chiloscyllium plagiosum, assembly GCF_004010195.1. Classification (NCBI taxonomy): domain Eukaryota; kingdom Metazoa; phylum Chordata; class Chondrichthyes; order Orectolobiformes; family Hemiscylliidae; genus Chiloscyllium; species Chiloscyllium plagiosum. Next base: position 64,175,112 of record NC_057723.1, read on the forward strand.
ATGTTAGAGAGAATGCAGAAGAGTTTTATGAGTCATAGAGGTATACGGCACGGAACAGACCCTTTGGTCCATCTCGTCCATGCCGACCAGATATCCTAACCGAATCTAGTATCATTTGCCAGCAGTTGGCCCATATCCCTCTCAACCCTTCCTATTCATATACCCATCCAGATGCCTTTTAATAAATGTTGCAATCGTAACTGCCTCCACCACTTCCTGTGGCAACTCATTCTATACACACACCACCCTCTGTGTGAAAAGGTCAGTTTTAAATTTTTCCCCTCTCACCGTAAACCTATGCCATCTACTTCTGAAAGGTCACCTCTCAGCCTCTGATGCTCCAGGGAAAATAGCCTCAGCCTATTCAATCTCTCCCTATAGTTCAAATCCTCCAACCCTAGCAAGATCTTTCTAAATCTTTTCTGAACCCTTTCAAGTTTCACAACACCAATCCGATAGGAAGGAGACCAGAATTGCATGCAATATTACAAAAGTGGCCTAATCAGTGTCCTGTACAGCCACAATATGACCTTCCAATTCCTGTACTCAATACTCTGACCAGTAAAGGAAAGCATACCAAACGCCTTCCTCACTATCCTATTTACCTGTGACTCCACTTTCAAGGAGCTATGAATCTGCACTCCAAGCTTTCTTTGTTCAGCAACACTCTCCAGGACCTTACATTAAGTCCTGCTCTGATTTGCCTTTCCAAAACGCAGCACCTCACATTTATCGAAATTAAATGCCACCTGCCACCCCTCAGTCCATTGGCCCATCTGATCAAGATCCTGTTGTACTCTGAGGTAACCTTCTTCACTGTCCACTACATCTCCAATTTTGGTGTCATCTGCAAACTTGCTAACTGTACCTCCTATCTTCACATCCAAATCATTTATATAAATGATGAAAAGCAGTGGACCCACCACTGAACCCTGTGCCACATTGCTGATCACAGGCCTCCAGACGTTTCAGGTTAGATGAGAAGGTTCAGTTGTGAAGCTAGTTTGGAGAACCTGGTATGATTTTTTCTACAGACTATAAAACTGAAGATTTTTGACAGTTTTTAAATCATGAGAGATCTGGGCAGAATGAGTTGGGTGAAACTGTTCCGACATAAGCAAATCGAGAATCAGAGCATAGTTTTGCTAAAGAAGTGATGTGAGAAATTATTTTTCACACAGCGAGTGTTTCAGGTCTCGAATACAGTATCTGGAAATGTCCTGGAAATGGACTCGTTAAGATATTCAGGAGGCATCAGAAGATGATTTAAACAGAAACTATGTGCTGGATTACTGGGAAAAGACCAGAGATTGGCAGTAAGTTAAAATACCCGGCCAGTCTGAGCTGACTCAATGAGCTGAATGGGCTCTTTCTGCAATGGAACTGAAATAACTCCATTACAGCTGGTATCCTGTCACCAAATCACCCTTTATTTACATGTGCATAGTAACCATCTAGCATAGTAACAGAGGCAGCTCCTATAGTGAACCCCTGACAATCCTATTTATTTTTTTCTCTAGTGAACAGGATATCTGACACTCCTGTTTATCTTTTTATTTCCCTTTTTCTTTACAAGGTGTACGAATCTTTATTCAATTTCCACCACCAGGAAGAAAGGAAACACCCGTGTGGCCAGTGACAAGCAGTGCCCTTCACAAAAGGCAGACACTCCTGTTTAATTTTTTTTTGTTTTTTTAACAAGTTGTCTGACCCTCCTGTTTTTTTTTCTTTTCTTTTTCATTTCTCCCCCAGCACCCATATTGTGTGTGTGCAGGTGTGAGACACATTCACTACATCCCTCCCCCTCTATGTCCTGGGACATAAGCCCATGGTTTTTCCTGTAGCTTCTCCTGGGGTGTGTTTGCACCAGCTCTGGTTCCTCTGACTCTGTCTTGGATACTGACGGCATGTACTGGACTATAGCCTGGCCCTCAGGACTGGAGTATCTCTGCTGAAACTCATCTTTAGGCAGTAAGGGTATCGAGGCTGTGACATCTTCTGTATCCACCTCATCCTGGGGGCAGGGATCCCACAGGTTCTGACAGTCTTGCCGGACGCTCTGAGAGGCCAGGGATGTTTTGCTCCTGCCCTGTTTGCGTGGTTGCAGCTTTCACGTTGTCTACATGCTTGGTCAGGACCGCCTCACCTATCCAAAAGTTGTACGTCACAGGACCTGACCTCCCATCAACCATGACTTTTACCTGCAGGGCAATTCTTGTAGTTTCGACACCAGACTTCACCCCCTGAAGTAACTGTCTCTCTCTCACTTACAGGAGTCTTGGACAGCCTACATCCCAGAGGACGCAACATTGTGCTTTCCAATTTCAAATAACCTCCCTTTCCATCCCCCGACTCCCTTCCCAGCCCCTCCTCCTCACTTCCACCAACCGGATTCATTCCTCCCATTGACCAACCAGGTCATACTGTGTACCTGTCTTCATCTATCCCCACTTCAGCACCTTGCCTCCACAACCCTCTTTATCTGCAGCTCCCTTTACATGCAGCACCAGTCGTGAAGGTGGGTTACACCTGAAAAGGCGACTTCTCCAGCTCCTGATGCTGTGTTCTTCAAGCCTCCTGCCTTAAGTTTAGGAAGTCAGGTGACTTGTGTTTGACATTGGGGTTTCTAATGCCGTTTCACACTCCTCCTCAAGTCTGGGGAGGTGCGGAGTCTTTTCCCCTTTAGTAATCCTGCTTTGAACTGTCCCTGTAGTTGCGTTCAATAATCAAACAGGAACCTGGACAGTTAGGTATCAATTGAAACAGTATGCTGCTTGTTTAACCAAATTCATCTTCATATACTTTGATACTGTCATATTCCCCCTGGTCCAGGAACTCCCCACATACATTTGGAACAGTACCCACCACCCTCCACCTCCTCCAAGATTTTCGTTTCCCCAGCTCCTATCGCCTCATCTTCACCATGGACATCGAGTCCCTATACATCTCTATCGCCATAACCAGGGCCTCCAAGCCCTCCATTTCCTCCTCTCCCAGCATCCCCACCAGTACCTCTCCACTGACACATTCATTTGGCTGAACTGGTCCTCACGCTCAATAATTTCTCCTTTGAATCCTCACACTTCCTCCAGATGAAAGGGGTAGCCATGGGCACCTGCATGGGCCCCAGCTATGCCTTTCTCTTTGTCAGTTACATGGAACAGTCCATCTTCTGCAGTTACACTGGCACCATTCCCCACCTTTTACTCCCCTACATTGATTACTTTATTGTTGCCACATCATGCTCCCATGAGGAGGTTGACCAGTTCATCAACTTCACCAACACATTCCACCTTGACCTTAAATTCACTGGACCATCTCTGACACCTCCCTCCCCTTCCTGGACCTCTCCATCAACAGTGACCAACTCAACACTGACATTTTCTATAAACTCATCGACTCCCACAGCTACCTCGATTACACATCCTCCTACCCTACCCTCTGTAAAAACACTATCCTGTAATCGCAATTCCTCCGCCTCCGCCGTATCTGCTCCCGGGAAGACCAGTTCCATCACAGAACACACTAGATGGTCTCCTTTTTTAAAGACCGCAATTTCCCCTCCCACATGATTGACTATATCCTCCAGTGCATCTCATCCACTTCCCGCACATCCGTTCTCGAACCCCACCCCTCCAACTGCAACAAGGACAGACCTCCCCAGTCCTCATTTTCCACCCCACCAATCTCAGCATACATTGCATCATCCTCTGCCATTTCTGTCACCTACAAATGGACCCCACCACCAGAGATATATTTCCCCCCCTTTCCTTATCTGCTCTCCGTAAAGACTATTTCCTCCGTGACTACCTGGTCAGGTCACGACCCCCAACAACCCACCCACTCCTCCCGACACCTTCCCCCGCCACCGCAGGAATTGCAAAACCTGCGACCACACCTCCCCCCTCACCTCCATCCAAGGCCCCAAAGGAGCCTTCTACATCCATCAGAGTTTTACCTGCACTTCCACACATGTCATTGACTGTATCTGTTTCTCCTGATGCGGTCTCCTCTACATTGGGGAGACAGGACACCTACTTGCAGAGCGCTTCAGAGAACATCTCTGGGACACCCGCACCAACGAATCCCAGCACCCCGTGGCCGAACACTTCAACTCCCCTCCCACTCCGCCAATGACATGCAGGTCTTGGACCTCCTCGACTGCAAAACACTTACCAACCGATGCCTGGAGGAATTTCCGCCGTGGGTCCTCCAACCCCATGGCATCAATGTGGATTTACCAGTTTCCTCATTTCCCCTCCCCCCACCTTACCCCAGTTTCAACCTTCCAACTCGACTCCGCTCTCATGACCTGTCCTACCTGTCAATCTTCTTTCCCACCTGTCCATCCAATCCTCCTCTCCAACCTATCACCAATACCTCCATCTTCATCTACCTATCACGCTCTCAGCTACGTTCCCCCCAGACCCATCCCACTCCCATTTATCTCTCAGCCCCAGCCCACAAGCCTCATTCCTGATGAAGGGCTCTTGCCTGAAATGTTGATTCTCCTGCTCCTCGAAAACTGCCTGACCTGCCGTGCTTTTCCAGCACCCCACTGTCAACTCTGATCTGCAGCATCTGCAGTCCTCAATTTCTCCTGGCTGTTTATTTAAGCCTACTTTCAAAATTATGACTGCTCCCTCTGCCAGACGATTGGATGGTGGATTGTATGGAGCTGTCCTTACATGCAATATGTCATTCGACTTTCAGAAATTTGGCTTTGCCCATTGTCCGTGACTAACACTTCCACGAGTCCGTGTATTGCAAAAGCTGCTCGCAACTGTTCAATCATCATCCTCATGTTTGATGAATGAATTCTCTGCACATCCGACCACTTTGAGTGGGCATCCACAATGTCTAAAAACATTGAGCCCATGAAAGGGCTGGCATAGCCAACGTGCAACTGAGACTCAGGTTTACCCAGCCATTCCCGTGAATGGGGGGGAGCTGCTGGTAGTAATTTCTGTCCTTGTTGGCACTCTGGGCACTGCCCCACCCATTTTGCTATGTCGGCATCAAATCCTGCCCACCAGATATAACTTCTCACCAACATGGTCATTTTGGAAACCCCTGGCTGACCCTAGTTGATTTCAGCCAGTGTCTGGTGATGACCTTTGCTTGGACAATCACTCTTGCCCCCCCATAGCATCAATATTAAAATAGGATGGCACGGTGGCACAGTGCTTAGCACTGCTGCCTCACAAAGCCAGGGACCTAGGTTGAATGCCACCCTCAGATGACTGTTTATGCTGAGTTTGTGCATTCTCCCTGTATCTGCATGGGTTTCCTGTGGGTCCTTTGGTTTCCTTCCCCACTCCAAGGATGTTGGATCTGGCCATGTTAAATTGCCTGTAGTATCCAGGGGATGTGTAGGTTAGGTGAATTAGCCATGGGAAAGGCAGAGCTGTAGGGTAGGAGGGTGGGGCTGGCTGGGATGCACTTTAGAGTGTCGACGTGGACTTGGTGGGCTGAATGGCCTGTTTCCACACCATAGGGATTCTCTGAAATAATAATATGCCATCCTCTGTGATGATCTGGTCTTGCCACATCAAGCAGGGTTTCAATTCTGCTTGTGTTTCCCACAACCAGCTGTTTTAGTTTTGCCAGGTTGGCAGTGACTGGAGGAAAGTTTAAAACCAGAATGGACTCTTGCTGTGATGGCATCACCGGTGGTGTATCTGCCAGTGGGAGGCAGCTCAAGGCATTCGCATTAGTCACTTGTCCTCCTGGATGATGCTGCAAATAGTAATTGCATTCACTCAGAATAAGAGCCCAACACTTAATTTGACCTTACGGGGGCATGGCCCTGCCCTCTCTAAGCAGTCATAACAGAAGTTTTATCTCTGTGAAGGTATTGCTGCAAGTTTCTCACATCAAAGATGACCACTAAACCTTCCTTCTCTATCTGGGCATATACTATTGGGCGTTCCTCTCCTCTGGGCCAGTGGTACTATATGGGGAGGCTTCGCACATCAGTACCAAATCTCACTTGGGATTGTTGTGTGTTAACATCGTAGATGATGACAGCTGCTCCTTCACTTCCCTAAAGACTATATCTTGACTATGAGACCATTTCCAAGGCTGACCCTTTTTCCATAGCAAAGGTAAGGGTGCCAACGTGGAGACCAGGTTACATATTAATTTTCTGCAATACCTCACCAACCCAAGGAAAGACCAAATCTCCAGTACAGACGTGAGAACCGGGGCATCTTTGATCGCCCTCACTTTCTCTGTCAATGTGTGAAACCCAGGCTTGGAATCTCTGTAGCTCAGGTAGGTCACTTGGGTGCCAGGAAGACACATTTTCCTTTCCTAAGGTGTAGTCCCGCCTTGGAGAAACATTTAAGCATCATGTCCAAGCTCTATAAAAGTTCTTCCTTATTCTTCCCAGTTATTAGCATGTCATCCCGATAAATGGCAATCTGGGGTAGATGTTGCAAAATGTTCTCCATCGTCCGCTAGAAAATGGCACAGGCTGATGATACCCCAAAATAGGGTGGCACAGTGTCTCAGTGGTTAGCACTGCTGCCTCACATCATCACGGAACCCGGATTCACCACTGGGTTGTCCACCCTCGAGCAACTGTCTGTGTGGAGTTTGTGCATTCTCCCTGTGTATGCATGGGTTTCCTCTGAGTCCTCTGGTTTCTGCCCACCTGTGTATTGGTACAAACCCTTATGGTTGTTAATTTTAGCATACTTCTGGGAATCCTCATCTAATCACAATTGCAGGTACACAAGGCTCATATCCAGCTTCATGAAGTATAGCTCCACCCACCAGTTTTGGTATAACTTCACTGTGCGAGGGATTGCGTATTCATCCAGCTGTGAAAAACAGTTTACCATTTGTTTGAAATCCCCACAAAGGCGAACCAATCCATCGGGCTTCACAATCAGCATGAACTGGACTGGTTGCTGATTCTTTCACATTTCAGCCTTCTGATATTTGCCTGTACGTTTCCCTGTGGCAAATGCCACTGTGCAGGCCTTGTAGAATCGTGGAATTGCTTCCTAGTCAACATGAAAGGTGGCCTCACCCCCTTTGGTAGTCTCTAGACCTCCCTGAAAACCTCCGGACATTACTCAGGCAACCATTTCTAAACAAAAAGTGTTGAGCCAATCGAGTTGAATCATTCTCAAGCAATTTCACATCATCATGTCCAGCCTGAGCCTTTTACTCCAGTCAACGGGAACTGAACCAACTGCTTTTCATCAGACACTGGAACCGAAGTTGTATCACAAGTATAGGTTCTGAAAAAGGGGCACCAAACCCAAAACATTAACTCTGATTTCTAGCCACTATACTGCCAGACCTGCTGAACTTTTCCAGCAATTTCTGTTTCTGTATCCTTAATCTCTCAGGATTCCCTGGTAAAGGTGCTCAGTCTGGCCAAGGTCTTACGCAAATGTAAGGATTGGAGTGCAGGGCAAACCTTGGTAAAAATTAGTTCAGCAATCACTTGATACAGCCGTGACAGTACTGACCTTTATTAGAACTGGGTGACCATTTAATCAGATGGTTATTTTGATTGGTTCCGTTTGGACATTGCTAAGCAACTTAACTGCTCCAAACAAACTGTAGGTAAACTTTCCAGGGCGTTCACTCTCCTGGATTCTGGCCTATGAGTGTCTTACTCAATTCAGACCCTGTGGGACACCTTCGTTGTCTCATGTCTGCATAACTGCAGCAGCTACAATGGCCCAGATTCTTGGGGCTTGGATTTTTTTTGGGGTTTTGCTCTGGGCTGACCTAGGGTCCCACTGTTCAGGATATGTCCTAATGAAGCTGTGAAATTGCCCTCATTCAAATAGTGTTCCACAAGCTCAGTTGGGCTGGCAACAGACTCCATTTCAATTGGCATACCTTGTAACTCATAAGTTCCATTTGTGTTGCATTTTCTAAAGACCAAGCCAGTTGTAGTGGCTGTTTGAAGTCCAGCTGGGCCTGAGCTAGTTTGTTCTTTTGCATAGTCACATCATTAATCCCATATACCAAATGGTCTCCCACTTATGACTAAACTAAAATCACATGCTCATGCCAGTCATCTTAACCTCATCAAAAATCCTGATACGGCTTCCTCTAGTTCTAGAACTGTCGAGTAAAACCGATAGCCCCTTAGATTCAGAGGAGGCTTGGGGTTGCAATATTCCTTAGCTAACTCCATTAACCCTTGAAAGGTTTTAGTATTTGGTGCCTCTGGGAAAGTTAGGCTCCTGATAACTGATAAAGCTGCAAGTCTCACACTATCAGGAGAATTACTCGCTGCTTTTTGTCTGCCCCAACGACATTTGCCCAGAGAAACTAACGCTTACTTTCCACATAGTGGATCCAATCTTTGACTGCAGGATAGAATGGGTCAAGCTTCCCAAATAGCAGCATGATGCCTGAAATGCTTACCCCACCTCAAAGACGGCTAGTGTGAATGAATCGCTTCAGGAGCATGTTTCTCTCTCACGACTGAAATAACTCCACGAGGATCAGTACCCCACCATCAAGTCATCCTTTATTTATGTGTGCATAGTTTGTGACTCTGACACAGTTAGCTCAGAGTGACTCCTAGAGTGAGCAGAACCCCTGACATTTGTGTTTATTTTTGTCAGCCAGGGCTCCCTGATTGGACAAGGTTAACAACTCCAATCAGGAAATTCACATTCTTTGAGATCCACCTGGGTGACCTCATTCCAATAACTACAGTAGCAAATCTGCTATTCCGAGAATTGCATTCCAATTAGAAGATGCTGAGTGGCCTCTTGATATTGGAACATTCACAGTGGCTGTGCCATTCAGATTCCACATTGAATATTTGGGCAATGATAGTCCATTGACAACAGAGCTGTAGGGAACCCCGATACCGGGGCAACATTCCTGAATTCAATCCCAGAGGAAGTCCATCTCCCTCGTATCACTCCGGTACATTCTTAAAAAATTAGTTAAAGACACTGAAACAGATATATCCAGACTGCTAACATTTAATTATCTAGGAACAGTCTATCCTCGAAAACCTGTCAAGGTGGCAACTGTAATGTGGAGCACCTAACCGTGGATTTATTGACTGAAGGCACTGTGCTGGCAGTTCATACTGCACTAGAAGTGGCAGACTGTTCAAAGCAAAATGCTCAACACAAAAAATAACTATGTTCAATTATTTAGCAGCATTCAGCTCCGTGTCCTTTGGGTCATGTCTTCACTAGTAATTTCCACCCAAGTACAAAATCCCAATTCCAAACTTCAAACCTCACATCCATGCTTTAGGACACAAGCAGGTTCCTGGAATCCAGCAAGTAAATTCTTCTGTCTCTGATACCCAGCCTTGGCTCATGTATTAAATCAATGCTCTGCATTATTCATTTGTGCTATCCAAATTCCTCTACCAATAAAAGCCAGTACGCCATATGCCTTCCTCACCGCACTATTTACCTGGGTGGCAACTTTCAGAGATCTGTGTATTAAATCAATGCTCTGCATTATTCATTTGTGCTATCCACTCTTATCCAGTCAAGCATGTGCTCTTTTTTTATTTGATTAATTATTCATTTGCTGACATTAAAATGAGGCACAGCCTCACATTAAAGTAACTATTCCCAACACTCTGCTCTCACTCATGTATATCGGGAATCTGACTCGGTGATGGATCCTGTTTGCTGCCCCAAATAGTCCATGCAATATTCACTTCAGCTACCAATATTGGGAGGGAGGGATTGCTGCAGTAACCCATGTTCAGCCACTAGGAGTCCTTCAACTGTACACTTTGTATATAAGCTGGTATTAATTTGTCTCAGACTGTGTGACAATAAAAGGCTCCCAAAAGAGCAGTAGTCGGTTTTAAAATTCTCATCCTTGTTCTAAAATTCTACTATGACCTCTGCCCTCCTTATCTCCGTATCTCCCCAGAACATTACCTGGGATCTCTGGATTAATAGGCTCGTGATAATACCACAAGGCCATTGGCTACCCTTTAAAGTTATGGTTTAGACACGTCTGCTATGGGGAAGAGATTCTCACAATCCACTTTATTTATGTCTCTCAAAATTTTGTGCAACTCAATCAGATTCCCTCCTCAGCCTCCTCTGTTTTCAGGAAAACAAATCCAGCCTATCCCCAGTATCTCTGATTTTTTTCATTCCAGGTAACATTCTGCTGAATCTCCACTGCACCCTCTCCAGCACAATCATGTCCTTCTGACAGTCTTGTAACCAGAACTGCACATAATATTCCAACTGTGGCCTCACCAATGTTTCATAAAGTTGTAACAAGACTTTTTTGCTTCTTTATTCTACCTTCCTTGCCCCAGCTAACAAAAATAAGCATCCTGTATGCTTTCCTCATCACCCTGTCTACCTGTGCTGACACCTTCAGGGATCTGAGTCGAGAGTGTAGTGCTGGAATAGCACAGCAGGTCAGGCAGCATCTGAGGAGCAGGAGAATTGATGTTTCGGGCATATGCTCTTCATTAGGAATCCTGATGAAGGGCATGTGCCCGAAACGTTGATTTTCCTGCTCTTCGCATACTGCTTGACCTGCTGTGCTTTTCCAGCACTACACTCTCGACTCTGATCTCCAGAATCTGCAGTCCACACTTTCTCCTACCTTCAGGGACTTGCACACTGAGGTCCCTATATTCCTTAGTACTTCATGGTGATCTACCATTCATTGTGTATATCCTTCCCTATTAGATCTCACAAAATGCATCATGTCGCACTTAAATATCAGACTGTAGCCTGAGACCATCTTCCTCACTATCAACAACACCACCAAAAGTGAGGGAAGTACAGTTAGTGCGAGGGAAGTAAATTTTCCACATTTTACAAAAGAGAGTAAGTCAAAGGCTTTACAGAGGTCCTGGCAGCAGAGCACACCCATATGATATGCTCCTCCTATGTGATGTAGCAAATCATGGAGGCTTCAGTTGTCTCTGGTGACCACGTGCAGGAAGTGTGTCCAGCTTCAGTTACTGGCTAACTGCATTTCGGAGCTGGAGCTGGGGCTGAAATCACTGTGGAGCATCCACAATGTTGAGCAAGTCATGGATGGCACATTCAGTGAGGTTGTCACACCATAGGTGCAGACAGAACAGGCAGATAGGGGAATGGTTGACCTACCAGGCGGAGGGACAGTAGAGGGAGTGCAGGATCCCTCTGTGGTCATCTCCCTTTCCACCAGATATACTGTTCTACATACTGTTAGGGGAGATGACGTTCCAGGGTAAATCAGTGGGAGCCAACTTCATGGCATCATGGCTGGGTCTGCTGCACAAGACTAAAGAGAGAAAAATTAACAGACTGTAGTGGTAGGGGATTCAATTGAAAGGGAACAGACACGTGTTTCTGCGGCCACTAAAGAGACTCCATGATAATTTGCTTTCTTCCTGCTGCCAGTCAGGGATGTCATGAATGGTGACAGGACTTGCTGAAGTGAGAGGACAAACAGACAGAGACCATTGCACATACTGGTAACAAATACATAGATAGAAAAGGAGAGGTGTCCTGAAAGCTGAATTTAGGAAACTAGGAAGTAAATTAAAGAATGGGACCAAAAGGTAGTCATCGCTGGACAACTCCTGGTGTCATGTATGAGTGGGTATAGGATTAGGTTAGTCCTGATGAATGTGTGGCGGGACAAGTGGTCCAGGAGGGAAGGCTTTAGAATTCTGAGATATTGGGACTGTTTTTGGGGATGGTGGAGGGGGACCCGTCTGAAGCAGATGCGTTACACCTGAAGCAGATGGGTTGCAGATGTTTGCAGGAAAGCTTACTAGTGCTGTTGAGGATGGTTTAAACTAACTTGGCAGTGGATTGGGATTAGACAGAAGGCTGAGCAGGGAGAGGTAGACAGGCAAATTTAGAGGAGACAGCTAGTGAGTAAGGAAGGTGTAGAAATTCTAGGACTTTTAAGGCACAAGAGAGTTTGGTAAGTTTGGATGATAATTATTTTACTGCTCGGAGTCTGATGAGTTGAGGGTAAAAATTAAAATATGAAGTATGATGTCATATCTTTTGCTGAGAAACAGTTGAGGGGCTTGATTGGCAACTCAATATTTCACGTTACGGCATCTTCAGCCAAGACAAAGCAAGTAAAAGAAGAGGAGGTGTTGCAATATTGGGAGATGGGGTGGAATTTATTGCAGCAGATAAAGGGATGATATCTTAGAAGACTCCCGGATTAGAAGTGTACTACAGACCCCGAATAGTCCAACTGAGATAGAAGAGTAGATATGTAGGCTAATTTCAGGGAAGCGTAAAAGTAATTGGGTAGTGATTGTAACAGTTTCAACTTCCCCAACATTAATTGGAGTAGTCATAATGTGAAAGGCTTGGAGGGAGTGGAATTATTAAATGCATCCTGGACAGATATGATGCCAGTATGTAGAAGGTATTACAAGAGAGGGGTCTGTTCTGGACTTAGTCTTAGGTAACAAAGCTGGGCAAGTGATTGAAAAATCAGAGTGGGAGCATTTTGCAGACAGGCATCATAATTCCATTACATTCATTTTGTTGTGGAAAAGCACAAGGATGGGCCTAAAATTGAAGTTCTCAATTGGGGGAGGGTTTATTTTAATAAGATCATACATGATTGGACCAGAATAGTCTGGGAGCAGATACTTTCAGGTGAATCTGTCTGAGAAAACTGGGATGCATTCCAGAAGGAAGTATGGAGAGGACAGGGCCAACATGTTCCAATAAAGATAAATGGTAGGACCATCAAATCCTGTGAACCCTCGATATTGAGAGAAGTACAGGATTAGATTCAGAGAGGAAGGGAGGCTTATGACAGATACCAAAGGTTTAAAACAGCAGGAGCCCTACAGGTAAATAGTGCGGTGAAGAAGGCATATGGCGTACTGGCTTTTATTGGTAGAGGGATTGAGTTTCAGAGTACTGAGGTCATGTTGCAGTTGTATAAGACTCTGGTGCGGCCGCATCTGGAGTATTGTGTGCAGTTTTGGTCGCCATACTATAGGAAGCATAGCTTTAAATTAAGGGGGGGGTAGGTATAGGACAGATGGTACGGGTATGTTCTTTACTCAGCGAGTCGTGAGTTCGTGGAATGCCCTGCCAGTAGCAGTGGTTGACTCTCCCTCATTATGGGCATTTAAGCGGGCATTGGATAGGCATATGGAGGATAGTGGGCTAGTGTAGGTTAGGTGGGCTTGGATCAGCGCAACATCGAGGGCCGAAGGGCCTGTACTGCGCTGTATTCTTCTATGTTCTATGTTCTATGTTCTAATGTGCAACAGGGAACTTAAAAGGGAGGGTTGGAAAACTAAAAGGGGATAAGAAAGAATATTGGCATTTAAATAAAAAGAAAATCCTAAACTGTTTTGCAGGTACATGCAGGATAAAAAGATAACAAGGGAAAGAGTAGGGCACATTGAGGACCACAGAAGTCATTTGTGTGTGGAGTCAGAGGATATAGACAAACCTCTAAATGAACACTTTGAGTCAGTGTTCACTCATGAGACGGATGGTGTAGGTATAGAAATCAAGGAGAAAGATACAATTAAAGAAGTTAGCATAGACAGAGAGGAGGTTCTGAGACAACTGGAAATGCATCACCATTCCAAATCATGGAACTCCGTCCCTTACAGCACTGCAGGGGTCCCTACACCTCATGGACTGCAGCGGTTTAAGAAGGCAGCTTACTACACGTCTTCCAGCAAAATTAGAGATGGTCAATAAATGCTGGCCCAGCATGTGTCACTCACATCCCATGAATGAATAAACAATTGAGTAAGAAGCTAAACGAAAGGGGATCTAAGATGGCGGCGATCTGAGCAGATCTGCCTTGCTGAACTCTGCACCCCAACCCAGCAGTAGTGATATTTTTACCCACAACCTTGTCTTTTTTTCTGGAGAAATTTCATGTTAAAGGGTTGTCAAACTGTTTAGATTCGTTTGCGGTGGAAACTATTTTGTCTGATTACACTATATAAGGATGAAGTTCTTATTTTTCTCTTGAACCCAGCAGTCTCGGTGCCCTGTTTGATACAATGTGTTAATTCATTTGGTTCTTTCTCAGGTGACAAGATCAATTTTTCAAAGTTAGAAGCTATGCCTATGGGGGGGTCTTAGGAGAATACCTCGCATGGAAGGTGGGTTCCTCTTTAAGTGCGCACAGGGAGGTTTTCTTTATTTGGGCCTTTCTATTAGCTCTAGCTCTGATCAGTTATGCAAGGCTCATTTGTTCACTTGTTTGTTGAGATTAAACAAGACATTCAAAGATGGGGTGCCCTTCCAATATCATGGCTGGGTCGAGTCAGTCTTATCAAAATAAATGTTCTTCCTCGCTTATTGTACCCTTTGCGGATGCTCTCTTTCGTCTTTCCTAGGCAAGCATTTTGGAAATTGAATGGCTGGTTTGGTTCTTTTATTAGGACTTATAAGCAGCCCCATATTAAGCTTACAAAACTGCAATTGCCCCAGGGATTGGGAGGAGTGGATCTCCCGGACATTAGACGATATCAACTGAGTTCCCTCCTGGGCCTGTGGGGATTCAGCGTCAACATGGTTGGACATTGAGGACTCTCAGACAAGGTATCCTCTTATCAACCTGTTGATTTTACATAAAATAAGGACAATTGCAGAACATTGCCAGAATCCAATAGTTACTAACACTGTAAAAGTGTGGAGGGTAATGAGACAGATGGAGAGTAATATGTCTAAAACATCTTTTCTTACTCCCATAGTTGGTATGCCAGATTTCCAGCCACAGACAATAGATCCTGGGTTTAAATATTGGTCAGATAGGGGAGTCTCTTGTTTGGGTGATCTGTTTGAGGGTGAAATGTTGATGTTGTTTGATCAAATAACTCAAAAATATGGATTGTCGAGTAAAGACCTCTTCTGTTTCTTTCAGATTAGAGATTTTATCCAAAAGGAGACCATGCTTTTGACTTGAATGTTATAGATCTGATACGGAAAAGAGGGTGTTTCAGGCTAAGAGCACTCTTTCAGTGAGTACTCTCTATCATTTGTTGGGGGGAGGTTCCTCGAGCGATTACGGGAAATCTGGGAGAGAGAGTTAGGGATGGAGATCACTTTGGAAACTTGGGAGGACATTTGTGACAATGTGAGGAAGATTTCGATACGTTATGGGATCTGTGCCATGCAGTTAAAGATTCTTCATAGGTTCATCTGGCCCCAGATTGTCTTGCAAAATTTACACAGGGTGCATCTTCAATGTCCCCCAAGTGTATAACAAATACGGGTATCCTCACTCTGTGCATACTGGAGCGCTGTGACAGGAGTAATAGAGAGGGTCTTGGGGACCAAAGCCAAGGTGGACGTGGTCTCTTTGTTCCTGCGTTTGCCGAATTTGTCTCCCTTAGATGTACATGGGAGAAAGCTTTTCAGCATTCTCACTTTATGCGCGAGGAAGACCATTCTGATGTGCTGGGTATCTGAGAACCCTCCGGGTCTGTCGGTGTGGCATAATTATGGAACACATTCCTTTGGACTTTCATACAAACATGGTGCACCAGAAAGTGGACGACTTTTACAAGACGTGGCAGCCCTTTTTGAATTGCTTGGAAGCAAATCTGTCCGCCATTTTGATTAGGGCTTCTGTCTAACAATGGTGGTTTGGTCTGATAAACCTAAAGCCATAAGAGGGAGAATTTCAATCAATCGTGGGTTTAATAATTGATGCTCTCGAAAGGTGACAGCTATGGTCTTGCTGGGTTGATCAGTGCTATTTATTTATTTATTGATTTGTAATTAATGTAGTTTTGATTTCTTTTGTAAAATAGCATAGTAGTTGATTTATTGTTTCTTGTTGTTTTTGATGTTATTATGCTTTGTTTTCATGTTTCTGTAACTTTCTAACTTTGTAATGAAAAAGTTTTTTTATAAAAAAGCTAAATGAATGTACAAAACAAAGTGAGCTGGTAGGAGGTATGCTACAAGGACAGAGTGAGCCAGATGAAACAGATAACTGAACAGAACAGTAGCAGATGAGATTTAAAGCAGACAAGTATAAAAGTGCAGGATGAAGGTACAATACTTATTCTGCATGATTGCTGCTGGAAATACTTGAGGATGAACTTCCAATAAAGTAAGGAACCTTTCTGAAGCCAATGATCAATAGGGTCAAGCACAGCAAACCCTGCAAGTGTTCACACCAAAAGAAAAATTGATGACAAAGCAGGATATTGCTGCTGATGCTGAGAACTGGAAATAAAAATAGCAAGTGCTTGAGAAACAGCAAGTCTGACAGCATCTGTGGAGAGAGACAAAGAGAGTTAATGTTTCAGGGCAATTAGCTTTCACCTTCCAAATGAGATTGAGTCAGGGTTAGGAAGAAGAAAGGGGATGAGAATCAGCAAAAGGACAGGTTTGTGATATAAGGCATTAAATAACAAGAGTTGGTTGTGCAGCAGCAAAGCAAGTGATAATGAGATGAAGTAATGTGTGCACAGGAGGTGCAATTGACAGACTGATAAATTCACGCTCTCCAAAACCAAAGCCAAAGCTAACAGTCTGTAAAGAAAAGGAAACTAAACAGAAATTAGAGTCTCAAGAACTTGAACTGTTGACCCCAGAAGTCTGTAAAGTGACTAATCAAATGCTGAGGTGTTAGTCCAGCTTAGTCAACAACAAACTGAGTAGTTTCCAGTTCTGGTCAGTCCCACCTCGAGCACAGTGTCTAGGCAATACTTGAGTGATGTTTAATGGAGGATTTGGGATCATGAAGCAGATTCAATGTGAACATGAGTTTAAATCAACCCTGTGGGAGTGAAGCGATGATCAGTTTAGAGAGAGAATTAATGAGTATGTGGAACATTAACTGTGTAAATAGCACTGATGCAGTTACTGATCTTGCCTCTGTTTGGCCTTCATTGTTTTGCTGGAGAATGAATTATACAATGACATTGCCTGTGTGTTTATGAGCCATGAAATCAGAGCAGTTAATGAGTGCCAGATCCATAACTGAACATTTAATTGATTTATTCCAGGAATAAATGCTGCTGATTCTTGGCACTGACTTATCTGGCATCTCGTTCTTTATTGAAACATTTTTTCAATGGTAAGGCTTCAGATACAAGGAAGAAATGAGCAAAGGAAGGGAAATGAATGCAGAAGATTTCCAACAAGCAACCTCCCAATGATTAAAGTCTTTAATTATTTTAGTTGGCACTTATGGTCTCGATCCCCAGTGAGATAAGATTCAGGAGGAGGTGCAAAACTGGGACAGTTACCAAACATGCTTGCTAATTGTTGTTTCAGTATTCTCATCATCAGAAACCTTCTGTTGTGAGGAGAATAAAATATAAAGTTGAGTTTTCTTCTGTGGAGAAATCTGATTGAAGGGGAGAAAAGGAAACCTTGATTTTCATATTTCTGCTTCATTAGTCCAACGAGGGCATTTTGGCTGGATCATGTTTTATCATATGAAAATTGACCTTCCACAATTGCTTTATTTCCAGTCAATCTTTGTCCTTATTGATGATTACCTGAAATGTTAACGAATTATAGTATTTTTGTCAGAATGCTTCTCCTCCACATCTACCCAGATGTCTCTTTGTTCTTCCTAGACTGCTTCACTGCGATGCTGACTGCAGATCACCCTCCCAGACTGCTTCACTGCGATGCTGACTGCAGATCCCCTTCTTAGACTGCTTCACTGCGATGCTGACTGCAGATCCCCCTCCCAGACTGCTTCACTGCGATGCTGACTGCAGATCCCCCTCCTAGACTGCTTCACTGCGATGCTGACTGCAGATGCCCCTCCCAGACTGCTTCACTGCGATGCTGACTGCAGATCCCCTTCCCAGACTGCTTCACTGTGATGCTGACTGCAGATCCCCCTCCCAGACTGCTTCACTGCGATGCTGACTGCAGATCACCCTCCCAGGCTGCTTCACTGCGATGCTGACTGCAGATCCCCTTCCTAGACTGCTTCACTGCAATGCTGACTGCTGATCACCGTCCCAGGCTGCTTCACTGCGATGCTGACTGCAGATCCCCCTCCCAGACTGCATCACTGCGATGCTGACTGCAGATCCACCACCGAGACTGCATCACTGCGATGCTGACTGCAGATCCCCTTCCTAGACTGCATCACTGCGATGCTGACTGCAGATCACCGTCCCAGGCTGCTTCACTGCGATGCTGACTGCAGATCCCTCTCCCAGACTGCTTCACTGCGATGCTGACTGCAGATCACCGTCCCAGACTGCTTCACTGCGATGCTGACTGCAGATCCCCCTCCCAGACTGCTTCACTGCGATGCTGACTGCGGATCCCTCTCCCAGACTGCTTCACTGCGATGCTGACTGCAGATCCCCCTCCCAGACTGCTTCACTGCGATGCTGACTGCAGATCACCCTCCCAGACTGCAACACTGCGATGCTGACTGCAGATCCCCCTCCCAGACTTCAACACTGCGATGCTGACTGCAGATCCCTCTCCCAGACTGCTTCACTGCGATGCTGACTGCAGATCCTCCTCCCAGACTGCTTCACTGCGATGCTGACTGCAGATCCCCCTCCCAGACTGCTTCACTGCGAGGCTGACTGCAGATCACCGTCCCAGACTGCATCACTGCGATGCTGACTGCAGATCCCTCTCCCAGACTGTTTCACTGCGATGCTGACTGCAGATGGTGGGCGGCACGGTGGCACAGTGGTTAGCACTGCTGCCTCACAGCGCCAGAGACCCAGGTTCAATTCCCGCCTCAGGCGACTGACTGTGTGGAGTTTGCACATTCTCCCCGTGTCTGTCTGACCGCAGATCCCCCCCCCAGACTGCTTCACTGCGATCCTGACTGCAGATCACCGTCCCAGACTGCTTCACTGCGATGCTGACTGCAGATCCCCCTCCCAGACTGCTTCACTGCGATGCTGACTGCAGATCCCCCTCCCAGACTGCTTCACTGCGATGCTGACTGCAGATCCCCCTCCCAGACTGCTTCACTGCGATGCTGACTGCAGATCCCCCTCCCAGACTGCTTCACTGCGATGCTGACTGCAGATCCCCCTCCCAGACTGCTTCACTGCGATGCTGACTGCAGATCCCCCTCCCAGACTGCTTCACTGCGATGCTGACTGCAGATCCCCCTCCCAGACTGCTTCACTGCGATGCTGACTGCAGATCCCCCTCCCAGACTGCTTCACTGCGATGCTGACTGCAGATCCCCCTCCCAGACTGCTTCACTGCGATGCTGACTGCAGATCCCCCTCCCAGACTGCTTCACTGCGATGCTGACTGCAGATCCCCCTCCCAGACTGCTTCACTGCGATGCTGACTGCAGATCCCCCTCCCAGACTGCTTCACTGCGATGCTGACTGCAGATCCCCCTCCCAGACTGCTTCACTGCGATGCTGACTGCAGATCCCCCTCCCAGACTGCTTCACTGCGATGCTGACTGCAGATCCCCCTCCCAGACTGCTTCACTGCGATGCTGACTGCAGATCCCCCTCCCAGACTGCTTCACTGCGATGCTGACTGCAGATCCCCCTCCCAGACTGCTTCACTGCGATGCTGACTGCAGATCCCCCTCCCAGACTGCTTCACTGCGATGCTGACTGCAGATCCCCCTCCCAGACTGCTTCACTGCGATGCTGACTGCAGATCCCTCTCCCAGACTGCTTCACTGCGATGCTGACTGCAGATCCCTCTCCCAGACTGCTTCACTGCGATGCTGACTGCAGATCCCTCTCCCAGACTGCTTCACTGCGATGCTGACTGCAGATCACCCTACCAGGCTGCTTCACTGCGATGCTGACTGCAGATCCCCCTCCCAGACTGCTTCACTGCGATGCTGACTGCAGATCCCCCTCCCAGACTGCTTCACTGCGATGCTGACTGCAGATCACCGTCCCAGACTGCTTCACTGCGATGCTGACTGCAGATCACCCTCCCAGACAGCTTCACTGCGATGCTGACTGCAGATCACCCTCCCAGACTGCTTCACTACGATGCTGACTGCAGATCCCCCTCCCAGACTGCATCACTGCAATGCTGACTGCAGATCCCCCTCCCAGACTGCTTCACTGCGATGCTGACTGCAGATCCCCCTCCCAGACTGCTTCACTACGATGCTGACTGCAGATCCCCCTCCCACCCACCAACTAACAACCAGTCCAGCAGGGTTTGGCTGCTGAGCTTCCAATGGAAGCAGGCAGGCATGTTGCCCACCAAGATCCCCCCACTCAAACCCCTGGTAGACAATTTGCAGTGGTGGGGGAGGGGGTGGTTCTGAGGAATTTCAAGTATGAATGCTGGTTTGTTCTCCATGGAACTGCAGGGGTTCTTCAGCTGTTTCTGCTTTCTTAAAAATTCTAATCAGACTGTTCAGAGATGTTATTACACAGCTCCGCAGCAGGTGAGACTTGAACCTGGGTTTCCTGGCTCAGTGGGATGGACACTACCACTGGAACACACCAGTCCTCACCAATCAATTCTGGACCTTTTTTGCAGTGAATTCTAAGTTCACAATCTGCCATAAACCAACATCTCCAGATGGTCTGGGTTACTAGACCCGTTTGTGAGATTATCTCTACACTCTATGTCACCACTACTTTCTGCTTTTATGTGACCAATTTAAATGGTATAAGCTGGATCTCGCTGATGCATTTGGATAATTTCTTCCCGGAGCACAGTGGATCTCTGAAACAGGCTACATGGTCAGGCAGTGAATAGTGAATAGAGTCCTGACAAAAGGCAGTACGATGGCTCCGTGGTTAGCACTGCTGCCTCACAGCACCAGGGCTCCGGGTTCGATTCCAGCCTCGGGTGACTGTGCACATTCTCCCCTTGTCTGTGTGGGTTTCCTCTGGGTGCTCCAGTTTCATAGAATCCCGACAGTGTGGAAACAGGCCATTTCCTCCCACATTCGAAAGATATGCAGGTGAGGGTGAATTGGCCATGCTAAATTGTCCCATATTGTTCAGGGATGTATAGGTTAGGTGCATTAGTCAGGGGTAATAATAGGGTAGGGGGATGGGTCTGGGAGGGTTACTCTTCGGTAGGTAGGTGTGGACTTATTGGGCTGAAGGACCTGTTTCCACACTGTAGTGATTCTATGAAGGGTTCCGGCCCGAAACGTTGACTTTCCTGCTCTTCAGATGCTGTCTGACTTGCTGCGCCTTTCCACCTTTACATCTATCGACAGTGAATAGTGGATCACTTTCTGACTATGGGTAGATCACCTCTATGAAACGGCACAGTCCTTCAATAATGATCAGAGCTGGAGTGGTCTGGACTAGCTTCAATTTCATTGATGAAAGGGTTTGGAGAGCAACTTCCTCAAATTTGCCTGGGATTTTCTGGTTTCTTTAGATATCTCTATGCTGAACACACAATTTGGATGCAGCAGAGAGTGGAGATATTGTGACTCCCAAGGTATCACAGCAGAGTCGGGTAGGTTGAATGGATCAGAAGTTTTTAATCTCCCTGTTATTATTTGTTTATTAATGGGGTTCAGTATTATTTCTGACAGTAGCACTGCAGTATTTAGCCCAGATCAATGCAAGCTTCAATGATGGCCTCCTCATGCTTCAACCCCCTTCAGAAAGGTCTCCTAAGGCACTGGGTTAAAAACCTTACAAGAATCAATTGAAACAGAATAAGTAAGATTTTCTTTACAATGCTCTATATTCTAAACTATGCAACATTTATGTTCCTCACCCACAGTTAAATCTGATCCCCTTTCTCCTGAGTACACTGTGGGACCCTGGGGCAGCACGTTTGCTCAGTGGTTAGCACTGCTGCCTCACAACACCAGGTGGGATGCTTTTTGGAGGGTCAATGTGGACTCAATGGGCCGAATGACTTGCTTCCACACTGTCGGGATTCTACAGAACTGACCTTGACATGTTCAATGTTTATCAGGCCTCAAAACTGATCAGAGCACGGTTGGCATAGAGTTGCAGCTGAAGCTGTTAAAGCTCAATCTTAGCTGATCAACTCAGTCCAGGCAAATGGACTCTGACTGATTTGGGTCTATTCCTGGCAAAGGCAGCAGGAATGGCCAGAAAGATCGAGCTGCACCTCCAAACCAACCATGGTCCAACCCTCTTCTCATGCTGTATAAATTGGTGCTCCCCTTCAATTTGTTTTTTTTCACCTTTGTCCTGATGAGTGCAAGTGTGACTTAATGGCTCCTTTCAGTAATGTTTAGGTTGTACACTATCTGTATGCTACTGTCAATATTTATGCACTGATGGGAAAGAGCCACCATAACCATTCAGACTGACTCGACACATTTCAGTCTTGCTTTTCATTGAGCATGAAGGGGAACAAAGGGGGTCTCTAAATCGAGTCCAGCTCTTACTGACACAATGGACTTTGCTCCTAGTAGCTTTCAGTCACTCCTACTGAAGACATAGGGAAAGGAATGTTGTCTATCTTATACATTGGAGCCAAGGATGCCCGGAGGCATGGTACATCGGGGAAACCGAGCAAAGGCTACGACAACGGATGAATAGGCACCGCACAACAATCAACAGACAGGAGGGTTCCCTCCCAGTTGGGGAACACTTCAATTGTCAAGGGCATTCGACCTCAGACCTTCAGGTGACCATCCTCCAAGGCAGACTTCAGGACAGGCAGCAGCAAAAGGTGGCCAAGCAGAGGCTGATAGCTAAGTTCGGTACCCATAGAGAGGGCCTCAACCGGGACCTTGGGTTCATGTCACATTACAGGTGACCACCATTACACTATACACACACACAGATAATTCTCCACACATACACTCAGACACACACACACAGACAGACAAAGACCCACATGCACACATATATTTTGTGGGGTGAATTTGTACTTGCAGCGTTACATTGTACTTTGCTCAAAAACTGCATGAATTCATGTAAAACTCCGTTATCTCACTTTTTAGATTAGAATCAATCTAAACATCGTGGCATAGACAGAGAACACAGGGGGCTAACACCTTCAACATATTGCCCAGTTATCACTATTGTTAACAGTTAACCTGAGAATGCAACTTTTAAAAAAAGGTTTTGTGATTTACACATGAAAGAAATGAAACTTTCATGGTATTCAAACAGATGAAAGACTTAACAATCAATTTTTCAAGGTATAATTTCAGTTACATCACACTGTAATTTTTTGCTATAAATTCTGTG
>NC_057723.1:64198261-64210307 GCF_004010195.1 Chiloscyllium plagiosum
TGTGATTTTTAACTTTGTACACCCCAGTCCAACACCGGCATCTCCAAATCATGGGTATATAGTAGGCTGTCTATGGGCTTATGCCCGAAACATTTACTCTCCTGCTCCTCGAGTGCTGCCTGACCTACTGTGCTTTTCCAGCACCACACAATTCGACTGACTATCCAGCATTTGCTGACCTCACTTTCTCCTCCGTGTCTCTGTAAGACCACTTGGACAGTACTGTTCACCATTTACTGCAGTGACTTTTGGCATTGGTGTCCTCACCACGCTTCCCCCCCCCCAATACCTTCCATTAGCTGAATAACTCTTGTCCTCTTTGTCTCATTGAACAAGGCTCACTCAAATCTCTGAGGCGAGTGATACACAATCAGCAAACATCCCCCACTAGTATCAATACTTTGACCAGTTAAAAAGTAAAAGCTTGCCTTTATGCTGTACCTTTCAGGCTGTCAGGATTTACCAAAATGCTTTACGACCAATCAGGCACTTTCTTCTAATACAGTCAGATTGAGATGCAAGACACACAGCAATTAGTGTGCACACAGCTGGCTTCCCCAAGTATCAATCTGTTTTAACGTTGAGGAAGTGCTCCTCTATTGGAGGTGCTAACTGTCAGATGAGGTACTAAGTTGAGGTCTGCACTCACAAGTGAATGGGAGGATCCTACTTCTACTTAATTAAGTGTGGAGCAGCTCTCCTGATACCCTGGTCAATTTTTATCCTACAATCAATATCAGAGAGCAGATCAATTCGCTGGTCATTTCACAGTGCTTTCCGTGGGATCTTGTTGCGTACAAACTGGCTGATGCATATAAAAAGTGACTAAACAAGTATCAGAATGTTTTAGAACATCCTGAGCCTGTGTGTGACTCCAGTCTCAAACCTTCAGGTTTGGTTCCTGCCTGCCTTCTGAAGTGCTCGAGGAAACCATTCAGTTTTATCACATCTCCACAACAGGCTTAATTGTCAGATTTAATCTCTTCCTGAACAATGCTGTGGATGCCCCTATGGCAGTGGTTCAAAGAAGACAGCTCACCATCACCTTCCCAAAACCAACTAGGGACAGGCAATAAATGCTGGCCTAGCCAGCAGTGCCACATCACAG
Organism: Chiloscyllium plagiosum; assembly: GCF_004010195.1. NCBI lineage: Eukaryota > Metazoa > Chordata > Chondrichthyes > Orectolobiformes > Hemiscylliidae > Chiloscyllium > Chiloscyllium plagiosum. The sequence goes on from NC_057723.1 coordinate 64,199,370, forward strand.
GGTGGGGGCTAGGATGCTTTTGGAAGGGTCAGTGTGGACTTGATGGGCTGAATGGCTTGGTTCCACACTGTTGGGATTCTACGGAATTGACCTCGACATGTTCAATGTTTATCAGGCCTCCAAACTGATCAGGCCACGTTTGGCATAGAGATGCAGCTGATGCAGCACTGCCACGTGTGAAGGAGAAGACCAAACTGCAGCAGTACCGTGATCCATGTAATCTATGTCGAGGCCCCCATAAGATTCAAATCCTGGTGAATAAAAAATGAAGCAAATAAAGTTTGAAGTTTTTTGAAAATCTTTTTCCTGTTACTTTCCTGACCAGTTGTGTAATAATCTGGGGTCACTGTTGACAGGCTTTGAGCTTGAGGTTGATAGATTTTCAATAAATAATGATGAGCATCAAGCAACACAATCCAAAGCCATAAAGTTGTTTATAAGTGAACCTCTGGGACCTGGTTTTACTGAGACTGCATTATGCTGTGTGGCACATCTTCAAGGAATTGTTGACATTGTGCATTTTTATCAATTCATTATTACGCAGCGTAGACCAATGAAATCAATCCTGAAGGGAGAACCCTGCCCCAGGACAAAAACTATATACATTTCTATCAATCCACCGGAATCAGGATTGACTCAATCCCGCAAGATATCCAAACCATGGAACACAGACCAGTGAGCATATCGTACATAAATTCAGATAGAAAGACAAACTGACAGGCAGACAGACAGACAGACAGACACACACACACACACACACACAAAGAGGGGCACACACACACACACACACACACGCACACACACATACATATACAAAGACACACATACGCACATATACAAAGACACACACACACATATACAAAGACACACACATATATACAAAGACACATACACACACATATATACAAAGACAGACACACACATATGCAAAGGCACAGAAAGGGTCACACACACAGTGTGATAGATGCAGAGAGAGGAACACACAGAGGGATACATACACAGAGGTGCACGCACATCCTATGATGCAAACATACAGAGGGACACACACACACACATATACAAGACACACACAAAGACACACACACATAAACAAAGACACACACACGCACACACACATACATATACAAAGACACACATACGCACATATACAAAGACACACACACACATATACAAAGACACACACATATATACAAAGACACATACACACACATATATACAAAGACAGACACACACATATGCAAAGGCACAGAAAGGGTCACACACACAGTGTGATAGATGCAGAGAGAGGAACACACAGAGGGATACATACACAGAGGTGCACGCACATCCTATGATGCAAACATACAGAGGGACACACACACACACATATACAAGACACACACAAAGACACACACACATAAACAAAGACACACACACGCACACACACATACATATACAAAGACACACATACGCACATATACAAAGACACACACACACATATACAAAGACACACACACCCCACACACACATACAAAGACACACGTGCAGAGTGACACACAAACCAAGATGCACAGCCTGAGGCACGCACACATAGAGGGACACAATACAGAGGGTCAAACACATACATAGAGGGAAACATACAGACAGATAAACATGGAAATATTCAGAGTCATGTAGAAATGAACAAGGACACAAGAAAGCGCAGAGAAATATACACATTAATACATGATATACAATACAGGGAGAAAAGTGAGACTTGCACAAGGAGTCACACACAGAGAGATTCACATCCAGGGAGAGTGTGACTGCAAGCAAGACAGCTGAAAGCAGGAGACCAGGACCCTCAGCGTTTGCTACTGTCCAACAGATTTAGTTCATCTGGATGGGAGTGAGAATTGCAGGGTGGCTGAGCTAACTGACCATGGCACCATGATCAAGGAAGCCACTCAAGAACGGGAAGTCAGATTCGGTGGAGCAGTCGTAGGGTACAGTATCGTGAGAGGGATTTTCTCATTCTCTGCAGCAAAAAGCAGGAGTCCAGACAATTGTGTTGCCTTGCAGGTGCCAGAGATCGGGATAATTGCTCAGGGCTGGAGAGGGAAGGGGAAGGTTAGGATCCAATGTGGTTCGAGAAGGTACCAATGACATGGGAAGAAGAAGAAGACGAAGAAGAAGACGAAGAAGACGAAGAAGACGAAGAAGACGAAGAAGACGAAGAAGAAGAAAGAACACAGTCAGCGTGATGTGATAGGCACCAAATTAAACAGTGGAGCCTCAGAGGCCATAATTACTACCTCTGCCATGTGCAAATTGGCTCAAGGCAAATCAATTTGTGAGATGTATACATGGCTCAAAGGCTGGCCTGGGAGAACTGAGTTCTGGTTCTTGGGGCTCTGGTACCTGAACTGGGGAAAGTGGGATCATTGGAGCCTTGAAGGGTCAAGTGTTCTTGATAACCACATAATTCAGAATGTGGAGAGAATGCTTACGGTGGAAAGGGGATCAAATTTGGGAAGATGTGGTAAATCAGAGAATAGAATGAAGATGAAAGAGAAAGGCACTAACGTGGGGAATGATAAACAGACTGCAGCAGGAAGGGATAGAAAGTAGGGCAGCACGATGGCTCAGTGGTTAGCACTTGCTGCCTCACAGCGCCAGGGACTCAGGTTTGATTTCAGCCTCAGGCGACTGTCTGTTTGCACATCCTCCTCGGGTCTGTGTGGGTTTCTTCCTGGTGTTGCGGTTTCCTCCCACAATCCAAAGATATGCAGGTCAGGTGAATAGGCCATGCTAAGTCGCCCATAGTTGTTCAAGGATGAGTAGGCTAGGTGCATTAGTCAGGGGAAGTGTAGACTAATAGGGTGAGGAAGTAAGTCTGGGTGGGATACTCTTCGGCAGATCAGTGTGGACTTGTTGGGCCAAATGGCCTTTTCCACACTGTAGGGATTCTATGAAAGCATAAATCCAGGTGTCAACCAACAGATAAGGCAAAAATTTACAAAGAAAGTAAAGATATGAAAGGTATATGAATGTATGTTGTATTTGAAACAAAACAGATGAACTGAGCGCACAGATAGAAATGAACAAGTATGATACGATTAGCATTCCAGAGATATGGATGCAGGATAACCTGGATTGAGACCTGAATCTTGAAGACCACAGAGTATTTAGGAATAACAAGAAATTAAGGTAAAGTAGATGGGTGCCTTTGTTAGTTAATGATGGTATTAGCACATTAGAGAGGGACAATCTAAGTTGAGGAAACCCAGATGTGGAAACATTTTGGGTATCAGTAGAGATCGACAGGCCTTTAGCCCTTAAAGTCCACATTCAGACATATTATTGACAATCATCTGGATGATGGATTCTGGATGAGTGGTGCTGGAAGAGCACAGCAGTTCAGGCAGCATCCGAGGACAGGCATCTGGATGAGGTCAGTCTAGGATCTGGGTCAAAGTGAGGACTGGTGGTGTTGGAGATCAGAATCAAGAAATGTAGAGCTGGAAAAGCCCAACAGGTCAGGAAGCAAACGAGGAGCAGGAGAGTCGACGTTTCGGGCATAAGGTCTTCATTCGTGATGAACTCAGATGTTGCCTGACCTTGCTGTGCTTTTCCAACACCACACTTTTTAAACTAGAATCTGGGTCCACTAGTCCACAGCTGGAGACACTTGCATTGCACCACCAGAATGGAAATGAAGAAAGGGCAAAGGCGAGAAGACACTGATGGGAACGGTGCATCGGTTCCTGAACACTAATCACACAGTCAGGTGAGGTATAAAGGAAGAAATAACAAAAACTTGTCAGAGAACTCAATCTACATATAAACTGGAAATCAGATTGGGGAAATTGAGGACTGCAGATGCTGGAGACCAGAGTTGAAAAGTGTGGTGTTGGAAAAACACAGCAGGCCAGGGGCAGAAAGGTTGGGAAGAAGATTGCAGGTCAAGAGGGCGGTGCTGAATCCGGGACTGAGATAAGGTGGAGGGAGGGGAAATGAGGAAGCTGGAGAAATTTACATTCATCCCTTGTGGTTGGAGGGTTCCTAGGCGGAAGATGAGGCGCTCTTCCTCCAGGTGTTGTGTGGCCAGGGTCCGGCGATGGAGGAGACCTAGGATCTGCATGTCATTGGCGGAGTTAAAGTATTTGGCCACGGGGCGGTTGGGTTGGTTGGTGCGGGTGTCCCAGAGGTGTTCCCTGAAACGTTCCGCAAGTAGGCGGCCTGTCTCCCCAGTGTAGATCGGGGAAGGTAGCCTCAGTGTGGAGTTCATAGAATATTTTTGGGCCAGTTACTTGGAACAGTATATCATGGAGCTGACAGGGAGAAGGCGATGCTGACTTTAGTGATGTGCAATGAGAGAGGATTACTTTATTATTAGTCTCATAGTGAAGACATTCCTCAATAACAGTGACCGTTACATGATTCCATTTTACATTCAGGTTGACAGAGATAGGAGTAGGTTCAAGACTATTTTTAAAAGTTTAAATAAGGGCAGTTATGAGGACATTACAGCAGACCAGGCTGTTGTGAATTGAGAAATTAGGTTAGAGGATACATCAATAGAGATGTAGTGGCAGACAGGAAATATTCTGGAATACACAAAATTCCAACAAGTAGACGATTTCTAAAGAGACATCTCTGGTTAATGAGAAATACTAAAGATGACATCAAACTCAAGCAAAAAGCATAGAGCTGTGTGAAGACAGGTGGCAGATGAGAAAAGGAATAATTGGAACACAAAGAATGCTGACCATAAATATAAAAACAGATAGCAACAGTTTCTATAAAAATTTAAAGAAGCAAATAGTTAACAAAATGAGAATTGGTCCTCAGGAGAGTAAAACTGGAAAAATAATTAAAGAATATAAGGAAATGGCAGGTGAATTGAATAGGTATTTTGCATTAGTCTTCACCATTGAGGATATGTAACATCAATGACAAACCAGGATATGGAAGGGAGGAACTCAGGAAAATCACAATCACGAGAGAAGTGATACTGAGTAATCTGTTGGAGCTGTGGGTTGAAAAATGCCCGAATCTTGATGGGCTTTATCCTAAGGTCTTCAATTCAATTCAATTAGCTTTACTGTCAGATGCACTCAAATGAGTACAGTGAAAAGTTTACAGTCGCTACATGACAGTGCCATCTTAGGTACAAACATACTGAAGTTAAAAATCACACAACACCAGGCCATAGCAGGAGAACACTCATACTGCTCTCACAGAGCCTTAACAGCAGAAGTTCGCAATCACTGCGTTCACAGACCCTGATCAGTCAGAGAGTACACTCACTGCTGTCACCGACTCTGGACAGTAGGACAATGCACTCACTGCTGTCAAGACCCTTAGCAGGAGGAGAACACACACATTGCTGTCACACACCCTGAAGAGTAGGAGAACACACTCACTGCTGTCACAATCCCTGAACAGTAGGAGAACGCACTCAGTACTGTCACAGATGCGGAACAACAGGCCAACACACTCACTGCTCCCAATGGCCTGAACAGTGGGAGAACACCCTCACTGCTGTCACAGACTCTGAACAGTCAGAGAATACACTCACTGCTGTCACAGACCCTGATCAGTTGGAGTACACACTCACTGCTGTCACAGACTCTGAACAGTCAGAGAATACACTCACTGCTGTCACAGACCCTGAACAACAGGAGAACACTCTCACTGCAGTCACAGAACCTGATCAGTTGGAGTACACACTCACTGCTTTCACAGACCCTGAACAACAGGAGAACACACTCACTGCGGTCACAGACCCTGAACAACAGGAGAACTCACTGCGGTCACAGACCCTGAACAACAGGAGAACACACTCACTGCGGTCACAGAACCTGAACAGGAGGACAACACACATACTTTTCCCAAAGACCTGAGCAATAGGAGAATGCACTCACTGCTGTCACAGACCCTGAACAGTCGGAGAACACACTCACTGCTGTCACAGACCCTGAACAGTAGGAGAACATGCTCACTGCTATCACAGACCCTCAACTGCAGACAACAAACTCACCGCTCCCAAAGACCTGAACAGTGGGAAAACACACTCACAGTTCTCACAGACTCAGAAGAGAAGGAGAACGCACTCTGTGGTGTCACAGACCGGGAACAGTCAGAGAACACTCTCACTGCTGACACAGACCCTGAAAAGCAGGAGGGCACACCCACTGCTGTCACAGACCCTGAACAGTAGGAGAATGCACTCACAGCTGTCACAGCTCCTGAACAGCAGGAGAACACACGCACTTCTGACACAAACCATGAACAGCAGTAGAACACATGCACTGCTGTCACGGGCCCAGAACAGTAGGAGAAAGGACTCATTGCTAATACAAAACCTGAAAAGTAGAACACACTCACTGCCATCACAGACCCTGAACAGTAGGAGAAAGCACCCATTCCTGTCACCAACCCTGGACACTAGAGAACACACTCAATGCTGTTAAAGACCCTGAATTTTCCGAAAACACACTCACTGCTGTCAACAACACTGAACAGCAGAAGAACACACTCGCTGCTGTCACAGACCCTGAACAGCAGGAGAACACACTCACAGCTGTTCCAGATCTGGCACAGTAGGAGAATGCACTCACTCATGTCACCAACCCAGGACACTAGGAGAACACACTCACTGCTGTCACAGATCCTGAACATTCGGAGAACGCATTCACTGCTTCCACTTACCCTGAACAGCAGGAAAACACAATCACTGTTGTCACAAAAGGAGAATCCACTCACAGCTCTCACAGACCCTGATCAGCAGGAGAAAGTCCTCACTGCTGTCAAAGACTCTGAACACTTGGAGTAAGCACTCATTACCGCCACAGACCTTGAAAAGCAGAACACACACACTGTTGTCACAGACCCTGAACAGGAGGAGAACAGACACTCTGCTGTTACAGTCCCTGAAGAGCAGAAGATGGTAATCACTGCGGTCACAGACCCTGAACAGTAGGAGAATGCACTCACTGCTGTCACATACCCTGAAAAGAAGAAGACACTCACTGCTGCCAAAAACCCTGAAATGCAAGAGAACACACTCATTGCTGTCACAGACTTTGAACAGCAGGACAACACACTCACCACTTCCACAGACCCCAAACAGCAGGAGAACACACCCACATGTGTCACAGACTCTGAACAACAGGATAACACACTCACTGTTGTCACAGACGCTGAAGAGCAGAGGATTGCAAACAGTGCTGTCACAGAACATGAACAGAAGGAAAACACACTCACTGCTGTCACAGACCCTGAAAAGTAGGACAACGCACTCACTGCTTTCACAGACCCTGAACAACAGGAGAACACACTCACTGCGGTCACAGAACCTGAACAGCAGGACAACACACATACTTTTCCCAAAGCAGTGAGCATGTTCTCCTACTGTTCAGGGTCTGTGACAGCAGTGAGTGTGTTCTCCGACTGTTCAGGGTCTGTGACAGCAGTGACTGTGTTCTCCTACTGTTTGGGCCTGTGACCCTGAGCAGTAGGAGAATGCACTCACTGCTGTCATAGACCCTGAACAGCCTGACAATACACTCAGTGCTCCCACAGGCCCAAAAAGTAGGAGAACACAGTCACTGCTGTCACAGACCCTGAACAGTCGGAGAACACACTCACTGCTGTCACAGACCCTGAACAGTCGGAGAACACACTCACTGCTGTCACAGACCCTGAACAGTAGGAGAACATGCTCACTGCTATCACAGACCCTCAACTGCAGACAACAAACTCACCGCTCCCAAAGACCTGAACAGTGGGAAAACACACTCACAGTTCTCACAGACTCAGAAGAGAAGGAGAACGCACTCAGTGGTGTCACAGACCCTGAAAAGTAGGACAACGCACTCACTGCTGTCACAAACCCTGAACAGTAGGACAACGCACTCACTGCTGTCACAGACCCTGAACAGTAGGAAAACACACTCACTGCTGTCACAGACCCTGAACAGTAGGAAGACACACTCACTGCTGTCACAGACCCTGAATAGTAGGAGAACACCCTCACTTCTGACACAAACCCTGTACAGCAGGAGAACCCACGCACTGCTGTCACAGACCCTGAGCAGTGGGAGAATGCATTCATTGCCGATACAGAACTTGAACAGTAGGAGAACACATTCACTGCTGTCACATACCATGAACAGTAGGAAAGTGCACTCACTGCTTTCACAGATCCTGAACAGCAGGAAAACACACTCACTGCTGTCACTGACACTGCACAGCAGGAAACACACTCATGACTGTCAAAGAACCTGGACAGCAGGATAACACACTCACTAAAGTCAAAGACCCTGAACAACGGGATAACACACTCACTGCTGTCACAGACCCTGAACAGTAGGAAAACACACTCACTGCTATCACAGACCATGAACAGCAGATACCATAGAACATAGAACATAGAAGAATACAGTGCAGTACAGGCCCTTCGGCCCTCGATGTTGCGCCGATCCAAGCCCACCTAACCTACACTAGCCCACTATCCTCCATATGCCTATCCAATGCCCGCTTAAATGCCCATAATGAGGGAGAGTCCACCACTGCTACTGGCAGGGCATTCCATGAACTCACGACTCACTGCTGTCACAAACCTTAATAACCTTAATAGGCAGGTGAACACACTCATTGCTGTCACAGACCCTGAACAGCAGGTGAACAAACTCTCTGCTGTCACAGTCCCTGAACAGCAGGAAAACACACGCACTGCTATCACAGACCATGAACAGTAGGAGAACGCGCACACTGCTATCACAGACCCTGAACAGGAGGAGAACACACTCACTTCTGACACAAACCCTGAACAGCAGGAGAATACACACACTGCTGTCACAGACCCTGAACTGTAGGGGGACGCACTCATTGCCGATATAGAACCTGAACAGTAGGAGAACACATTCACTGCTGTCACAGACCATGAACAGTAGGAAAGTGCACTCACTGCATTCACAGACCCTGAAAAGCAGGGACACACACTCTGTACGGTCAAAGACGCTGAACAGCTGGATAACATGCTCACTGCTGTCAATGAAACTGAACAGTAGAAATACACACTCACTGCTGTCACAGACCCTGAACAGTAGGAGAACACATTCACTGCTGTTACAAACCCTGAACAGTTGGAAAGTGCACTCAATGCTGTCACAGACCCTGAACAGCAGGAAAACACCCTCACTGCGGGCAAAGACCCTGAACAGCAGATAACACATTCACTGCTGTCACAGACAGTGAACAGTAAAAACACACACTTACTGCTGTCACAGACCCTTAACAGTAGGAGAATGCACTCACTGCTGTCACAGAACCTGAACAGATGAAACACACACACTCACTGCTGTCACAGACTCTGAACAGAAGGAGAGCACACTCACTGCGGTCGAAGACCCTGAACAGCAGATAACACACTCACAGCTGTCCCAGATCCTGAACAGTAGGAAAACGCACCCATTCCTGTCACCTACCATGGACACTAAGAGAACACACTTCATGTTGTTAAAGACCATGAAACTTCGGAAAAAAAACACTCACTGCTGTCCCATATCCTGAACAGTTGGAGAACACATTCACAGCTGTCACAGACTCTGAACAGAAGGAGAGCACACTCACTGCTGTCCCAGATCCTGCACAGTAGGAAAATGCACTCACTCATGTCACCAACCCAGGACACTTGGAGAATGCACTCAGTGCTGTCAAAGATCCTGAACAGCAGGAAAACACACTCACTGCTGTCACAGACACTGAACAGTAGGATTACACATTCACTGCTGTCACAGACACTGAACAATAGAAACACACACTTACTGCTGTCATAGTCCCTGAACAGTAGGAGAATACACTCACTGCTGTCACAAACCCAGAACATTAGAAGAACACACCCACTGCTGTCACAGACCCTGAACAGTAGAAACACACACTTACTGCTGTCATAGTCCCTGAACAGTAGGAGAATACACTTACTGCTGTCACAAACCCTGAACATGAGGAGAACAACCTCACTGCTGTCACAGACTATGAACAGCAGGAGAATGCACTCACAGTTGTCCCAGATCCTGCACAGTGGGAGAATGCACTTACTCATGTCACCAACGCAGGACACTAGAACACACTCAGTGCTGTCAAAGACCCTGGACAGCCGGAAAACATACTCTCTGCTGTCACAGACCGTGAACAGTAGGAGAACGCACACACTGCTATGACAGACCCTGAACAGTAGGAGAACACACTCACTGTGGTCACAGACCCTGAACAGCAGGAGAACACACTTACTGCTGTCACAAAGCCTGAACATGAGGAGAACAATCTCATTTGCTGTCATAGACTATGAACAGTAGGAGAACGCACTCACAGCTGTCAAAGACTATGAACAGCAAGAGAACGCACTCACAGTTGTCCCAGATCCTGCACAGTAGGAGAATGCACTTACTCATGTCACCAACCCAGGACACTTGAACACACTCAGTGCTGTCAAAGACTCTGGACAGCAGGAAAACACACTGACTGCTGTCACAGACCCTGAAAATCAGGAAAATGCACTCACTGCGGTCAAAGACACTGAACAGCAAATAACACATTCACTGCTGTCACAGACACTGAAGAGTAGAAACACACACTTACTGCTGTCATAGTCCCTGAAAAGTAGGAGAATACACTTGCTGCTGTCACAGACACTGAACAGCAGGAGAACACACTCACAGTTGTCCCAGATCCTGCACAGTAGGAGAATGCACTCACTCATGTCACCAACCCAGGACATTAGAACACACTCAGTGGGGGTGGGGAGAATCTCTCCACCCTTCAGGCACTCTGCCTCTATTCCTGATGAAGGGCTTTTGCCCGAAACGTCGATTTTCCTGCTCCTTGGATGCAGCCTGAACTGCTGTGCTTTTCCAGCACCACTCTAATCCAGAATCTGGTTTCCAGCATCTGCAGTCATTGTTTTTACCT
>NC_057723.1:64212169-64213584 GCF_004010195.1 Chiloscyllium plagiosum
TATGCTACGTTCTCCCCCCCCTCCCCCCACACCTTCCTCTCATTTATCTCTCCACCCTTCAGGCACTCTGCATATATTCCTGATGAAGGGCTTTTGCCCGAAAGGTCGATTTTTCTGCCCCTTGGATGTTGCCTGAACTTCTGTGCTTTTCCAGCACCACTCTGATCCACAGGCCATGAACAGTAGGAGAATGCACACACTGCTTTCACAGACCCTAAACAGTAGGAGAACACACTCATTTCTGACACAAACCCTGAACAGCAAGAGAACACACGCACTGCAGTCACAGACCTCGAACAGTAGGAGAAAGGACTCATTGCTGATACAAAACCTGAACGGTAGGAGAACCCATTCACTGCTGTCACTGACCTAAAAAGCAGGAAAACACACTCACTACTGTCACAGACCCTGAACATGAGGAAAACAACCTCACTGCTGTCACAGACCCTGAACAGTAGGAGAACACACTCACAGCTGTCACAGACCCTGAACAGTAGGAGAATGCACTCACTCATGTCACCAACCTAGGACACTAGGAGAACACACTCAGTGCTGTCAAAGACCCTGAACACCAGGAAAACACACTCACTGCTGTCACAGACCTTGAACAAGAAGAGAACACACTCTCTGCTGTCACAGATCACCAACAGTAGGAGAACGCACACACTGCTTTCACAGACCCTGAACAATAGGCGAGCACACTCACTGTGGTCAAAGACCCTGAACAGCAGATAACACATTCACTGCTGTCACAGGCACTGAACAGTAGGAGAATGCACACACTGCTGTCACAAACCCATAACTCTAGAAGAACACACCCACTGCTGTCACAGACCCTGAACAGCAGGAGAAAGGACTCATTGCTGATACAAAACCTGAACAGTAGCAGAACACATTCACTGCTGTCACAGACCATGAACAGTAGGAAACTGCATCCACTGCTTCAGACCCTGAACATCAGGAAAACACACTCTCTACGTCAAAGACCCTGAACAGCAGGATAACATGCTCACTGCTGTCACTGGCACTGAACAGTAGAAACACACACTCACTGCTGTCACCAACCCTTAACACGAGGAGAACACACTCACAGCTGTCCCAGACCCTGCACAGTAGTTGAATGCACTCACTCATGTCACCAACCCAGGACACGAGAACACACTCAGTGGGGGTGGGGAGAATCTCTCCACCCTTCAGGCACTCTGCCTCTATTCCTGATGAAGGGCTTTTGCCCGAAATGTCAATTTTCCTGCTCCTTGGATGCTGCCTGAACTGTTGTGCTTTTCCAGCACCACTCTAATCCAGAATCTGGTTTCCAGCACCTGCAGTCATTGTTTTTACCTAGTTGATTTTATCCTACTGCGAATCCTCTTGCAAGGATGCCTGCCTTGAAGATGCTTTCCTCCTCTCTCTAC
>NC_057723.1:64214084-64217919 GCF_004010195.1 Chiloscyllium plagiosum
AATTGCTCCTTACTAAGAGGACAAATGCAGTTATTAGGGCACCCATTAATGTTCTCGCTAAATATTGTCTTTTAGATTTGTACAATTTTTGCATTTCTTTGAATTTTCCTTTCTTTGTCCATCGATTTATTGGGTATTACCTGCTGTTTACTCTGTTTATTCTTATTTAAGCAACTATTCTTATTTTCCTGTTTCTTTTTACTATCATTATTATTATTATTATTATCCTTCCTGATATCTAATTTTTTAATTATTTCATTCATGACAACCTTTTCTTCCTTCAGTGCTACTCTTCTATTCTTATTTATTTGGGCCTCCATACTATCCAACAAATCATTTAATGATTTAGTAGTTAATTCTTCCCTCCCTCTATTCTCTATACTCGTACCATTGATTCCTACAGTCCTACCACTACCACTGGGTTCATCAACTACTTCAATATTATTCTCATCAAAGAAGACCTCCTCATAATTATCTTCCTTGTCTGCTACTTTATCATCATCCTTATTACTATTCTTATGTCTACTTAATAGTCTTCTTTTATCAGAAATTTGCTTAGCTGTTTTATTTATTAATTTTGCCGCTATTAATTTATTTATATTTCTATGACCACTAAATACTTTTTCTAATACTCCCAATTGTTCCACTCCCCCCTTCAACCAAACACCTCTCCTACTATTGTCTTCTCCTTCTACCTTATTAGATTTCTTTTTTCCCTTACCCCTTTTAACATTTCTCATAGCCGGGTGCTCTTGTGCTGCCCTAACTCTTGTGGGCGGCACGGTGGCACAGTGGTTAGCACTGCTGCCTCACAGCGCCAGAGACCCGNNNCGTGGGTTTCGTCCGGGTGCTCCGGTTTCCTCCCACAGTCCAAAGATGTGCAGGTTAGGTGAATTGGCCATGCTAAATTGTCCCTAGTGTTAGGTAAAAGAGGTAAATGTAGGGGTATGGGTGGGTTGCGCTTCAGCAGGGCGGTGTGGACTTCTTGGGCTGAAGGGCCTGTTTCCACACTGTAAGTAATCTAATCTAATCTAATCTAAACCCTATGGCCGAAGTAAATTTTAACGGACAGGATTCACACTGAGACTGTTTCTCATTCTCACTGTCAATTTTTACATCCTTTTTCCCTTTACATTTTGAATAGTGGCAAGCAATTGAGTGATTGCTGCTTTCTAGATCACATTTTCCACATTTAACTCTAACCGATTTTACCCCTTTGCACTGATTCAAGTGCTTTCTAAACTGTCCAACCATATTCTATAAATTATTACAAGATTTACACATAAAATTATCCAATGGATACTGAATTATTACCTCCCTTCTATCTCTATCTACTACAATAGGAAGAACTACCCGTGACTCAATATTCTCCTCATTTCTTTCTGTAATTCTACTTAGACTAAAATCATATGGCCCTTTAAAATTCGAATTAAAAGTCGTTCTACTGTTAAAAGAACTGGACTCAAGAGGGGCACACTCTGTGACTCCATTAATTCGAACTGGACTTTTCCCAGCAGTTATTTTGGTATCCTCATGCCTGCCTGAGGATAACCTTGCTGCGATCACTGTAATGGCCTCTTCCGTTTGAGTATAAACGGACGGTCTGTTTCTCACTTGGCTAGTACATTTAGTGCACGGAGCCACCAATAACAACTGTGCGGGGCGGTTATTTACCCGGACTCCCACCCAACCTGATTTTTCGTAGTGTAGCATAATTGCCAACTGCCAAATTTGTTTTTCTCTAAGAATTGACCTTATGGTCACCAGCCGTCTCGTGTTCTTTCTAAGGCCGTATTAGCCGGACTTACTAGAGTAATGCTATTCAACGGGAGTAATTAATTAAAACCGTTCTCAGTCACTCTTGACACAGGATAAAACCACCGGCAAAAAAAACCAACAGTAAAATCAATGATAAAACCGTCAGTTAAGACCCATGATTAAAACCCGGCCAAAAAAACCACGAATACCGGTTAAAATCACACTCCCGCTAATATGCTTCCTCTGCCAGGTCGTAACCAGGGGGAACCGTGTGGAGGTTCGACCACTTTGTAATCCGTAAAAACATGTAAGAACGATTACAAAGGTGCTTACGTACAGGCGTTGGGAGACAAACCAAACAATATTCCTTAGTCATATCCCCCCCCAAGTGAGTCATAGTTACTCCCACCGTTTACCCGCGCTTCATTGAATTTCTTCACTTTAACATTCAGAGCACTGGGCAGAAATCACATCACGTCAACACCGATTCTCCAATCTAGTTCTGTTTCTAGATTAGAGAGCTGAGAGAGAGTCATGTACAGTTCTGGCTGAGTGACAGCACACTTAGAGTTATGTTCAGTTCTGATTCTAAGTAAAAGCATACTTGGAGAGTAGTGTATGGATCAATTTCTCAGTGAGAGCACACTTGGAGAGTTGTGTACAATCTGACTCTCAGTTTACTCACATTCAGACATTTCTTGCCTGCATATCAGAGCAAAACACTGAATATGGTGCAAGAAGTATTCATGATGTTGATACTCAGCTGGTGTTATACAATGATCAGGTTCAAATATCCAGAAACTCAACTGGACTCACCACATAAACACAGTGACTACAAGAGCAGGTCAGAGGCAGGCAAAAGTCTATCCACCATTTACAAGGCACAAGTCAGGAGTGCGATGGAATACTCCCCACTTGCCTGGATGGGTGCAGCTCGAACAACATGCAAGAAGCTTGATACCATTCAGGACAAAGCAACCCGCTTGATTGGCACTACATCCACAAACATTCAATCCCTCCAGCACCGGCACTCCAGTTCTGTAAAATTATCAAAATGTTGCATCAGAGTTTTCATTTCCTTACACAGCACTGGACACCAGCAACACATATAAAAAAACAAGGACTGCAGATGCTGGAATGCTGGAAACCAGAGCCTAGATTAGAGTGATGCTGGAAAAGCACAGCAGGTCAGGCAGCATCCGAGGAGTAGGAAAATCGACGTTTTGGGCAAAAGCTCTTCAGCAACACATAGAGTCATAGAGATGTACAGCATGGAAACAGACCCTTCGTTACAGAGGAGGAAGTACTGGATGTCTTGAAATGGTTAAAGGTGGATAAATCCCCAAGACTTGATCAGGTGTACCCGAGAACTCTGTGAGAAGCTAGAGAAGCTGGGCCTCTTGCTGAGATATTTGAATCATCGATAGTCACAGGTGAGGTGCCGGAAGACTGGAGGTTGGCAAACGTGGTGCCACTGTTTATAAAGGGTGGTAAAGACAAGCCAGAGAACTATAGACCGGTGAGCCTGACCTCGGTGGTGGGCAAGTTGTTGGAGGTCAGAGTATTTGGAAAGGCAAGGACTGATTTGGGATAGAGAACTAGCCATTTGGATACAGAACTGGCTTAAAGGTAGAAGTCAGAGGGTGTTGGTGGAGGGTTGTTTTTCAGACTGGAGGTCTGTGACCAGTGGAGTGCCACAAGGATCGGTGCTGGGCTCTCTACTTTTTGTCATTTACATAAATGATTTGGATGCGAGCATAAGAGGTACAGTTAGTAAGTTTGCAGATGACACCAAAATTGGAGGTATAGTGGACAGCGAAGAGGGTTATCTCAGATTACAACAGGATATTGACCAGATTGGCCAATGGGCTGAGAAGTGGCAGATGGAGTTTAATTCAGATAAATGCGAAAGCATTTGGGAAAGCGATTTGGGAAAGCAAATCTTAGCAGGACTTATACACTTAATGGTAAGGTCCTAGGGAGTGTTGCTGAACAAAGAGACCTTGGATGCAAGTTCATAGCTCCTTGAAAGTGGAGTCACAGGTAGATAGGATAGTGAAGAAGGCATTTGGTATGC
>NC_057723.1:64218074-64230228 GCF_004010195.1 Chiloscyllium plagiosum
GTGTATGGAATGAGCTGCCAGAGGATGTGGTGGAGGCTGGTACAGTTGCAACATTTAAGAGGCATTTGGATGGGTATATGAATAGGAAGGGTTTGGAGGGATATGGGCCGGGTGCTGGCAGGTGGGACTAGATTGGGTTGGGATATCTGGTTGGCATAGACAGGTTGAACATGAACAGACAAGGATACAGACCATGTGAATACAGATGGGACATTCTTTAGAGATTGTCCATTGAAGTTACATGGAGATTGTCTATTGAAGTTATGTGGGTGGAACGTATAAATAAGAAAGGGATGATCACCTTGTTTGGATTGGATTGTAGGCCCCCAAATAGTCAATGGGAAATTGAGAAGCAAATATATAAGGAAATGTCAGATATCTGTAAGAAAAATATGTTTGCAAAGGTAGGGAATTTTAATTTTCCAAACACAGACTGGGACTGCCATAGTGTTAAGGGTTTGGTTAGAAGGAATTTCTTAAGTGACAAATATATATGGATGTACCTTCTAGAGAAGGAGGAATACTTGACCTTCTATTGGGAAATACAGCAGAACGAGTAACTGAGGTGTCAGTGTGGGAGCACTTTGGGGGGGCAGTGTTCATAATTCTATTAGTTTTAAAATAGTAATGGAAAAGGATAGAACTGATCTAAAAGTTAAAGTTCTAAATTGGAGAAAGGCCACTGTTGACAGTATTAGACAGGAATTTTCTAAAATGGATTGGGGTAGGCGATTCACAGTGAAAGGACAGTTGGGAAGTGGGAGGCCTTTAACAGTGAGATAACGAGAGTTCAGAGATAGGATATTCCTGTAAGTATGAAGGGCAACGCTGGTGGGTGTAGGGAATGCTGGATAACTCAAAAAATTGAGTATTTGATCAAGAAAAAGCAAGAGGCATATATCAGGGAAAGACAGTTGGCATCGAGTAAATCCCTAGAAGAGTAAAGGGTAGTAGGAGTATACTGAAGAGGGAAAATCAGGAGGGCAAAAAGGGCACATGAGATGGCTTTGGCAAATAGAGTTAAGGAGAATCCAAAGAGAGAATAAACAAAGGGAAAAAGAGTAAATAGGGAGAGAATAGGGCCCCTTAAAGATCAGTGTGTCCTATCATAGAATCCCTACAGTGTGGAAGCAGGCCATTCGGCCCATCAAAGTCCACACTGGCCCTCTGAAGAGCATCCCACCCAGAAATATTATCCCTACCCTATAACCCCGCATTACCAAAGGCCAATCCATCTAGCTGACACATCCCTGGAAACTGTGGGTAATTTAGCCAATAGCCAATTCACCCAAGCAGGACATCTTTGGACTGTGGGAGAAAACCAGACCACCCAGAGGAAATCCACATGGACACTGCAAGCTCTACACAGACAGCCGTCCAAGGGTGGAATCAAGCCCAAGTGTCTGGCCATGTGAGGCAGCAGTACTATCCACTGAGCCACCATGCTGCCCCTTGTTTACTTATATGTGCAAGAACAGGAGATGGGTAAGACACTAAACAAATAATTTGTGTCAGTATTTACTGTGGAGAAGGATTTAGAAGCCCAGGAACTTCTGGAAATAAATTTGATGTCTTGGAAAGAGTTTATATTACTGAAGAGTAGGTGCTGGAGGTCTTAAAATGCATAAAGATAGATAAATCTCTATCAGATTTTTCCAGAACTTTGTGGGAAGCTAGGGAAGAGATTGCTAGACCCCTTACTGAGATAGTCATGGGTTAGGTGACAGAAGCCTGGAGGTTGGCTAACATGGTGCCATTATTTAGAAAAGGCTGAAAGGAAAAGCCAGGGAACTATAGACCAGTGAGCCTGATGTCACTGGTGGGTAAGTTGGAGAGGATTTTGAGGAATAGAATTTGCATGAATTTGGAAAGGCAGAGGTAGTCAATATGGCTCTATGCAAAGGAAATCATGTCTCGCTAACCTGATTTTCACCTCTTCAAAAGAATCAAAGAAGATTGATGATGGCAAAACAATAGATGTTGTCTGTGTCGACTTCGGCAAAGTTCCACATGGTAAGCTGGTTAGTAAGGTTAGATTACATTATTGTTAAGGTTCTTGAGGAGATTTGTAGCTGAGGTTGTGGAACTGGTTGTAGTGTAGCCCACTGAGCTGGTGGATTGTCTTGCAAACATTTTGGCACCGTGCTAGGTAACGTCATCAATGCAACTTCCATTGTTGTTCTACTCCACTGGATATTTCTACGCTCCGGTCTACTAGGGTGGGTGGTATCACTTCCTAGGGAGTGCGGCTGAACAAAGAGACCCAGGGGTGCAGGGACACAGTTCCTTAAAAGTGGTGTTGCAGAAGGGTGCTGAAGAAGGCATTTGGCCTGTTTGCCTTTATTGGTCAGTGGGATTGAGTAAGGAGTTGTGATATCATGTTGAGGCTGTACAGGACATTGGTGAGGCCACTTTTTGGAATACCGCATATAATTCTGGTTGCCCTTCTATAGGAAGGATGTTGTTAAAGTTGAGAATGTGCAGAAAAAAGTTACAAGAATCATGACAGCTCTGGAGGGTTTGAGTGATAGGGAGAGATGGAATAGGCTGGGCTTTTTATCCGTGGAACGTCGGAGACTGAGGGTGACCCTGTTGAGGTTTATAAAATCATGAGGGGCATTGATAGGGTGAATAGCCATGTTTTTTTTTCCTAGAGTGGGAAAATCGTAAACTGGAAGACACAAGTTTAAGGTGAGAGGAAAAAGATTCACAAAGGACCTGAGGAGTAATGTTTTCATGCAGAGGGTGGTGTGTATATGGAAGGAGCTGCTAGAGAAATAAATTAGGTTGGGTACAATTATAATATTTAAAAGGTAACTGGGTGAATATGAATTGGAAGGATTTAGAGGGATGTGAACCAAATGCTGGCAAGTTGAACTAGGTCAGGTTGGGATGTCTGGTTGGCATGGACGAGTCAGACCAAGGGGCCTGTTTCCATGCTGTGTGACTCTATAATGCTATAACTCCTGCCTTCAGCCATCAGAACTTTCTGGAGCTTCACACATCGCAGGTCTCTGATATTTACTTACTTGCTTCAACACTGATTGATGTAAAAGTTTTTTTTTCCTTTTCTGTATCATTTGAGTTTGTGTGTGTGTGGATGATGGAGCTAGAGAGGATGTATGTCTATGTGCATATGAGACAGAAAGAGACTGAATGTGTGAGTATTTGATTGTGTGCCAGAGAAAGTGTAAGTGTGTAGGTGAGAGAGTGTGTGTGGATGACTGTGAGAGTGCATATGGATGAGAAAGTGTAAGTGATTGTGTGACTGAGTGCATATGCATGAGAAAGCGTGAGTGAGTGTGTGTCAGACAGAGCAAATGTGTGTGCAAGTTCGTGAATGAGTGTGTATAAGTGGTAAGCTTGTGGGTTAGAGTAAGTGTGTGAGAGAGTGTGTGAGTGCATGAATGAGAACGAGTGTGTTTATGTCTGTGAGATTGTGTTAGAGAGTGTGTAAGTGAAAGTGAGCATATGAATGAATGTTTGAGAGAATATGCATATATGTTACAGAGAGCCAATGTGTGTTTGTGAATGTTTGCATGTATGTGAGAGAAACAAGTGTTAGTGCCTGGAAAAGTACTTGTGAGAGAGAGTGCGAACTTGCGTAGGTGAATGCATGAATGAGAAGGAGCGAGTGTGTGTGCACCTGAGACTGTGTAAATGCATGTGAGACAGTGTGTATGTCACAGTGTGTATGCGTGTAAGACAGAGAGAATGTGAGTGTGTGTGAACATCGGAGAGAGAGAAAGAGTGTGTTTATGTGTGTGTTTGTGAAGATTGCTCTGGTCTTGAATGGGAAATAACCAATAGCAAGAGAGTTAGCTCCATGTCAACTTCACCAGAGAAGAGATTTGAGGAACACAACACAGCTTTGTTCACTACAGTAAGTAAGGGGAATCAAGGAGTTCAGTCTGTCTGAAGATGCTGCACAGGAGGCTACTGAATTAGACAAGGGCCCATGGTGTTAGAGGCAAGAATGGATAGAAGCTTGGCTGTCTGGCAGATAGCAGAGAGTGAGGATAAAAGGGATTCTCAGATAGCAGCCGATGACAAGTTGTGTTCTGCAAGGCTCAGTATTGGACCACAACTTTTCACTTTAACGAATTAGATGAAGGAACTGAGGGCATTCTGGCTTAGTTTGCAGATGGTACAAAGATCAGTAGAGGGACAGGTAGTATTGAGGAGGCAGGGAAGCTGCAGAAGGATTCAGATAGGTTAGGAGAGTGAGCAAAGAAATGGCAGGTGGATCACAACATGGGAAAGTGTGAGGTCATGCACTTTGGTAGGAAGAATAGAGGCATGGACTATTTACTAAATGGGGAGAAAATTCAAAAATCTGAAGTGCAAAGGGACTTGGGAGTTCTATCTCGTCCAGAATTCTCTCAAGGTAAACCTGCAGGTTGAGTCAGTACTTAGGGAGGCAAATGCAATGATGGCATTTATTTTGAGAGGACTTGAATATAAAAGCAGGGATGTACTTCTGAGGCTCTATAAGGCTCTGGTCAGACCACATTTGGAGTATTGTGCACAGTTTTGGGCCCCATATCTCAGGAAAGACATACTGGCCCTGGAGCGTGTTCAGAGGAGGTTCACGAGAATGGTCCCAGAAATGAAAAGCTTAACAGTTCAGAAGAAAGGTCATTGCACTTGAATATTAACTGTGCTTTCTTTCCACAAATGTCTACAGCAATTGTTGTTTAAGTCTGATTTGAGGGGGAGGTGTGGCATTGCTTGTCAAAGATAGTATTACAGCTGTGGAAAGGACGATGGATGAAGACTCGCCATCTGAGGTAGTTTGGGCTGAGGTTAGGAATAGGAAAGGTGAGCTCACCCTGTTAGGAGTTTTTTACAGGCCTCCTAATAGTCCTAGAAACGTAGAAGAAAAGATTGCGAGGATGATTCAAGAGAAGAGTGAAAGTAATAGAGTGGTTGTTATGGGGGACTTTAACTTTCCTGATAATGATTGGGAAAGCTATAGCTCAAGTTCGTTAGATGGGTCAGTGTTTGTACAATGTGTTGTGTTTATATATTAATGCAATGACTATGGGCAGAGCACATGTTAGAAGCACATGGTTAGAAACGCAGGAAGTCGCAAGTAGGAAGATACAGCTTTTAGCGACCACGAATAGGCGAATACAGGAATGCACACACTTCCAGGAAAATCGCTATAATCACACGTAAAGTGAAGTAGCTAGATCAATGTACTGAGCTGGACGTCCCGTTTCGAGATATAAAACCGGATCTGGCCCTCGGTTTTATTTTTTTCAGGTGTAATTTGCATTGTGCAGTTTGTTCGGATCAATGTCATTCAGTTTGCTTTGATTTGCAGCCTGACTCGATAAAAGCACCAATTTATTTAAGTTGTGTATCAATTTTAATCAACTATTATGGCCAATTCACTTTCCAAAGTGGACTGGATTGGCAGTCACAGCTTGCCAGAATTCAAGTATCTAAAAGCGTTTGCATTTTTTGTGGGACTGGCAAATCACTCCTGCGGTCACATCAGACAAGTCAACTCTGTGCATAAGTAATCGAAATGTTTCAGGCGCTCATCAAACTGCGTCCTTTCATTGGCAAGATTGAACACTTAAAGGACTTGGCATTATGTAAGGCAGGATATGACTCATAATAAATGGATCTCTTTTCCTTAAGCCATTGATAACTGAAGATTCAATTATGCCAAAATGTCTTTTCACTTTTATGTTTTAATACAGATGTCCTTCTGTGGCTGGAATCGGCCAAAGTATGGGACAAACAATTGGCAGAACTCACCTCATGGTGCAATCATCTTTAAGGTTTCAGCTCCAAGATAAGATCTGAGCTTCGAATCCGTTCAAGATTACCTGTCCCTGAAATATAACAAGCTGCCAAGACCCATAACAAATGGTTTTAATAAACCTATAAGTGAAATTAAGAAAAAGGTTTAATGTTAATTTTAAATTTATATTTGAAAATATTTTGGCCACATTAGTTCAGAGTTTTGTTTTGCTAATTTCTCAGCATCTTATCCTACAATATTACTGATTAAATATTTCAGCAATTTTTAGTCCAAGTTTTTGATCAGGCATTTGATCCATGTATCCAATAATTAATATCACTGTGACAAATCTCCCTCTTCCTGTAATAATTACATTTTGTACACTAATAAGGTAATTCCTCATTTAATTCTAGTTTCCTGCACTTTCAATTGTAGCATACGTTTTTGCAATTTTATGAACTATTAATGCATCCTGAAAAATCAACCGCATTTTGGCAAAGTTTTTTAAGTTGTACTCATCAGGACAATTAGCAAGAAATGTCAAAGTAAAGGGGGAACAACATTATGTGTATGTCTATGGAGTGTACGATAAGATAAAAATAAGGAGGACATGCTTTTAAGTTCATAGACCTTCAGACATGATGCATTCTAGCTGAGGGAAGTAAGACTGAAAACTGTATGGGTTACCTGGTCATGATCTTCCAGACCTCTTTCAATATAGTGGGAGGACTGAAGATGTTGTATCTGTTTTTAGACGTTGGGGAGGTGGTGGGGGTAGGGGAGGTGATGGTAGGCAATGCATAAACTCAGAATGAAAAGTCAGTCAGCCTAACATTAATAGTAAGGAAATTATTCAAGACAATAATCCAGTACAAAGTGAACCTGAATTTGGAACAGCATGGTTAAATGAAAGGCAACATGGCTTTTTTAAAATCATATTTGACTAACTTGATTCAGTTCTTTGATGTAGCCAGTGAAAGAGGTGCAGTTGATATTATGAATATGGAAATGTGGAAGATGTTTGACAAGGTATTCAATGGACTTGTTAATAAAAGTAAAGCCCATGGGATTTTAAAAAAAGAAGCCAGCAGAATGAATTCAAAATAAAGGACAGAAAATAGAGAGTAGCAGTGAATACTGATGTTTCAGACTGGAGGAAAGTGTAGCATGATGCTCCCCAGGAGTTGCTATGAGGGCTATTGCTCTTTTTGATGTGTATTAATGACTGGGACGTGGGTAGATGGGGCATAATTTTAAAGTTTGTGCACGATAATCAACTAAAATATGTACTAAGTAATGAGGAAGATAATTACAGGCTTCAGAAGGACGTAAACTAATAAAATGCACAGACACTTGGCAGAAAATATTTAGTGCACAGAGCACAAAGTATTATATTTTGGTAGAAAGAACGAAGAGAGGTGGTGATACAGTTTTAAAGGTGCTCAAAGCAGGGAGACATAGGGCTGCATAAGGTCAAGAAGGCAGATGAATTAAAGCTGATGTGATCCTTGGCTTTATTTGTACAGAAATAGAATAAAAAAAGACATTATACTAAAACGCTAATCACACCTCCATTAATGTATTGATAGGACATATGTTAGGGGTAGGTTCTTTACTCAGCGAGTCGTGAGTTCATGGAATGCCCTGCCAGTAGCAGTGGTGGACTCTCCCTCATTATGGGCATTTAAGCAGGCATTGGATAGGCATATGGAGGATAGTGGGCTAGTGTAGGTTAGGTGGGCTTGGATCGGCGCAACATCGAGGGCCGAAGGGCCTGTACTGCGCTGTATTCTTCTATGTTCTATGTCTATCTGTTATATTATTTGCCTTCTTAATTGACTGGTGCGCCTGCACATTTCCTTTCAGCTACCAGTGGACAAGAACACCTAAATCTCATTGCACGTCCCCCTTTCCTAAACTATCACCAGCTGCTTTTGCTGTCAAAGTGGATAACCTCAAATTTATTGCAGTTATATTTCATTCTCCATGCATTTGCCCACTCACTCAACTTATCCATGTCATACTGAAGCATCTCTGGACCCTTCACAAAGTTCACCTTCCCACCCAACATTGTGTCATCAGCAAATTTGGACATATTACATTTAGTTCTCTCACCTAAATTATTCATATTTATATTGTGAATAGCAGGGGTCCACGCACTGATGCCTATGTATCCCACTAGTCACTCACTATCACTTGGAAAAAGACCCATTTCTTCCTACCTTTTGATTCCTGTCTGCCAATTCTCAAGTCAGTACATTATCCCTCGTCCCATGCATTTTAACTTTACATGCTAATGTCTTGTGTGGAAATGTATCCAAAGCCTCCTAAAAGTACAAGCCCCATCCACTTGTTCCCCTTGTCAACTCTACTAATAACATTCCCAAAACTTCCAATTTATTTGTCAAGCATGAGTTCCCTTTTGTAAATCCATGCTTACTCTGTCCAATTCTGACACTGTTTTAATTTCAAATATAAGAGATAGATGACATGCAATAAGCTTTACTTGGTGTCTTAGGACTCAAGAGTGTGAAGTTGCCTTTCACCATAGAGGGAGCAGCGACCATTAATCAGGATGTACAATTTCAGAGCAGGATTAATGTGCTAGGTCAGCACTTTAACAATTAACTGACCAGCCAACCACTTGAGAATTATAAAAGCAGTTGATACTAAATGCCAGAGATATGAACGGAGAAACTTAGCGTGTCTGTCAGCAACCATGGAGAGAGAAATGGGGTGAACATTTTAGGACTATGTGACTCCTCTCTGGTGCAAACCTACTGAGTTTCCCCTCCCTTTTCTGTTTGAGTTTCAGAACTCCAACATCCACGTTACTTTGCTTTCACATAACATGCCAGATCCGGTTGGTCACATTTCTGCTAGAAACACTATGCTGTCAAAGAAACCAACTTAGCAACAGGAGACTGCTATTGATGTCTACCAAAATTATCAGTGACAAAAGTGTCATTCTATACTCTAGAAGTGTTGTGGTGAAGTTTGACAGAATGGTGCAAGTAGAGTGGTTTCCCTTCAATTCCAATTCTCACCAAGCCAGTCAGAATGGTGACATATTGAGAAAAGAGACCATCAGTCTCATTATTCAGGGATCACGTTGTTTGAAACAGAAGTGTTTTTTTGAAATTGCTGCCAATCTGTCTATTGTCGCTTCATGACTTTTCATGAATGAAGATCAATGTTTGACATTCACTATCTAAAAACTAATTTTTCCCTGTGAGATGATATTCATAAAATCCCTACAGAATGGAAACAGGTCATTAGGCACAACAAGTTCACACTGACCCTCTGAAGAGCATCCCACCCAGACCCATTCCCCAAACTTATTACTCTGCATATCCATGAACATTATGGGCAATTTTAGTCAATTCACCTAACCTCCACATCTTTGGACTGTGGGAGGAAACCAGAGCACCCAGAGAAAACCCAGGCAGACACAGGGAGAATGTGTAAACTCCACACCGACAGTTGCCTGAGGCTGGAATTGAACCTAGGTCCCTGCCGCTGTGAGGCAGCAGTGCTAACCACTGAGCCAGCATAAAATTGACGTCGTCTGTCTGAACAGAGGTCTTGTGGAAAAGGGAATAAAACTGATTAATTTCACCATGGAAAAGTGCAGTGGCAAGATCTGAGATAATGAGTAAACATCTTGTGTCCATTAGAATTATAACAGATGATCAACAATGTCACATTTTCATCGGTACCAGTTAATGCATGTTCTGCAACGTTATCAGGATAAGTAACAAAATAATTTACAGAGGTGAAGAGCAACTTTATTCTACTTGCATTAGGCCTTATTTTTGGCTGCAGTTTCTCCTCATGGGCGGGAGGTATTTCAGGATACGACACATTCTGGATCAGAATCCTTCTCAAAGAATCTCAGAATCAAAGGTTCCTGAGGATGAGAACTGAAGTATATCCCATTTGGAGCAATAAAACAATAATTTGAATGAAGCAGCTAGTTTGGGCTCAGCTATTGACTCTGGACTCTGATCCTGTATATTTGAAACTGAGAGATTTTAACATCTATTCATTTATGGGATAGAGTCAACATTTTTGTGTGTTGGATTTAGCTAACTTGAAAGTGTGCGCTCACCTCCTCGACTTGAGTTTTGTCAATGGTGGACATGCTTTGGGGAGGCAGGAGTAGAGTTACTTGCTGCAGTGCTACAAGCCCCTGACTTGCTTTTCTAGCCATTGTATTTTTGTGGTGAGTCCAGTTGAGCTACTGGTCAATAGCAACCCAAGGATGTTGATAGCGGGGATTCAGTGATGGTAATGCCATTGGATGTCAAGGGGCGATGGTGCGATTCTTTCATGTTGGAGATGGTCATTGCCTGGCACAAATGGCATGTGTCACTCATCAGCCCAAGTCTGAATGTTGCCCAAATCTTGTTACATATGGACATGGGGCTGTTCCATTATGAGTGTGAGGTACCTTTACTCTGGTTTTATAGCAACAGATCCCCAGCAGACCAATCCTCCATTCCAGAGGGTTTGAGGCAGTCTGAACGGGTTGCCACACAAACAGTTTTCAACTAGAGAAGCTATTGAACTGATCTCTCAGATGAATGGAAAATATGCCTTGGGGCAGTTTGAGCTAGGGAGTTTATCCTGATTCCTGGGAAATATTTATTCCTGATCTAATATCCCCCAAAACACATTATCTGGTCATTAAACCTACTACTGATAAAAGGAACATACGTTGTGAATGATTCCAGCTGCATTTGTCTGCACAGGAGAACTCATTTCACTTCAAATTTATTATACAAAAAGGCCCATGCATCATATGTGAGGTAACGTGCTACACAAATGCAATCAAACACCTTATTCCTGGCTTGGCATCTGTAACACAAGGTCACAATTACCACCAGCAGGAGGCCTGAGAGGAAGGTCTTTATTGCCTCACTATCATCAGGTTCCTTTCAATACAGGTGTATTGTGTATTCTCACCTTTGGCAGGTCACTGGTAACTGGGCCTGAAGATACTCGGATTCTGGGTAATCCAAGATGGAGGACGAGAAAAATTTCTGGCTGTAACAGCTGCTCCTTTCTTGAGGTATTTTACGTGCTGGAGGTGATTTCCTCAAATTCCAGGAGCAGCAATTACTGTTTTACATGCTGTTGCATTGTTTTGGAACTTCGGGGGAAAAAAAAGTCAAAACAACAGCAGTTTTAAAAGGGAGAAGAATAGAAAAAGGAAGCACACGGTGACGTCAGTGCAGGAGAGATGAGAAAGAAACTGACACCAGAGTGAACTGCACAGGACTGCCTTTACTGTTTGAATTCAGCTATCGCTGGATATCAGAGTGCGTCTGGGAAAATTAACAAACAGTGAAATTCACAACTGATCTTGGAGGAACTGTTTGGGCGAAGTTTACAGCACAGAGTCAGATAAGTTAATTGTTTCAAGTGGCCTACAGAAAGTCTGCAGTAGTGAGTAGATTTCTTGATTATATGTTTTTAGAGTTATGCCTCTTGATTAAACTTAAAATATAAGCCGTAACTACTAATCTAACCTGGGGCAGTGTTTTGTAGAGAAATAAGACGGTGTTATTTTCTGGGTCTGTAGACTGTGAAGGAGCAAAAATGGCCTTTAGTAGAGTGATATGTGCTTCTGGTCAGATGTGAGAGTTTAAAGAGAGTTTAAGGATTACTGCAGATTATATCTGCAATAAATGCTGTTGGTTGCGAATCTTATCAGATCGAATGGATCAGTTGCAGAGACAGTTAGAAGCAATGAGTAATTTGCAACAGCAATATATGTGATGGATGGCAGTTATAGGAAGGGGGGAAAGTCTCAGATACAGTCACATAGATGGGTTAACTCCAGGAAAGGTAAGAGAGGTAGGCACCTAGTGCAGATGTGTTTGGTGGCTATACCCATTTCAAACAAGTGTGCTGTTTTGGAAAATGTAAGGGTGATGGATTCTCAGGAGAACATAGCAGGAACAGCCAGGTTTCTGGTATTGAGACTGGCGCTAATGCAACGAGGGGTACGTCGGGTTCCAAGAGATCAATTGTGTTAGAGGATTCTTTAGTCCGAGTATACACAGATGTTTCTGTGGCCAGCAGCGAAAAGACAGAATAGTGTGTTGCTTCCCTGGTGCCAGGATCAAGGATGTTTCAGAGAGGGTACAGAATGTTTTCAAGGGGGGTAGGGGCCAGCAAGAGGTCATTGTCTACGTTGGAACCAACAACATAGGAAGGGAAAAGGTTGAGACTCTGAAGGGAGATTACAGAGAGTTAGGCAGAAATTTAAAAAGGAGGTCCTCAAGGATAGTAATAACTGCATTACTCCCAGTGCTACGAGCTAGTGAGGGCAGGAATAGGAGGATAGAGCAGATGAATGCATGGCTGAGGAGCTGGTGTATGGGAGAA
>NC_057723.1:64231968-64257523 GCF_004010195.1 Chiloscyllium plagiosum
AAGATCAGCAAGGCGGCCTTTGTGTGGAGCTGCAGAAAATGGGGGAGATACTAAATGAGTATTTTGCATCAGTATTTACTGTGGAAAAGGATATGGAAGATATAGAATGTAGGGAAATAGATGGTGACATCTTGCAAAATGTCCATATTACAGAGCAGGAAGTGCTGGATGTCTTGAAACACATGAAGGTAGATAAATCCCCAGGACCTGATCAGGTGTACCCTAGAACTCTGTGAGAAGCTAGGGAAGTGATTGCTGAGATATTTGTATCATCGACAGTCACAGGTGAGGTGCCAGAAGACTGGAGGTTGGCTAACATGGCGCCACTGTTTAAGAAGGGTGGTAAGGACAAGCCAGGGAACTATAGACCAATGAGCCTGATGTTGGTGGTGGGCAAGGGAATCCTGAGGGACAGGATGTACATGTATTTGGAAAGGCAAGGACTGATTAGGGATAGTCAACATGGCTTTGTGCGTGGGAAATCATGTCTCACAAGAACTTTTAATGAGGCACAAGTGGTAGATGTGATCTATATGGACTTCAGTAAAGTGTTCGACAAGGTCCCCCATGGAAGATTGGTTAGCAAAGTTAGATCTCACAGAACTGGCTCAAAGGTAGAGGTGGTGGTGGAGGGTTGTTTTTCAGACTGGAGGCCTGTGACCAGTGGAGTGCCACAAGGGTCGGTGCTGGGTCCACTACTTTTTGTCATTTATATAAATGATTTGAATGTGAGCATAAGAGGTACAGTTAGTAAATTTGCAGATGACACCAAAATTGGAGGTGTAGTGGACAGCGAAGAAGGTTACCTCAGATTACAACAGTATCTTGACCAGATGGGCCAATGGGCTGAGAAGTGGCAGATGGAGTTTAATTCAGATAAATGCTAGGTGCTGCATTTTGGGAAAGCAAATCTTAGCAGGACCTATACACTTAATAGTCAGGTCCTAGGGAGTGTTGCTGAACAAAGAGACCTTGGAGTGCAGATTTATAGCTCCTTAAAAGTGGAGTTGCAAGTAGATAGGATAGTGAAGAAGGCGTTTGGTATGCTTTCTTTTATTGGTCAGAGTATTGAGTACAGGAAGTCATATTGCAGCTGTATAGGACATTGGTTAGGCCACCATTGGAATATTGTGTGCAATTCTGGTTTCCTTCCTATTGGAAAGATGTTGTGAAACTTGAAAGGGTTCAGAAAAGATTTACAAGGATGTCTCCAGGCTTGGAGGTATTGAGCTACAGGGAGAGGCTGAACAGGCTGGGCTATTTTCCCTGGAGCGTCGAAGGTTGAGGAGTGACCTTCTTGAGGTTTACAAAATCATGAGTGGCATGGATAGGATAAATAGGCAAAGTTTTTTCCCTGGGGTTGGGGAGTCCAGAACTAGAGGGATAGGTTGAGGGTGAAAGGGGAAAGATATAAAACAGACCTAAGGGTCAACCTTTTCACGCAGAGGGTGGTACATGTATGGAATGAGCTGCCAGAGGATGTGGTGGAGGCTGGTACAATTGCAACATTTAAGAGGCATTTGGATGGGTATATGAATAGGAAGGATTTGGAGGGATATGGGTCGGGTGCTGGCAGGTGGGACTAGCTTGGGTTGGGATATCTTGTCGGCATAGACGAGTTGGACTGAAGAGTCTGTTTCCAACATAACTATGACTCTATAACTCTATTCAGTCACCACATAATGCCGCTTATTGTACATAACGCTGAGGCCTTTTCTCACCAGGAGTCAGACTGCCGACAGATACAGACCAGGGTGAAGACAGCTCTCTAAGTTCCTTTCCCTACTCTCCTCACAAAGCAGAGGTGAAAAGTGTGGTTCTGAAAAGCACATCAGGTCAGGCAACATCCGAGGAGCAGGAGAATTGACAATTTGGGCATAAACCCTTCATCAGGCATGTTGTGGGGGAAAGGGGCTGAGGGATAAATAGGATGGTGTGAGTGGGGCTGAGGCTCGGGGGGAAGGTAGCTGGGAAGGCAATACGTAGATGCAGGTGGGGGCTGATGGAGATAGGGTCGAGCGGATAGGTGAGAAGGAAGATGGACAGATATGACAGTTCAAGAGGGCAGTGCTATGTTGGAGGGTTGGATCTGGGATGAGGTAGGGGAGGGGAGATGAGGAAATTGGTGAAATCAATTGATGCCATGCGCTGGGAGGGTCACAAGATGGAAGATGAGGCGTTCTTCCTCCAGGCATTGGGTGGCTAGGATTTGGTGGTGGAGGAAGCCCAGGATTTGCACGTCCTTGGCAGAGTGGGAGGGAGAGTTGAAGTGTTCAGCCACAGGGCAGTGGGATTGGTTGTTCCATGTGTCCCACAGATGTTCTCTGAAATGTTCTGTGAATTGGCATCCTGTCTCCCCATGCAGAGGAGACCACATTGAGAGCAACGGACACAGTATGTGAGGTATTTGGATGTGCAGGAAAATCTCTGTTGGATGTGGAAGAATCCTCTGGGGCCTTGGGGTGGTGGTGAGGGGGGAAGTGTGGGTGCAGGTTTTACATCTCTTATTGCTGGGAATGGAGGGTGGGTTGGTTGGGGGGTGGGGTGCGGTTCAAGGGCAGAGATGTGGGAAGTGGAGGAGATGCACTGGAGGGCACTGTTGGTCTTGGGGGAGGGAGATTGTGCTCCTTGAAGTAGGAAGACATCTGAGATGTTCTGGAGTGGAATTGCTCCTCTTGGAAGCAGGTACAGTGGAGGCAGAGGAATTGGGAGTAAGGGATATTGCTTTTACAGAAATGGTTGTGGGAGGAGGTGTAGTCACAAAGCAGAGGGGCTGGGCCATCTGGGCCTCCACATCTTTGCTAAGCAATCAATCTTTGCAATGTGTTCATGGGCTATTCAACCTTAGGAGGATCACAGCCCCCTTAAGCACCATCCATCCATTATTTTGGAACAGGATGGGGTGAGTCACTGGAGGGCAACTGGAGTCCTGGTTGAGTCCTTCAAAAACATCAGCCTTGTTCCTTGATAAATCAGCACCTCCAGTACAGTATGGTTTGAGTTACTCAACAGCTAAGCCACAAGTGGACACAGTGAGGTTTTAGTGGTTGGATGTACATGTGTGTTCATGTCACGTGCTCATGCAAGTCTTCCGGTATCACAGAATGATAGAAGGAGGCTATTCAGCCCATCATGTCTGTGCCGGTTCTATTACCTAGTGCCAATCTCCTATCTCTTCCTTATCTCCCTGCACACCATTACTATCCAGAAAATCATCCAATGACCTTTTGAATGCCTCAATTGAACCTGCCTCCACTGTATTTCCAGGCAGTGCACTCCATAGCCTCACAT
Source organism: Chiloscyllium plagiosum (assembly GCF_004010195.1). Classification (NCBI taxonomy): domain Eukaryota; kingdom Metazoa; phylum Chordata; class Chondrichthyes; order Orectolobiformes; family Hemiscylliidae; genus Chiloscyllium; species Chiloscyllium plagiosum. Next base: position 64,235,260 of record NC_057723.1, read on the forward strand.
CACTCTTGCTTCATTGGTGGCATGGTGGCTCAGTGGTTCGCCTGCTCACAGCGCCAGGAACCTGGGTTTGATTCCAGCCTCGAGCAACCACCTGTGTGGAGTTTGTACATTCTCCCCGTGTCTGCGTGGGTTCCCTCTGGCTGCTCTGGTTTCCTTCCACAATCCAAAGATGTGCAGGTTAAGTGAATTGGCCATGCTAAATTGCCAATTGTATTCAGGGGTGTGTAAGTTAGGTGCATTAGTCAGGGGGAAATGTCGGATTATAGGATAGGGGAATGAGTCTGAGTGGATTATTCTTCAGAGGGTCGGTGTGGGTCTGTTTCCACACACTAGGATTCTAATCACTTTAGATCTCATGTTTTTGCACCTTTTATAGGTGGGAACAGCTTTTCCCTGTCTAACCTGTCCAGTCCACTCATGAGTTTGAAAAGCTCAATCAAATCTCACCTCAGCTGCCTTCTCTCCAAGGACAACAATTCTAATGTTTTCAATCTATCTTCATAACTAAAGATTTTCATTTCTGCAACCATTCTAATAAATTGTTTCTGCACTTCCTCCAATAAATTCACATCCTATAATGTGATGTCCACAGCTGTACAGAATACTCTGGCTGAAGCCTAACAATTGTCTGGAACATGTTCAACATGGCTTCCTTGCTCTTGTACTCTATATTCCAATTAATAAAGCCAAGAACATTGTATGCTTTATTTACTGTTCCCTCCACCAAGCCTACCAACTTTAATGATCTGTGCATACGTACACCAAGATCCATCTGCTGCTGAACCCCCATTAGAACTGTACTCCTATTTTATTTGTCTTTCAGCGTTGTTCCAACCAAAGTGCATCACCTCATTGAACACCAACTGCCACCTATTCACTCACTCCACCAAATTGACTTCTGGAGTTCAACGTTGTCTTGCTCACAGTTTAAGATTCTTTTAGAGTGTTCTAAGTCCACCCACACTGTTCTATTTATACTCAGAGCGATGCAGTTCTGCGGCATCATTTTAAGATTTCAGGGTTATGAAGCTGATATACAGTTGTTCAGATGTTGGCCAGGACACTAGGCATAACTTCCCATTCAATACTTGAATAGTACATGAGATGTGATACGTCCACCTGAGAGGGAAAATGGGGTCTTGGTTTTATTGCCATCTCAACCAAATGATCTCCTTTTTGTTCATGCAGCAGTCCTTCAGTACTGCACAGGGTGATAGCCCAGATTTCACTTGTGAGTCTTTGAAACTGTGGTGTATGTCTGTAAATGTCTAACTTAGTGACAGAGATGTTAACACTGAGCGTTGGCAATGAGCACTGGCTGGTTCAGTACTTAACCACAAAGAGCAAACTTTTCAGTCTCTTGCTGCTATTAACTCTCATCTAGCCTGGTATAAAGGCTTGTTGCATGTTATTGACCTCAGGATCAGGCTTGATTGTCATAGAATCATAGAATCATAGAAACACTACAGTGTGGAAACAGGCCCTTCGGCCCAACAGGTCCACACAAACCCTCCAAAGAGTAACCCATTCTCTTACCCTATTATCCTACATTTACCCCTGACGAATTCACCTAACCTACACATCCGTGAACACAATGGGACAATTTAGTATCACCAGTTCACCTAACCTGCACATTTTTGGATTGTGGGAGGAAACTGGAGCACTCAGAGGAAACCCACACAGACACGGGGAGAATGTGCAAAATCCACACAAACAATCGCCCAAGGCTGGAATCGAACCCGGGTTCCTGGCGCTGTGAGGTAGCAGTGCTAATTGCCACAATCATGTCGCAATCAGGACCTTAATGGTGAAGAGTTAACCAATTGGCACAGTTCATTGATTGACCATCAGCAATACCACAGCAAGAGGCTGAGAACAGGAGCAGAAAAAAAAGCAATAGAACATTTAGGGAAAAAACTCTCCCACATGATGACACAAAGATCATGATCAGATTCTCTCTTCCTTCTGACTGACTGCACTCTGTCTTCTGACTGTATCTTTGATCAGACTGTTAGCTATTCTTGTATCTCTAATCAGGCAACGTGCTCTTCTCATTTGGCAGTGGTCTTTTTTGACCAACTTTATCTCTGAGCAGACTGTGTGCTCCTCTCTGTCTGACTGTATCGTAGAATAGTACAGAACATGAACAGGCCCTTTGGCACATCATGTGAGTGCTGACCATGACGCTATTCTAACTCCATTTGCCTGAACGTGGTCTGTATCCCTCTGTTCCCTGCCTGCTCACATGTTTGTCTAAAAGTCTCTTAAATGTTGCTATCATATGTGCTTCTACTGTCTCCCCAGGAAGCACGTTCCAGGCACTTACCACTCGCTATGTAAAAAAACACTTTCCTTCAAACTTTTTCTTTCTCAGCTTAAACTTTGCCCCTGAGTGTTTGACTTTTCCACCCTGGGAAAAAGGCTCCGATTTCTACCCTAGCCATTCCTCTCTTATTTTTTATGTATTTCTGTCAGGTCACCCCTCAGCCTTCGCTGGGGGAATAACAAAGCAAGTTTTTCCAACTTCTCCTTCCAGCTAATACCCTCCAATCCAGGCAACATCCTGGTAAACCTCTTCTGCCCTCCTTTCCAAAGCCTCCTTTCTATAATGTGGGGACCCGACTGTACACAGTACTTCAAATGTGGCCTAACTAAAGTTTTATACATGCTGCAAAATGACTTGAAAACTTTTATACTCAGTGGCCTGACTGATGAAGGCAAACATGCTGTATGCCTTCTTTACCACCGTATTCTTTTGAGTTCCCACTTTCAGGGAGATACAGACTTGCACCTCAAGATCCCTCTGTATATCAATGCTCCTAAGGATCTTGTCGTTTACTGCATACTTTGCTCTTGCATTTGACCTTCCAAAATGTATTACCTCACACTTGTCCAGATTAAACTCCATCTACCATTTCTCTGCCCAAATTTTCAACTGATCTATATCCTTTGATAATATTCTTCACTATCCACAACTTCATCAACTTTCGTGTCATCTGAAAATTTACAAATCAGACCACCAACATTTTCATCCAAATCGTTTATATACATTAAAAACAACAGAGGCCTCAGCACTAATCCTTGCAGAACACCACTGGTCACAGACCTTCTGATAAAAAAAACACTTTCCCTCTGTCTTCTATAACCAAGTAGACTGTCTGCTGTCCTCTGACTGTGTCTCTGAATCGACTGTGTGCTATCTTCTGACTGACTGTATCTCTGCTTAGACTGTATGCTATCTGACTGATGTATTTCTGAGCAGATTCTATGATGTTCTCTGTTCCTTCACTGGGTAACTACAGTGAAAATGAAAGGTAAAAATATGTTGTCTTTGCAAAGTACATCCTTTAGACTAGAGTTATTTCATTCCAAAATAAATTATCTTGCTGATTACGTGCTACAGTTTTGATGACCTGACTGCTGGAATATTAATCGAGCTGTGACTGAGACTGTGGGAGTGCTCAATCTTTCTCTCATCCCAGTGCTCCATGCTCATAACCTATATTGAATCACCCTACCCACGTCCTGATATGGCCAATGGTATGTCTTTTCTTTATTAGGTTTAGAATTTTTAAAATCCATAAATGATATTTCTCTAATTAACAAAAAAAAAATTATTTATTATAAAACAGAACTTATTTAATAAAGCTACAAACCTGCATACATGATCTGCAATGTGAAAGTAAAAATATCTGCTCCTTTAAGTAACCTAAAATATACTCTCTAACACATAAACACACCTCGGCAAAATAAGTAAACTTTGTAGTTTTCTCTACAGTGATTCACTTTAGGGATAAAAACAGTTTTGGCCAATAGTGGCTAGCCATTGAAGGAAATAAAAAGGATAAAGTCTGGAATATTCAAATGGCTGTCCATCTGGAATCTGGCACAAGTCAGTACAGGCTTCTCGGCTTTTTGGCTCGGAATATGAGGACCAGAGGAAGATATTCTGCTCGAGTGCTGCAGGTTCGACGCAGCGGACGTGTACTGGCAGGGGAGATACCACGGGGGTTGTATTGTGAGTTGTCGGAGCTACTGGAGACCATCGCTGGATACTGGGCAGCACGGTGGCATAGTGGTTAGCACTGCTGCCTCACAGCACCAGACACCCGGGTTCAATTCCTGCCTCAGGAATTGTGTGGACTGGAGTTTGCACATTCTCCCCATGTCTGCGTGGGTTTCCTCCGGCTGCTCCGGTTTCCTCCCACAATCCAAAAAATGTGCAGGTTAGGTGAATTGGCCATGCTAAATTGCCCGTAGAGTTAGGTGAAGGAGTAACTGTAGGGGAATGGGTTGCGCTTCGGCGGGTCGATGTGGACTTGTTGGGCTGAAGGGCCTGTTTCCACACTGTAAGTAATCTAATCTAATGTGTACAGTTATCACTGGGGTCTTGGCAGATGCAACTTGCTCGTGAAGCACAATACTGGGAAGTCTTCCAGTCACTCTTCAAGAAGTCAGTCTGGAGTCATAATTTGGAGATGCCGGTGTTGGACTGGTGTGTACAAAGTTAAAAATCACACAACACCAGGTTATAGTCAGGTGATTGTGGAGGGCTCGATCGTAACACAGAATTTACGATCGAGCCCTCCACAATTACCTGAAGAAGGGCTTATGCCCGAAACGTCGATTCTCCTGTTCCCTGGATGCTGCCTGACCTGCTGCGCTTTTCCAGCAACACATTTTCAGCCCTGTTGGACTATAACCTGGTGTTGTGTGATTTTTAAGTCTGGAGTCATACAGCAAAGACATTTCAGAAACAGAAGCCAAATGAACTGGACAACGTTTCCTTAACAGGCTTTTCCCCCGACTGAAAAACCAATTTCTAAGCAAAATACTATTCAACCAAGACAGCCATCAACCTCAGCAGATGAATTCTGAAGTGAGTCCATGTAATTGGCTGAAGTCATGTAATTTCTCAAAACTACCTTTTTAAGAAAAATGTAATTATGTTCCAATTTCCATTGATCCCTTTAAAAAAGAAAATCCAGCTATCTCCACATGATTTGAACTAAATAGTCTTTTCACAATCCTTCAAAATGCAAGTCTTTAAAAGTATTAAATATGAAGGTTTTGTAACTGTAAGCATACTGAATCTACCAGGATACTTCAGCTTGACTGACTGTATCTTTTATTCATCTGCGTGCTCTCCTCCAAGTGACTATGCCTCACTATGACTGCATATACTCCTCTGTTTGGCGGACACTCTATTCTCTGCAAAGCATCTCTGATGAGGTTAAACATCTCAACTGACTCAATGGAGTCCCTGGCTACTAACCAAAACCAATTTTGGGACAGATATCAAATGTACCAAGTGGATATTGTTAGGAACATGCAAAGGCAAATTTGAGGTGTTGGAGGGAGTGGTTAAATCTCCAACCAGCTGATTGAAACATAAAATTCTAATGGGCCTAGACAGGCTTGATACAGGGAGTGTGTTCCCTTTGCTTAGGGACTGGAGTCACAGTCTCGTGATAATGGTTAGACCATTTAGGACTGAGTTGATAAAAGATTTCTTCACGCAGAGGGTGGCCAACCTGTTGAATTCTGTAGCACAGAAGCTGTGGAGGCTGAGTCACTTGGTATATTCAAGAAGCACATAGATTAGTATTTGGATTTTAAATACATCAAAAGGGATGGGAAGAAAGCAGGAATATACCTTTGGGATAGAGGATAACCATGATCAGATTGGATAGCAGTGTAGGTTCAAAGTGCTGAATGGCCTAATCCAGCTTCTGGTTCCTGTTTCACCTATTAAACCTTTTAATTGCTATTTGTCCAGATGTATCAGATGATGCATTGGGATTCACAATCATTTCAGAATCTTCTGGTAGCAATGTCACTCTCAATCGTCAGTGCCTGAGAAGGAGGGGAACTATAATTAAAATTATATTTTAGTAATTGTCTGGATGTAAGTTTGCTAGCTGAGCTGGAAGGCTCGCTTTCAGATGTTTCTGTCACCATACTAGGTAATATCATCAGTGAGCCTCCAGTGAAGTACTGGTGTTAGTGACCCACTTTCTATTTATGTGTTCAGGTTTCCTGGGTTGGTGATGTCATTTCATGTTCTTTTTCCAGCAGGAATGGCTCTGAGAAAAAGGACAGAAAATGACATCACCACAGGAAATGATGTTGCCAGCCCAATGAAACCTAAACACATAAATAGAAAGCGGGTCACTAACACCAGTGCTTCACCAAAGGCTCACTGATGATGTTACCTAGTATGGTGATGAAACGTCTGAAAGTGAACCTTCCAGCTCAGCGAGTAAACTTACATCCAGGACCTCAACCTGAGCTACAAATCTTCTCAAAACCCACTAGTAATTGTCTGTTTTGCAGCCTGAGAAAGATGTTTATATGCTGGATTCTCTTTTTGCTTCTTCTCTGAGTTCTCTTGTCCAACTACATTCGGTCAGATGAACAAAGAACAAGAATAGGCCACTTGGCCCTTCACACCTGCTTCACCATTGAATGCAATCAGGGCTGCTCTGACTTTAACCATAAATGTACAGTTAAGGACATTAGGGGAGCAGAAACAGGATATGAAAGGACGGTGTTAAATAAACACAGGTAAAATAAAAGAAAATCCTAAATTATTCTACAATTACTCTTAGGGTTAAAGGATAACTCAGGAAAGAGGACGCATTAAGGGCACAGTTGTTATTTTTGCCAGAGGATGTAAGCAAGGTTCTAAATGAATATTTTGTGTGGATGTTCATTGGTGAGAGGGAAAATATGGCTATAAAAATCAGGGGGCAAGTCTGAGACAATTACAGAAATTAACATTAATAGAGCGGAAATTCAAAGTGGTCTGGCAGGCTTAAAAGTAGATCAGGGTCAGATTAATGTATTCCAGGCTATTGGAAGTGAGGAAATAGCAGAGGGCTGGTGATAATTTTGAATTCCTCTCTGGCCATGAGAGAGGTGCCAGAGCACGGGAGGACAGCCAAATAGTACTGTTATTCAAGAAAGGAGCAAGAGTGAAACCCAGAAACTACAGACCAGTCAGTCTGACCTCAGTGGTGGGGAAATGTTTGGAAGCAATCCTGAGGGACGGAATTACTCTCCATTTTTAAGGCAAAGATTAATCAACAGCTGTCAGCATAGTTTTGTTAAGTTGTGTCGGATCAACTTGATTGAATTTTTTGCAGGAGTGATCTGGTGTGCAGAAGAGGACAATAATTTTAATGTAGCCTCCTTGGATATCAGCAAGGTTTTTGATAAGGTCCCGCTTGGATAACAAAGGTCAGGCCATGATATCCAAGGTAAATAGACTAATTTTGAGCAGGCAAGCCATTTTTACCCAGAGGGTGGTTGGAATCTGGAGCTGACTACCTGTAACAGTGGTGATGGCAGAAATGCTCATAATATTTAAGCAATATTTAGATGATGCTAAGGCTGTGGACACATTGCTGAAAAATGGGATTAGAACAGTTAGGTGCTTGTTTTTGACTGGCATGGACACGATGGGCTGAAGGGCCTTTTTCTGCATTATAGATCTCTGTGACTATATGAAATTATTGGATCCAGAATTGGCTGAGTGACGGAAAGCTGAAGATGATGGTTGAGTGTTTTTTTCCAACTGGAAGTCTGTGCCCAGTGTGGTCCCAATGGGGTCAGTGTTGGGGCACTTGCTGTTTGTGGTTTACATAAATGATTTAGACTTGAACGTACAGGGGTGATCAGTAAGCTCATCGATGATATGAAAATTGATGAGTTGGTAAAGAGTGAGGGGGATAGCCATAGTTTACAGGAGGATTATAGATGGGCTGGTCAGATGGGCTGATCAATGGAAATGGAATTCAATCCAGATAAGTGTGAGGTGATGCATTGAGGCAGGACAAAGAAGGTAAGGGAATACATGAACATTAGGATCCAGGGAAGCACCAGGAATTAGAGGAGCTTTGGTGTGCAGGTCCATTGGTCGCTTCAGGTATCAGAAAAGTGGATAAAATAGTTGAGAAGATTTATGGTATACTTGCCTTCATTATTCAAGGCATAGAGTTTAAGAGTGGAGAAGTTATGCCAGAAATGTATGAAATGTTGGTTAGGCCACAGCTAGGATGTTGTGTACAGTTCTGGAATTCACATTATAGGAGGAATGTGATAGCACTGGAGTGGGTGAAGAGAAGATATAGCAGAAGGTTGCCTAAGCTGGAGAGTTGCAGTGATGGACAGAGTTTGACAGACCAGGTGTTTTCCTTAGAGCAGAGGAGATTGAGCAGCGGGAAACATGTTTTGAGATGCAGTAAGCATTAAGCCAAGGCATTGTTTTCCTTCTTTACTGGATATGAAATATCCCATTGCATGATTATTAAAGGATAGAAGCCTTCTTCCCAATACAATGGTTAGTATTTATTCCTAACTAATGTCATTTAAAGAAGCTGTATTTATATTGTTATCTCATTGCTGCTTGTGGGATCTTACAGTGCATAAATTGATTTGCTGCATCACTTGCATTGCAATAGAGGCTACAAATTCAAAATCAAATTCAAGAACTGTACAGTTCTTCCAGATGTCATGAGGTAGTTAAATGTAGAGCTTCTTTCCCTGCTTCAGTTGAGTATAAATCATGAACTGGATTGCAAGGTAATATTCCATTCGCTGATCCAAGGAAAGCAGTCACTGTTTATCTGAACCTTGGCCAAGCAATATCCATTACTTTTACTTTAACTGAACAGGTCCCATGGTCAATCGATTTAACTTCACATTTCTGTTTATTAGATGTAGCAAAGAAATTACAGCACAATGAAGAATTTGAGAACAACACAAAATTATCCAGAAATATAGATCACCTGCCCCATCCTGCCATCCGAGAGAAGGGCAATGGTTTTTGCGCTGTTATTTCTTCAGGAGTTTCCATGATTATCAAAAACACAAAGGACACAAGGAGCATTAATATACAGAAAGATTTTGGGATGCAAGTCCATAGCTGGATAAGGTGTTAAGGTGTACGGCATGCTTCTCTTCATTGGTCGAGACTTTGAATATAAAAGTTAGCGACAGCTGTATAAGACTTTAGTTAGGCCTCATTGGGAGTACTGTGTGCAGTTCTGATCGTCTCGCTATAGGAAGAATGTGGAAGGCTTTGGAGATGATGCAAAAGAGGTTTACTAAGATGTTGCCTGGATTGGAGTTTATCAGTTATAAGGAGAGATTGGACAAACCTGGATTGTTTTCACTCCAGCGTCAGAAGCTGAGAGGCAAACTGATAGAAACATACAGGATTATGAGAGGAATGAGTAGGTTAGATAGTTGGAGTCTATTTCCTCAGGGTAGAAATGACAAATACTATTGGGATACGTTTAAGGTGGGAGGTGGAGTGTTTAAAAGATATATGTGAGGGAAGTTTTCACACAGAGGATGGTAGGTGCCTGGAAAGGTCTGCCAGGGGAGGTGGTAGAAGCTGATCATTTAAGAGGCAACTGGACAGATGCATGAACGAGCAGGAAATAGAGGGATACAAACCATGTGCAGGTGGATGGGATTTGTTCAGAATGGCATCATGGTCAGCACGGACATGGTGGGCTGAAGGGCCTGTTACTGTGCTGTACTGTTCTATGTTCAACTCAGGGGTACTGCTGCTTTCAATCCATCCTATCCATATTCCTCAGAACCTTATGCGTTTCTATGCAGTCCTATCTCAGCCCTACCTGCTGTAAAAACGTTTAAACTTCCCCCCCCACCTTAAACTTATAACCCTACCATTTGTCATTTTTACCCTGGGAAATAGAATCCGACTATCATTCCTCTCATAATCTTGTCCAGTTTCTTTTCATAGCTAAAGTCTTCAATCCCAGGCAACATCCTGGTGAATCTTCTCTGCACTCCCTCCAGTGCAATCGCATTTGTTAGTGATCAGAGACCAGACTGCTCCAGGAGTACATTAAGCCCATTTTCTATCTGACAGTAAATTTGCAGATATTTAATCAATTTACTAGCATGATAACTACTGTGCCTATGCAATAAAATCAGAAGTCACATGACACTGGAGAGTCCATGGTACTGTACACACAAGCAGTGTCAAGTTCACATTATTGTAGTAGGGAAATTACAGCATATTGATCAATTTGCATCAAGGTCAAAGTTTATGTGTCAGATATTGCAAGTGAATTAGAGTTGAATCAGTTTCAATAACTCTCTGAATATAATGTATACAAGGCAACAGTAATCGAGAAAATCACAATACTAAGGAGTGATAAAACTCTGGAAACTTTCTTTACATTGGAAAACTGTACATGACAAGAGAGGGAATACAATTAAAGAAAAAACAATTGAACACTTTCAAACTGTTCAGTTAGTCGGGGAGAAAAAGCATGGTTTTGTAAAGGTGAGGTTTTTTTTTAAGTATTGTCGAACTTGTGGGATGTGAACATTGGTATTTATTGCCTGTCCCTAGCTGCCCTTGAACTGAGTAGCTTGCTAGGCCATTTCAGAGGGCAGGTGAGCATCAACCACATTGCTATGGGTTGGGAATCACATGCAGGCCAGACCAGGTGAGGAAAACAGATTTATTTCCTTGAAGGATGGCACAGTGGCTCAGTGGTTAGCACTGCTGCCTCACAGCGCAAGGGATCCAGATTCAATATCAGCCTCAGGTGACTATCTGTGTGGAGTTTGCACATTCTCCTCGTGTCTGCATGGGTTTCCTCCGGGTACTCCAGTTTCCTCCCATAATCCAAAGATGTACAGGTCAGATGATTGGCCATGTTAAATTGCCCATAATGTTAGGTACATTAGTCAGAGAGAAATGGGTCTGGATGGGTTACTCTTCAGAGGTTCAGTTTGGACTTGTTGGGCCGAAGGGCCTGTTTCCACACTGTAGGGAATTTAATCTAATCAAAGGACATTAGTGAGCCAAATGGGTTTTAAGTCTGATGGGATCGTTTGAAGAAATAATTAACGTAATGGATAAGAGAATTTCTATGCATATTATTTATTTGAATTCCCAGAAGATCTTTCATAAGATCCCATGTTAGAAGCTGTTAGCTAAAGTTTAAAATCAGACATGTAAAGCCAAGTTGGGAAATAATTAAGAATTAGCTGGGGACAAGAGTTGGAGATAGGGATAAAGGACAGATCTTCCTATTAGGCAGTCCCTCAACATAAAGGATGACTTGCTTCCATTCTGGTTTGGTAGCTTCTAAGATGTGTCTGTGCTTTTTTACCAACATTGTGTCTTTGTACCAATGCTTGTCTCCATCCTCCATGCTGAAATCTTGTACCTCACTGTCAGTAATGTACCCACTAGTTTGGAAATAATTTACACAACAGACGGGAAACTGTTCAAATAAGGTAGCCTTCAATCTGAAGTCAAAATCACTCCAACCTCATTTATCGTCAGAGTGTAGATGATATTTGTATGGGTGTTCACTCAGCATTGGATCTCCAGACCATTCTTCGTTCTCCTTTGAAGGCACACGAGGCAGTGAACCTTGCGCTGAACACGCAGAAGATTAACATTCTGTTCCGCTCAGCTTCCACAATGTAACACTTCTCCCAGCAATCAATGTTGAATGATGAGATCCTGGAAGATGTGGACAGTTTTCTGTATCTTGGGAGCTTCCTTTTAATGAAAACACATTTTACAGTGTCACAGAATTGATAGAGTGCAGAATGAAGCTATTATGTCTACATCAGCTCTAAGAACAAGTAATTTAACGAAGTCATTTCCCCCACATTGCTCCTACAATGTTGCACATTATTTGCCTTTTCAGACAATAATCAAATTATTTGGTGAATGCTTTGGTTGAAACTGCTTCACTGCACTCTTTGGCACTGCATGCCTGACATTGATTACTGGTTGTATGTGTTTTTTTTATGTCATGTCACTTATCCCCTTCATCACTCCACATCTGTTCTGTCTTGCTCAGGACCCTGTCATAAGCAGGAACAATTTCTCCCTATCTATTCTATCCAAACCTCTCATGATTTTTAACACATCTGCCAAATAAATCTCATCCTTCTTCTCTCCCAGGAAAACAATCCTAACTTCTCCAAACTATCTTTCTCATACTTGGAGCAACAATGTGGTCTCCTCTCCACTGCGGAGACCAAAGCGACCTTGTGATCATTTTGCTCTGCTGTTCACAAATATAACCCCAACACTGTCTATTTCACTGCAACATCCTACTTTCGTGCAAAAAAAGGTCCTGTTCTGGGTCTGCTGTAGTGTTCCAGAAAGGCTCAATACAACTAGCACCTCATTTTCCTTTTAAACACAGCCATTTAGCCTTCTGAACTCAATATGGAATTCAACAATTTCAGACCATGAATGCTGTCCTCCATTTTGGTATGTTTTCCCCCAGTGCCTATATTTTGTTTGCATGTTTTCAGCCAATGCTTACCTTTATTCTGTAATTAATACTCTGGATCTCTGCCTTGTCTTCTCTATAATTATTTCCACTCGTTTTGCCCTTCGTTCTCTGACATGTCAGATCTCCGATTTCCCTCTAATGTTTGCCAATCCTTCCCTTCTGTTCAACTTGAACTCTGTCCTTTTCAGCAGCATAAACTTTTCCATATCTCCAGTTCTGAAGACTGGTGCTGGACTCAAAATATGAACTCTGTTTCTCTCTCCACAGATGCTGCCAGACCTGCTGAGTTTCTCCAGCACTGTTTTGATTTGACTTTAATTCAAAGAATGTGAATATTGGGGTTCCCGCAAGCAGACATAATGGGGCCTGATATATTCACTTTAGTCTTTAATGCCTCAGATAAAGGTATAGAAAGCTGCTTTTACATTTGTTGATGACATGAGGAAAAGAAAGTTAGCACAGGTTCAAGCATAAAATTGCGAAGACATATTGATAAAATAAGCGAATGGACAAAACTTTGACACATGGATTTCAACATAACAAATGCAGAGTCGTTGACTTTGAAATTAATGCACATGTTAATTTATGTCTTTTAAATGGTGACAAAATGGACATTGTAATGCTCCAAAGAGTCCTGATCTGGTTACATAGGCCATTAAAATGCATTGAAAGGGTGTAGAAAATAATCACAATACTGGTCTTTATATATTGAGGAGCAGAATGCATGTTATGCTTCTGTAATACAAAGCTCTGGTTAGATGACAATGGAGAATTGTGAACTGTTGTTCCCACCTTACCTTAGGTAGAGGACATTAGTTTTGGAGCAAGCACAGCCAATTTTTCCCAGAGTGATACCTCAACTCCAAAGATTAATTTGTGAGGAGAGACTGCATTAGCTGAAGGTTTATTTCCTGACATTGAGAAGGTTTCCAGTATACTACGGGGTAGATGAGCTAGATTGTTAAAACTGCTGATGGCAGAATTAGTAAGTGGAGCATAATCTAAAAAATAGACACAATGAAATTACTGGAAGTGCACAGCAGGTCAGGCTGGAGCAGGAAAATTGATGTTTCGGGCAGGAGCCCTTCATCAGGAATGAGGCTGGAAGTCTCGGGGGTGGAGAGATAAAGGGAGAGGGTGGGGCTGGGGGCAAGGTAGCTGGGAGTGCAATAGGTGGATGGAGGAAGGGGTAAAGGTGATAGGTCGAAGAGGAGGGTGGAGCGGATAGGTGGGAGGGAAGATTGACAGGTGGGGCAGGTCATGAGGATGGTGCTGAGCTGGAAGTTTGGAACTGGGTTAAGATAGGGGGAGGGGAAAATGAGGAAACTGATGAAATCCACATTGATGGGTTGAAGGGTTCTAGGAATTTTCTGGCTGTTCTCTGTTTGGCCTGTCCTATTATCGTTGCGTTAACCCAGTTGAATTTCTGGTCCTTGTTGTCTGTGTCAGCTGTCGTGGTGTTTAGTGGTGAGTTGATGTTCATGAATGCGGATTGCTAGTTGTCTGCCTGTTTGTCCTATATAGTGTTTGGTGTAGTCTCTGCAAGGAGTCTTGTACACCACGTTTGTCCTGCAGATGATAGGCATTGAGTCTTTTGTTCTGGTGAATTGTTGTCTGAGTGTGGCTGTCGGTTAATGTGCTGTCAACCGGAAAGAAACCAAATAAATTCCAACCGACACAGTATGGAGGATGTCACCTAGACAGGGGATGAAACATCTGCAAATCAAATTCCCTTTACATCTGAGTTGATTAGATTCTTGTTATATTAAGGAATTTGGAGAAAAGACCGAAATATGGAATGATATAACAGGCGAACCATGATCTCACTAAATTGCAGAATTAAAACATTACACATACTGCTCATATTGTGATGTCTCTAAGTTCTCCATGGTGTTGTACAAGTGGGCAGTATTCCTATAGGAGCATGGTGCTATAAAGGAAAATTCCAGGAGCAACTCTAGGCCAACAGAAAATGCATTAACTATCTGGTTAAGATGCAACACAGGATTATATACGTACTAAATAGTGGCATATGCTGGCGATGCCTTTGGAACACTGTGTAAATGGATCATGTTCTGTGCTGGTAATGTTTATGAGGGTGTGTAAGTTATTTGTGCTTCCTGCTGGATCTATCTAAGGTAAAAGAAAAGTAAAGTGGAAGAAATTGTAACCTTGATTGAAAAGACATGCAATATATTACTAAGGATGTTTATTAGAACAGCAGAGCTCCATGCTTTATTTAGAAGGAAGCTATGGGGCTCGTTACATTGTCCTGTGCTGTGTTTCCACACATGCAAAGAATTTACCATATAAATACAGTGGCTACAAAAGTGGGTCAGAGGCTGTGAATACTGCAGTGAGTAGCTCACTTACTGACTCCCCAAATCCTGTCCACTATCTACAAGGCACAAGACAGGAATGTGATGGAAATCCTCCCCACTTACCCTTGCTGAGTGCAGCTCAATAGTACTCAAGAAGCTTGACACCATCCTGAAGTTGTATGGGACCCACAGTGACTTGTCCACATAGGTTCAGAATTGGCTTGCCCATAGAAGCCAGAGGGTAGTGGTGAAAGGACATTTTTCTGGCTGGAGGTCCATGACTTGTGGTGTTCCACAGGAATCCTTTCTGGGACCTCTGCTGTTTGTAATATATATAAATGATTTGAATGAAAATAAAGGTGGGTATGTTAATAAGTTTGCAGATGATACAAAGTTCAGTAGAGTTGTGGATAGTGTAGAAAGGATATAGCGGGATATAAAGCATTTGCAGATACTAGCTGAGAAATGGCAGATGGTGTTTAATCCTGGCAAGTGTGAGGTGTTAAGGAAAAGTATACAGTTAATGGCAGGACCCTGAATGGCATTGATGTACAGAGAGGTCTTGAGATTCAAGTCCATAGCTCCCTGAAAGTGGCCACACAAGTAGATAGGGTGGTAAAGAAGGCACATGGCATGCTTGCCTTTATTGGTCAGGGAATTGAGTACAAGAGTCAAGATTTCATGTTGCAGCTTTATACACTTAGAGTATTGCGTTCAATTCTGGTTGCCAGATTATAGGAAGGATGTGGATGTTTTGGAGAGGATGCAGAAGAGGTTTACCAGGATGCTGCCTGGATTCGAGGGTATGGGCTATCGGCGAGGCCAGAGAAACTTGGGTTGTTTTCTGTGGAGCAGCGGAGGCTGAGGGGAGACTGGATCAAAGGCTATAAACTTAAGAGATGCACAGATAGGGTTGACGATCAGAATCTTTCTCCCAGATTGAAAAGTCTAATACTAGGGGGCATGCATTAAAGGTGAGAGGGGGCAAGTTCAAAGGAAATGTGAGTGGTTGGGAGGAGATTGGTAGGAGATTGGTAGGCGTCTGGAATGTGCTGCCCAGGGTTATGATGGAGGAAGATACGTCAGGGGCACATGATAACCACGTGAATACGCGAAGAATGGAAGGATATCGACCACGGGCAAGCAGAAAGGATTAGTTTAATTTGGTGTCATGTTCGGCACAACATTGTGGGCTGAAGGGCCTGGTCCTTTGCTGTACTGTTTTAAATAAAAAGAAAGCATTGCATTTACATAGAGCCTTCTATAAATTTAGGACATTACAGAGCACACTGCAAGCAATGAAGCACATTGGAATTGTAGTTACTGATTTAATGTAAAAATACAAAAAGCACTAGCAATTAGGAAGAAGGTAATATATACAGTTCCAAAAAGGTGAATTGTGAGTAAGTAGAGGTCAGAGAGGTGTACAGCATGGACACAAACCATTCGATCTAACTTGTCCATGCCGACCAGATATCCCAACCCAACCTAGTCCCACCTGCCAGCACCCGGCCCATATCCCTCCAAACCCTTCCTATTCATATACCCATCCAGATGCCTTTTAAATGTTGCAATTGTACCAGCCTCCACCACTTCCTCTGGCAATTCATTCCATACACGTACCAACCTATACATGAAGAAATTGCCCCTCAGGTCTCTTTTATAACGAGGGAACATAAAGTAAGTTAGATGGGAGGATGAGACAATCAGGGATTGAGTCAATTGGTAGGATAAGGAGATATCTGGGGAAAACATGTTTGGCAGCACGATGAATGAATCAGGTAATTTAAATGGAAATTAGAATTTAAAAAATAACACTAGAATATGCTAAACTGAGAGGGAGGGAGGAGGTGGAGAAATTATGGAGGAGTAAATTCACTTTTAGAAAAGCAGTGTTATTACAAATGGGAAGAGAGTTCAAGAGATGAGAATAACTAAAGATCCAGAACTTAATCATGCTTTTGGTTCTATAAATATTAATGGCAAGGCTTGAAAATTTAAACATAATGAAGGAGGCAAGCACAAGAAAGTTGTCAAATATATAAATTATTTTCTTTTAAACAAGATAACATCTACAGAAAAACATAAATGCTGAGAAGTTTACGTAATATTTGAATACATATGCTAGAGGAATGGTCTTCGACAAAGCTTTAGTGCACTGGTCAACAATGGGGAGATATTGTATCAGGGAAATGGTATTCAATGGGAGGTTAGTGAAGGAGAGGAATGGATTTTAATGGAGCATATCCAGAGGGATGGTCATCGGTGAGGAGTTAATGTCCTAGAGGAATGGTCATCGATGGGGAGTTCATGTACTGAAGGAATGGTCTTCAATGGAGAGCTAGTGTACCAGATAGAGTGTACTCAATAAGGAGTTAGTGTAGTGGAGGAATGGTGTTCAATGAGAGTTTACGTCCTAGAGTGATGGTCTTCAATGAAGAGTTTATGTACTCGAGGAATGGTCTTCAATAGAGACATAATGTAGTAGAGAAAAGGTCTCCAGTGGGGACTTAGAATTCTAGAGGGTTTACCTTTAATGGTGATTCAATGTATTAGATGGTTCAATCATGGAGGTCAACATTTAAAGGAGTGAGTTGGTTGGGAATATAACTGTGTAAATGAAATCCAGTTTCTTCATTACATTTGTGCTGTATGAGGCAGTAACCTGGGAGTATTCTAACTTTCAGTCATCAAGGAGATCCCCTGCTGGTCGTTACCTGTGACCTTGCCTCGGAAAAGGGACTGGACTGACTTGAAGAGTTCTGATAGGTTATCCTGATCAATAGTATGATCAACGAACAGCAGTTCAATGGTCAGTGTCGGTTTTAATTTGTCTATCTAAGGCAGTCAAAGCAGAAAGTTGCTACTTTCAGGCAGATGGTGAGCCAAGTGTATAAGGGCGGGGAAAATGTTTCATCCTGAGAAGCTGCTGTTGTCACAGACTTCAGGCAGGTTGAGGCCAGGAAAAAGCTGTGGGAGGTAGTAGATTCAGCTGAGTGTTGCAATTAGTGCTCAGAAAACCCTGGGAAACATCTGAAATGATTGGGGGTGTCAGTAACACACCTGGAAAATGCTGTTGGTTTGATATAGCTGAGAGTACGGGCAAAGTAAGGTCACAACAAAATTTGCATTGTGAGCTGAGAGTTGTTGGAGCTCAGAAAAACCCTCACCATAGTGACAGCTCTATGGTATTCCTAAATGATGTAGATGAGAATATGGGAGATGATAAGTGCACTTATGGATGACACAAAGATTGACCCAGTAGTTGTCAGTGAGGAGTAAGATCTCGGCTTACAGTGTTAGGTTCTTTTTTCATGAAATTCTTACACGCTTGATGCAACTGCAATATGCCAACTTCTGTGAACAACAATCAAATTTTATTAAGCAAATACGGTACAAACTTTGGAGAAACACTTAACGCTCTTCGCCACGCTTTCGAAGCGTGTCAAGAGGTCTCTCTGAACAAAGGAAACAGTCCTTCCTTTATACAAAATCTTTACATCACAGTCAGTAATGGCCACAGGACAACCCCCAGTCACTCCCTCATAGTCACATGCCACTCAACACACAATGCAGTGGCAACCTCACCTCCAGAAACTATGTAATGCAAATCATCCCTTCATGGTCAAATCTGTTGCAAATTGCAGTAGTCAAATTTCAACTGTAATGTTCTTACTGATTTCTGAATAGGAGACTAGGAAATGGCCATGCAAATGACTCTGAATGCCAAGAGATGGGAATGTGATTTCCTTACACTCTACCTGCAAATCAGAGGCACCCCACCCTAGCCTCGGGACTTCCAATCTCCTGCAGGTCAGCAGAGCAAATCAACTCTTTAATAGCACAACAGGCGGATACAAAATGAATTAGTCAGAGGGGCAGATCAGTGGCAGATTTAAATTAACCCTGATAGGTGGGAGGTGATGCACTTAAGAAGAAGAAACAAGACAAGGAAGTACTTAGTGAATGGCAGGAGACTAGGAAGCTCAATGAAGCAGAGGAATCTTGGGGTGTTTTTTCCACAGATCCCTGAAGGCAGCAGGACATGTTACAAAGGTAGTTAAGACAGAATACAGGACGCTTATCAGTTTATCAATCATGCCATAGAATCTGATATGGAGTACCTAGGAATGGTAACTGAGGTGGGAAATATCATAGGCTTTAAAAAGTTCTTGGATGAACACTTGAAATGTCACAACATTCAAGGCTCTGTGCCTACTTCAGGAAAGTGAGATTAATGTAGATAGTAGTATGTTTTGTATGACATGATTCTATGATTTTGCGAAAGTAACAGTCTATGAAGGACTTGAATCTTTCTCATGAACAGGAGCTGGAGTACAGTCTGAAGAAGGAGTGCAGTCTTTGGAAAGGAAATTGATCTTCCTGGACATGAGCATTCATTGAGGCAGACCGTGATGATGCAGTTTGTCAAGGAGTTACAGAGCTACATCTTTGAAAATGAAGAGTTCGAATTCCTCAGAGAGGAGACAAAGTTTTCATGAGATTTGGTGAGCCAATGTGTCACCAGTGTCGGTGGAGGTTGCTGAGAAATCCCTGGGATCTATCCTGATATATTTGTTATTCTGTAAGGTGTTTGACCAGGTTTTATCAGTTTCCTACATTTACCTCATGTTAATTTTGTTATCAGAGTATCTAAGTTGTGTAAATATTGTAGATCATACTATTCTTCAAAGATTGTACTGTAAAAGACATTTGCTTGATCACAATTGTGGCTTTAATCTCTTTGTAAGTACCTGGGATTTCATACTTTGTCTAAACAAAAAGGTCACTGGTCCTTCAACATTCCTGGGGGGTCTTGTCAGGGATTGTAACTGGGTTGCCATGGGAATGTTGAGACCTCAGAGAAACGTTTTGTTTAAATAGAATAACCAGACCAACTAAAGTTTTAAGAAAGTAGGAAGCCGTGTATTGATGGGACAGTTGAAGTATAGGATGCTGGAGGTTTGATTGGTTAAGTGGAGCAATACAGACGTAAGCTTACATCAGATTTTTATAATTGTCCTGATCACAATTTATTCAAATCACAGCTTCTCAAATTGAGTGTTAGCATCTCTGTGAGACCCTTTCCATGTGACCCTCATCATGTCTCTCTGTGTGACCCTGACTGTGTGACTCTGTCTGTGCGGTTCTCTCTGTGTGACCCTCTCTGTGTGACCCACTCTGTGTAACTCTCATTTTCTGCCCATCTCTGCCTGACTGTCTCTGGGTGACCTTTGCTGTCTGCCTCTCAGTATGTGACCCTAACTGTGTGAAACTCTCTTTATAGCATTCATTTGTGACCTTCTCTATGTGCGTCTCTCCATGTGCCACCACATGACTCTCTTTGTGCGACCCTCTCTGTGTATCTCTCTCTATGTGCACCTCTCAATGTGTCCTTGACTGAGTGTGGTGGAGGTAGGTTCACTCGAGTAGTTATGGTCTAGAATGTACTGCCTGAGAGTGTGGTAGAGGCAGGTTCACTGTTCATTCTCAAAGATGTAGCTCTGTAACTCCTTGACAAACTGCATCATCATGGTCTGCCTCAATGAATGCTCATGTCCTCGAAGATCAATTTCCTTTCCAAAGATGAATGTGTGTACTGCTCCTAGATACCGGGGCGGGGGGGAGGGGGAGGGGGAGGGGGTGTGTGTGTGTATGTCTGTGTGTGTGCATGTGTGTGTCTCACTCACACAGCCAGCTCCATAATTCTGAACTGGATTTGAGTCAGCCGCATCCCTCACAGATTTGTTCCATCACAACATTCTCACTGTCAACACACTGCACTCAAGACAGACAACCTGTCAAATTGTATCTTATGCTAAGTTTTTGATGTTATTTCTTTGTGGTTTCTTACTTTGTTGTGAAGATTTCTTCTTTTCCAATGACACACAGACTTGCCATAAGCATTGGAGAAAGATAATTAACAGTGACTATCCAAAGCTTCTGCCATTGGCACAGGAGATGAAAATACATTGAAATATTTCCCCTGACCAACAGCACCCCTTCAAATAAATTCTCTCTTACACCAAATCCCCAGCTCAGTGAATAAAGCAGACTTCCCCACCGCTCTTTGCGAATATTGTTTATTGCGATTGAGCTTTCTGAAATGCAGCCAAGTTTTAACATTAATCACCTTCCATCCGCAGTAATTAATATCTACTGTTTACAATTGATTGGCTGTGATTGGCCACTGACTGGCAGTTTCTGTTAATGAGATCCTAACAACTTTATCATTTCTCTCAAAGTTTAGAAAAGCTGTAAGTTTAATTATGAAACTAAAAGCTGAATTTTCCCAGTTGGGCCACATCTGCCTCAGTCCCCCAGGAACCTTGCTAGGCATTGTTATGTGTCAATGTATGAACAAGGAGCAGGGAGCAGCCATTTCAGCAGCCCTGAGGTTTATCTACCGTTCTTGAAGCTCATGGCTTAACTGACAGCAACCTCAAATCGACATTCAAGCATGTCCCTGATAAACTCATGCTTAACAAGTCTCTATTTAACTCTGCCTTCAAAAAAAGTTCAAGAACTCTGTTTCCACCCTCTTTTCATGGAAAAAATTCTAATGAGTCAACATTCTCTGAATGAAAGAAATTGCCTTGTCTCTGTTTGAAATGGGTGACTGTTGACTTTTAATAAGGATGCCTAGATTGTTCTGCAACATTCTCTCCACATCTACCCATTCAAGAACTTTTAGAAACTTATATGTTCAAACAAGTCATCTATAAATTCCAGTAGATGTACGCCATCCCCACTTTCTTCATAAAAAAAGACAACCTTCTCATTCCAGGTATTACTCATCGAGTGTGGCACTGGAAAAGCACAGCAGGTCAGACAGCATCCAAGGAGCAGGAGAATCAACGTTTCACGCATCAGCCCTTCATCACAAATGACAATTCTCATTCCTGATGAAGGGCTTATGCCCAAAATGTCGATTCTCCTGCTCCTTGGAAGCTGCCTGACCTGCTGTGCTTTTCCAGTACCACACTCTCGACTCTGATCGCCAGCATCTGCAGTCCTCACTTTCCACTTGTGAGAAACAAAAGCTCACTCACTTTAATAATTTCAGTCCGAGACTAATTTCTGATCAGCCATTTATTTGTACACCTATAGATGGGTGATTTGTCTAATTACCTGATAAGGTAATGACAAATGCACACTATATCCAAAAAACCCTCGCAATTTATACCATATGTTTTCCTTATTCCATTGTCTGTTCCCTGCTTCGCTTACGTCACTCATTTCCTTAAGACTTATCCCACAACTTCTGTTTATCCTGTTTTGTCCGTGACAAACTCTTATCTCTGACTCCCATAAGGGTGTTTGACGTCAGTCTATTATAGATTATTGATTAGGCATATCTTTTCTTCTATCAGCATCTATTTCCATCCAGAGGCCACTTTGACCTCTCTAATTAGGGTTTGTTCCTGTGTCTCTGTACAAGCGAGGAGAACAGATGTTTTCCTGTTTGCCCATATATCCACCATTGTTCTATATTCACGTCTCATGCTAACATATCCTTTCTTTTTGCTGAATATATATTTTCTCATTCCTGTTCTGTATCAGAAATTATACTTGCAGAAATAACATTAATTCATTTATATCCCACAAGGAGAAAAGGAAACAATGGGG
>NC_057723.1:64258023-64291023 GCF_004010195.1 Chiloscyllium plagiosum
TGGTCCGCATCTCAAAACAATATCCCTGCACACATCATGGTCACCATCGTGCAACAACATCCCTGTGCACATCATGGTCACCATCTCAAATCAACATCCCTGTACACATCATGGTCACCATCTCGCAAACACATCCCTGCACATATCATGGTCACTATCTCGCAACAACATCCCTTCACACATCATGTTCACCATCTCGCAACAACATCCCTGCACACATCACAGTCACCAACCCGCAACAACATCCCTGCACAAATCATGGTCACCATCTCGCAAACACATCCCTGTACACATCATGGTCACCATTTCACAACAACATCCCAGCACACAGCATGGTCACCATCTCGCAACAACATCCCTGCACACATCATGGTCATCATCTCGCAAACACGTCCCGGTACACATCATGGTCATCATCTCGCAAACACGTTCCTGCACACATCATGTTCACCATCTCGCAACAACATCCCTGCACACATCATGTTCACCTTTCTCGCAACAACATCCATGCACACATCATGTTCACCATCTCACAACAACATCCCTGCACATATCATGTTCACCATCTTGCAACAACATCCCTGCACACATCATGTTCACCATCTCACAACAACATCCATGCACACATCATGGTCACCATCTCATAAACACATCCCTGTACAAATTATGCTCACCATCGCGCAACAACACCCTGCACACACCATAGTCGCCATCTCACAACAACATCCCTGCACACATCATGGTCATCATCCCGCAAACACATACCTGCACACATCATGGTCACCATCGCGCAACAGCATCCCTGTACACATCATGTTCACCATCTTGCAACAACATCCCTTCACACATCACGGTCATCATCCCGCAACAACATCCCTGCACACGTCATGGTCACCATCTCGCAAACACGCCTCTGTGCATATCATGGTCATCGTCGCGCAACAACCTCCCTGTACACATCATGGTCACCACTTCGCAACAACATCCCTGCACACATCATGTTCACCATCTCACAACAACATCCCTGTACACATCATGGTCAACATCTCGCAAACACATCTCTGTACACATCATTGTCATCATCTCACAACAATATCCCTGCACTCATCATAGTCACCATCTCACAACAACATCACTGCATGCATTATGGTCACCATCTCGCAACAACGTCCCTGTACAGATCATGTTCACCATCTCACAACAACACCCTACACACATCATGGTCACCATCTCATAAACACATCCCTGTACAGATCATGTTCACCATCTCACAACAACATCCCTGAACCCATCATGGTCACCATTGCGCAACAACCTCCCTGCATACATCATGGTCACCATCGCGCAATAACATCCCGGTACACTTCATGGTCACCATCTCACGATAACATCCCTGTACACATCATCGTCACCATCTCGCAACAACACTCCAGCACACATCATGGTCACCATTACACAATAACATCCCTGCACACAGCATGGTCACCATCTCACAACAACATCCCTGTACACATCATGGTCACCATCTCACAACAACATCCCTACACTCATCATGGTCACCATTGCACAACAACATCCCTGCACACATCATGGTCACCATCGCACAACAACATCCCTGCACACATCATGGTCACCATCTCGCAACAACATCCCTGCACACATCATGGTCACCCTCTCTCAACAACATCCCTGCACACATCATGGTCGCCATCTCACAACAATGTCCCTGCACACATCATGGTCACCATCTCGCAACAACATCCCTGCACACATCATGGTCACCATCTTGCAACAACATCCCTGCACACATCATGGTCACCATCGCGCAACAACATCCCTGTACACATCATGGACACCATCTCAAAATAACATCCCTGTACACATCATAGTCACCATCTCGCAACAACACTCCAGCACACATCATGGTCCCCATCTCACAACAACATCCCTGCACACATCATGGTCACCCTCTCTCAACAACATCCCTGCACACATCATGGTCGCCATCTCACAACAATGTCCCTGCACACATCATGGTCACCATCTCGCAACAACATCCCTGCACAAATCATGGTCACCATCCAACATCTCGCAAACACATCTCTGTACACATCATTGTCATCATCTCACAACAATATCCCTGCACACACCATAGTCACCATCTCACAACAACATCCCTGCATGCATCATGGTCACCATCTCGCAACAACGTCCCTGTACAGATCATGTTCACCATCTCACAACAACATCCCTGTACACATCATGGTCAACATCTCGCAAACACATCTCTGTACACATCATTGTCATCATCTCACAACAATATCCCTGCACACACCATAGTCACCATCTCACAACAACATCCCTGCATGCATCATGGTCACCATCTCGCAACAACGTCCCTGTACAGATCATGTTCACCATCTCACAACAACATCCCTGCACACATCATGGTCACCATCTCACAACAACATCCCTGCCCACATCATGGTCACCATCTCACAGCAACATCACTGTGCACATCATGGTCAACATCTCACAACAACATCCCTGCGCACATCCTGGTCACCATCTCGCAACAACCTCCTTGCACACATCATGGTCACCATCTCGTAACAACATCAGTGCGCACATCATGGTCGTCATCTCACAACAACATCCCTGCACACATCAGGGTCACCACCCTTCTCAACACTTAATTCTCACAAACCTATATCAATGGCTTCTCTACATCACCATGCCCACTGTCAATCTAATTTTCACACCACTTCCAACTTTCACCACTGCACATTGGAGCTAAAGAACACCTGCAACGTGCATGTTTCTGCTGCATCACAATGAACTTTGAGACACACGCATTTCTTGCATGTACAGTGGCTGCACTTTGTATCCCTGAGCACACTTTCCTAATGCTCACTCACTGCACTGTTTTGTAGGCCGCAGCCACTGTCTACTTCACATTGACTCTGCGCATACACTTACTGGCTTCAGCGCTTATTTACAGCTATCAGTCTCTGTGTGGCTTACGTGACTTTGTACTGACGAGGGTCTTTAGTTCTCTGTTGCAGCAGCCTCTGCTGTATGCTTTTTAACGTAGAGGGAGAGGCAGGCAGCTTGTTATGGAGGGGAGCATTGAATAGTCAAGGGGGTTTTGTACAAGTTGCTGTGTGGCACCAGGCAATGTTATCATCACACCACCAGTACATCCAGAGATGTATGTGGCAAACACACAGCAAGGGCTTCAAGCATTGGCCAAATCTGAAAGACAAAAGGCGTGCAATTCTCAGTGGTGTTGAGGGGGAACTATTATAAATCAGGGGATGTAGTCAGGGGTTTCTCCCATTCCTGTCCAGGGGTTGGGTTAGGCATCCTTCCAAACTGAAGGGATCCATGTTCTCCAGAGTCTGGGAATCTGTGTCTTTCTAGATTCCAGGAATCTGTCTTCTTCCGGAGTCTGGGGACCTGTGTTCTTGCACTCCTGGGATTGGGACACAGTCATTTCTAGAAGTCAGATCGGTCAGTCAGGATGATGTTGAGACAACAGTTGGTGGGGCTGGACTATTCTCAATCAGACTTGAACTGCCTGGTCAGTCCTGGGAGTTTGGTCTGTAATGGTCAGGGGGTCTTTCGGGAGCAGTCCCTGGGGTTCAAGTTTGTGGATAGGGCTCATTGTACATTTCCTCCAGATTACAGTTTATAGCCTTCATTGTGCAGGGTTGCTGAGAGAAAGGTCTCAGTGGAAGAGACAGTTGGAGCTGGTAGGGTGGGTTTTCTGTGGAAGTGCTGGTATGGATAGTACAATTCTATGTCTTAGGGTGTCTTGTGACTTACTCCTGTTGAAATGAAATCAGAAACTTGGCATTTCAGAATGAAAGGCAACTGTGCAAAGTCTGCACAAAATGACTGACACTGTGTGCTGAGTGGGTGGAGTAACTTACTGCATTTTTCTTCGGGAGCAAAGTCAACCTTTTGGTATTGGAGGCCCTGCTAGGTGCTGTTACAGTAATTGTGCCTGTAATGATTCAGTACTGCCATCTTTTTGTCTTCAGTTTGCACTTCATCAGCAAGTCATCCATAGTCCAAGAATGTACATTAACAAAATGACCATTACATTGTATTCACTAATTGCCTCATTGCCACGTTAGATAAGGAAGTGTAAAGAAATCAAGGGACTTAAGTATGATACCGAAAGTCTCTGTTTCACAACACACTGCATATTTCGATTGGAGCTGGATTATGATGTTGGTTTACAGGCAGAAAACCTCACCCAACTAACATGGAAACTGAAGTTGTGCAACATACATTTGGATACACTTCAGAATTCTTTATCAGGTTGTGACAATGACTCCTTAGAAAGACTCCATGTTAAACTTTGTGGGGATGCAACATGATACTTCATTATGATGAATGTGAGAACTCAGAAGTTCCTTCAACAAAATCTTGTTATCTTTCAGACATTCTGTACAGATTATTAGCTCATGGATCTTACATAGAAATTGCCACAACTGGAATCCTTGTGATCTTGATCAAGCTATGAATACAGAATTGAAGGAAACAGTTGCTGTTACTTCACTAACAAGCCCAGGAGATCCAGTAAACTCCAGTAGCTACAACACAGGCTCCTGAAAGAGAAATGGCATATGAAAATCCACAAAGGAGACAGAGAATGAACAGACACAGGATCGACAGGCCTCGCTGTCATTTTCTTCAACTGTCTGAAAGACAGTGAAGGCACAGACTAAGTATATCCTATTCCATCATTTCTAAACTGTTTGATCTGTCTGAGGGACATTTGCACTCACAAGAACTGGGTGGTCATCCAGGTTATAGTTACCCAGGTTCATTCCAAGAAACAACTGAAGACTTGTTTAGCATCTTCCAATCTTCAAGCCACAAATACATACAGACTGAAAGCATTTCCTCCAGATTACAGTTTATAACCTTCACTCGTGATGAGGAGAGTCAAGCAGCATGGCCAGGGGAATTTGCTATAATCACTGGCACCTTTCAAGGTCAGCGTGCTATAGTTTTTGCCCATGTGGATTTATCAGAACCCTACCACCAATCTGCAGAGTTCACCAAAAGAAAGGGCTTTCACTCCATCTGTTTTTAAATTAATGTGACCATCAATGCCAAATTCTGGGGTTCTGCGCCAAATATTCTGGGAGCAGCCATGATGTATAGTATGTAGACATACTACATATTTGGGGTGGCACAGTAGCTCAGTGGTTAGCACTGTTGCCTCACAGTGCCAGGGACCTGGGTTCAATTCTATGAATCTCTGAATCCTACCCCCTTCTATGGTGCTCAGAAATTGCAGATATGGACTAGCCCCTCCAAATGTGCCTCAGTACACCTTTAAAGAACCCTCAAACCAATTCAGACTGAAGATATGGCACTTCTTACACTTGCACCAGAAATGGAACAGACTTAGACCTCCTAAAGATGAGGTTACAATGCCTGAGCTGCTCTAGTGGAGTCTTGCAATATAGCTAAGGATGATCTGATCTGCATGACTCTGGGATGATGAGTCCTTCACAATTGGAGCCGATAAAGTAGGGTGGAGAGCAATGTTCTGAAGGCTGAAAAAAGGAAAGGATGACAGCAATATTTCAAGGATGAGATGAGAATGTGGACCTTGACAGCAAGAGTCATTGAGGGGCATACGACAGAGAGATGCATCGTCAAAGGCGAGAGACTAGAGAGAAGCTCATTGAAACCTGTTTCTAGGGTGAATAAGCTGAGTCTGGAATTCATTCAAATGTTTGATGCTGTTGATAAAATCACAACCAGCCCCTGTTTACTGCAAAGATCACTGCGATATATTTTTGTAATCCTTGACCTACTAGGTTGCTGAATAAATGTGTCCATCTGATTGGACACTTGACATTTTTGGGCAATCCCAATTTAGACTATTGACATATGTCAGTCTTTCTAACCACTCGGGAGAAAGCATCAGCAGTGAAAGTCTGAACTGATATCAGACACGGCGACACAGTGGCTCAGTGGTTAGCACTGCTGCCTCACAGCACCAGGGTCCTGGGTTCGATTCTTGCCTGTCTGTGTGGAGTTTGCACATTCTCTCCATGTCTGCGTGGTTTCCTCCGGGTGCTCTGATTTCCTCCCACAATCCAAAGATGTGCAGGTCAGATGAATTGGCCATGTTAAATGTCCACAGTGTTAGGTGTGTTAGTCAGGGGTAAATATAGGGTAGGGGAATGGGTTTGGGTGGGTTTCTCTTCGGAGGGGTGGTGTGGACTTGTTGGGCTGAAGGGCCTGTTTCCACACTGTAGAGAATCTAATCAGACAGTTGGGTTGCTCTTAATGCTTCAGTCAGGATATTATATCCAAGGGTACACAGTGAAGTCTCTCTCATGATAGCCAGTAGGTAAGAGATCCTCAGGGACCTCTTTTTGATCTACCATCATTGAGAACTTTTCAGTGTTTTGGAGAGTGCATAATTGACCTAATGTGTTAGAGATGCTGTTGGGCAAACGTTAACTCCAAGGCAGATGGAGTATTAGTCTTTTAGAGTGAGTGCTGAGAGACAGGGAATGGTGCTGAGAGCTTAATTGGGGAGTGTGCTAGATTGAGCTGTGAGAGAAGTTGAAAAGTCTTATGTTTCACAATGCCTGTGTGGGAACATGGGGAACACCAATTGAGCACTCACTCACCCTACTCCTGTCTATCTCAACTACACCTCAAGGCTATCCTGAAGAAATTAAATTGATTTTCACAACCAAATCAGTTTTAAATGACATTGGGTCCATTGTAAAGATATTTTTATTGATTTAAATGGTTTTATGGAGATTTCCAGAAAGTGGTTTTAATAACAGCCCTGAAAACTGGCACAAGTTGTGCTGAATGAAATAGATCTCAGTGTCTTGTGAGTTAATTGCTGCTGTCCAGAGCCAATAGCTTTCAGAAACTGGACAAAGCCCACACATGTCCCCTGAATTTTCGATGCCAAGAAAGGAAAGTGTGTATCTCCCAGCCTTGAATGACCGTGCACTCCCTTGAAAATCTTTTTCCCCAGACATGTGTGGAATCATCACTGATACCCTCTCTCCGTCACTCAGTTTAGGGCTCTGAATAGTGCTGAACATGGTGGTTACTTGGTGGGATGAGGCCATACTGATGGAACCATGTGTGGCTCAGGTGTACAGAAGGTTGCAAAAACAATAGAGATTGGACTTTTGAGAGTTGGATTGCAGACATGGGTCTAGGATGCTGCATGGCCTCCCCAGTGTTTGGGTCAAAGATGTTCCTCAGCTACTGCAGAGAACCCATTCGGGGAAGTGAAAGGGGAGTGGGAGGGAGTGAACAGCCAGCAGTCATTGTCTATATCGGTACCAGTGAAACGTGCAGAACGAAAGGTCAGGTCCTGAAGGCTGGGCTGAGGCAGCTAGCAGAGACATTAGAAAGCAGGTTCTCAGTCTAAACTGCGGGGAGGTGTGGCATTGCTTGTCAAAGATAGTATTACAGCGGTGGAAAGGACGATGGATGAGGACTTGCCATCTGAGGTTCATATATTAATTGTCAATTTAGAAATGAAAGGATAGACCAGATGAATACATGGATGGAGAAAGGTGTAAGGGGTGAGGGTTTCAGATTCATGAGACTATGGGGCCAGTTCTTGGGATGGTGGGGGTGGAGATGGGGCCTGTACAGAGCAAACATCGCTGGGAGTAATGCTTTGTCAGTAAGTTTTGGTAGTGCTGTTTGAACCAACCTGCCAGAGGTATGGGAACCTCTATGTAGCATTAGAGGGCAGAGAGATAAGGCAGGAAATTGGCAAGAAAATGTTGAAGGCAGAAGAAACAAAGGTAAGCAAATAGATAACAAAGGAGGTGTTCAGTGCAGATTTCGACACAAGTAGTGTAGAGAAAAAGGCAAGAAGGTGGAGAATGATACCCCAGCTCTGGCTGTGCCATGGCCGAAAGGGCAATGCAAATGGAAGCTCACACAGTCTTGGTTGTAGGATTTTCTGGCTGAATTGTGGGGGAGGGGTTAACAAACAAAGGAGCTGTCACCCTAATGATTCAGGAAACAAACATTGCATGAAGAGGGTGGAACAATTTCCAAATGAAGCTGAATGCATGGAAACAAATCACCAGGCACTTGGAGAGGTTTGAATTAATGAAGGGAAGGCCGTGTGGATTTGTGAAAGAGAAGATTGGGTTTGACTAATCTCATTAAATTTTTGAAGAAAGCCAGGAGGAGGCTGATGAGTACAATAAGACAATAAGATATCGGAGTAGAATCCGGCTATTTGGTGCATTGAGAGTGTGCTGCTAGGAAAACAGCAGGCCAGGCGGTGTCTGAGGAGCAGAAGAGTCAACGTTTCAGGCAAAAGCCCTTCATCAGGAATGTGGCTTGTGGGCCGTAGGGCTGAGAGATAAATGGGAGAAGGGTGGGGTTGGGGGGAAGGTAGTTGAGAAAGCAATAGGTGGATGAAAGTGGGGAGAAGGTGATAGGTTGAGGGGAGCTGGAGCAGGTAGATGGGAAAGGTGACGGACAGGTCTGGAGGGCGGTCTCAAGTTGGAGGCTTGGGACTGGGATAATGTGGGGCGGGAGGGGAAATAAGGAAGCTGTTGAAATCCGCATTGATCGCGTGTGGTTGCAGCGTCCCAAGGTGAAATATGAGGCACTCTTCTTCTTGGTGTCAAGTGGTAACGGTTTGGTGGTGGAGGAGGCCCAGGACCTGCATGTCCTTGATGGAGTGGGAGGGGCAGTTGCAGTGTTCAGCCATGGGGCGGTGGGGTTGGTGGGTGCGGGTGTCCCAAGGATTTTCTCTGAAATGATCTGCAAATTGGCATCCTGTCTCCCCGATATAGAGGAGACCACCCCACCGCCCCATGGCTGAACACTTCAACTCCTCCTCCTACTCAGTCAAGGACATGCAGGTCCTGGGCTTCCTCCACCGCCAAACTGTTACCACCCGATGCCTGGAAGAGGACCACCATTTATCTCCCAGCCCCGGCCCATGTTCCTGATGAAGGGCTTGTGCCCCAAACGTTAATTATCCTGCTCCTCAGATGCTGCCTGACCTGCTGTGCTTTTCCAGCACCACAGTCTTGACTCTGATCTCCGGCATCTGCAGTCCCCACTTTCTCCTGATTGGTCTATTGAGTCTGCCCTGCCATTCGATCTGTTTATTTAACCCCATTCTCCTGCTTTCACCCTGAAACCCTTGATCCTTTTCCCAATCAAGAACCTCTCCATCTTTGCATTTAATACAATCAATGACTTGGCCTCCACAGTCCTCTGCAACAATGAGTTCCACAGATTCCCAATCATCTGGCTGAAGACATTCCTCCTCAACTCAGTTCTAAAGGGTTGTCCCTTCACTCTGAGGCTGTGCCCTCAGGTCCCAGTCGCTCCTGCTATTGGAACTGTCTTCTCCACATCCAACTAGTCTAGGCCTCTCATATAAGTTTCCATCAGAACCTCCCCAGCTTTCTAAATTCCATCAAGTACAGATCCAGAGACCTCAATCACTGCTCATGTAACAAGTCCTTCATTCACAGGATTATTCTTGTAAACCTCCTCTGGATCCCTCTGATGTCAGCACTTCATTCCTATGGTACAGGGCCAAAACTGCTCACAATATTCTGGAGTAGAGTGGTGTTGGAAAAGCACAGCAGTTCAGGTAGCATCCGAGGAGCAGGAAAATCCGACGTTTTGGGCAAAAGCCTTTCGGCTCACAATATTCCAAACGCAGACAGACCAGAGCATGATCCTTAAGAGCATCCTGAACTATAATTCCCTGGTCCCTTTGGGCTTGAGATTTCCAAAGGCTTTCTCAGTTTGGAAAATAGTCTATGGCTCTATTCTTCCTACCAAAGTGTATTTTCTCACTTTCTCATATTGTATTCCATCTGCCATTTCTTCGTCAACTTTTCCAGCCTGTTCCTCATTTTCTCAACACTACTTATCCCTCCACTACATTTATGTCATGTGCAAACTTAGCAGCAATGCCCTCAGTTCCTTTGTTCGGATTGTTAATGCATAGTTGTGGTCTCAACAACGATGCCTGCAGAACTTCACGAGTCACTGACTGCTATTCTGAAAGAGACCCCTTTATCCCTACTCTCGGCCTTCTGCCACTCAGCCAACCCTCTATATATGTTAGAACATTGCCTCTAACATCCAGAGCTGTAATCGTATTCAGGAGCCTCCTGTGTGTCACCTTGTCAAAGACCTTTTGGAAATCCAAATAAATCACCAAATGCTGCACTGCTCCAGGGTCAGTACTGTGGGAGTGCCACATTGTCAGAGGATCAGTACTGAGGGAGTGTTGCACTGTCTGAGGGTCAGTGCTGAGTGATTGCCACACTGTCGGAGGATCAGTACTGATGGAATGCTGCACTGTTAGAGGGGGGTCTGCTGTACTGTCAGAGAGCCAATATTGTAGGAATCTTGTATTGTCGAAGGGTCAGTGCTGAGGGAGTGCATTGTTGAAGAGTGAGTGCCACATTTTTACAGGGTCGATGCATTAGAATCACTGCTCTGTCGGCTGGTCAATCCTGGTGGAGCACTGCACTTTCATTGGACCAGTAGTGAGACAATGCTGCATTGTCCAAGGGTTCTTGCTGAGGGAGTGCTGCACTGTCAGTGCAGCAGTGTTGTCTGGTTGGAGGGTCAGTATTGAGGGAGTGCTGTCTTGTTGGAGGGGCAGTATTGAGGAATTGCTACACTGTCAGAAGGTCAATACTAAGGGAATGCTGCACTGTAGGAGGGACAGTACTGAGGGAATGCTGCACTGTGGGAGGGACAGTACTGAGGGAATAAAACAAAGAACAAAGAAAATTTACAGCCCAGAAACAAGCCCTTCGGCCCTTCAAGCCTGAGCTGATCCAAATCTACTGTCTAAACCTGTCGCCCAATTCCGAAGCAATAGTATCCCTCTGCTCCCCACCTACTCATGCATCTGTCCAGATGCATCTTAAATGAAACTATCGTGCCTGCCTCTAACACCTCTGCTGGCAATACATTCCAGATGTCCACCACCCTCTGTGTGAAGTACTTGCCGCGTGTATCCTGCTTAAACTTTCCACCTCTCACCTTGAAACCGTGACCTCTCATTATTGAATCCTTCACCCTGGGAAAAGGCTTCTCTCTATCCACCCTGTCTATACACTTCATGATTTTGTAAACCTAAATCAGGTCCCCCCTCAATCTCCTTTTTTCTTATGTAAACAAACCTAACCTACTCAACCTCTCTTCATAGCTAGCACCTTCCATACCAGGCAACATCCTTGTAAACCATCTCTGCACCGTCTCCGAAGCGTCCACATCCTTTTGGTAATGTGGCGACCAGAACTGTACACAGTATTCTAAATGCGGCCAAACCAATGTCTTGTATAATTTTAACATGACTTGCCAGCTCTTATACTCAATACCCCGTCCAATGAAGGCATGCTTTCTGCTACTCCACCAATCTTCGTGTCATCTGCAAACTTGCTGATCATACCAACAGTGCGCTCTTCCAGATCATTTATGTATATCACAAACAACAGTGGCCCCAACACTGACCCCTGTGGAACAGCACTGGTCACCTTTCTCCATTTCGAGAAACTCTCTTCAACTACTACTCTATCTCCTGTTGCTCAACCATTTCTTTATCCACATAGCTACAACACCATGCACACCATATGACCTCACTTTCTCCCTTAGTCTACCATGGGGAACCTTATCAAATGCTGCACTGTGGGAGGTACAGTACTGAGGGAATGCTGCACTATTGGAGAATCAGTACTGGGAGAATGCTGCACTGTGGGAGGAACAGTACTGAGGGAATGCTGCACTATTGGAGGGTCAGTACTGGGAGAATGCTGCACTATGGGAGGGACAGTACTGAGGGAATGCTGCACTATTGGAGGGTCAGTACTGAGGGAATGCTGTACTATTGAAGAGTCAGTACTGAGGGAATGCTGCACTGTGGGGGGGGGTCATTGTTGGGGGACTGCTGCACTGTTGGAGGATCTGTACTGATGGAGTAATGTGCTGCTGGAGGGTTAGTGCTGAGAGAGTGTCGCTCTGAGGGTCAGTGGTGAGTGAGCTCTGAAAGATGGAATGTGTAGTTTTTGATATGATGTTAAACTGAAGCTCTGTAAGTCTTCACTTGTGGATGTTGAGCACTCCATGGCATGTTTTCGAAGAACCACTGGGGTGTTTGTCGTGGGATCCTGACATTTATCTTCAGTGAAAGATCACTAAAAATGATGATCTAGTTGTCCTGTTATTGTGGTTATGGGGAACTTGCTGTGCATAAATTGGCTATGATGTTTCCTTCACTTCAACTGACTACACTTCCAAATTGTGATTGATTGGATATGAAGGTTCTGAGGCTTCCTAACAATGTGAAAGGTGGCATATAAATGCGGGTCCTTCATATTTTATTTTGTTTTATATTGGCGCAGACACTCCGCTTGTTCTTCTCATTGTGTTCAATTTGTTAACCTCCAGTTTTCTCCCTCAGCCACTCACTATGTTAATGATACACAGCAACTCACTCCTCTCCCCTTGGATATTATGCAGTGAGTGCCATTGGATTGATTGACCATGGTGGACTTCACAGTGAGGCCCCAACTCCCAATCCCAGGCAGCTCCAACTGAAAACTCCCGTCCTGTGTAATTATCTCCTCAAAACCCAACCTCCAGCTGCTGCCCGCTCCATGTAAGGTTAGGAGCAAACCTGGAAATGTGTTGCTGGAAAAGTGCAGCAGGTCAGGCAGCATCCAGGGAACAGGAGAATCGACGTTTCGGGCATAAGCCCTTCTTCAGGAAGCAAACCTGGCTGGCTGCTTGATGAGGCCCTGTCTTTTATCGATGTACCCTGGAGCTAGATTCTTGGCCAAGCCTGAGGCTGGATACAGTGCTATTGACCACCCAGATCATTGTGTCTCTGGAGAACATTGAGAGGTGTGCGTGAAACAATTGTTATATTTGTGATTCCTAACTGTGAGCCTGTGCTGAATCCTGAGTGCTCTCTCAACACAGTTGAGTCCCTCTGTAATTCTAATTCTGTAATACCTGACCTGATTTCTTGAACATGTTCAATCATTACATAACTCCACTTGTACATTCCTGTTCAGCCTGACATTAAATAGTGCTCAGCAAGGGTCCTACTCCTTGCTGCTACTCTTGCAGACACACTTCATAAAGCATTAGCTATCAGAATTGTGCACCTGACTCCACACTCAGCATCGAGGAAGCAGACATGTAGCACTCAGCTAATCTGCTGCAGTCAATTGGGAGCATTCAGCTGTTTAAAAGCCGCAGTCCAAACAGGGAGGTCCAAAATAATGCATCAAAACAGATCGGAGCACAGATTCAACTGGGTTAAAGATGCATTTTCCAACCACAGCCTGCAATTCAAGGGGTTGGGGGGAGAGACGGGGAGGGGATAGGGGTGTGGACATTAATCAGCCGTTGGTTAAATTATTTGAGCAAAGCATAGTGATTGAAAAGACAGCACCTCCCTTGTCATTTGCCATTTAAATAGTTTGCAGGTTCATTGCTCGCTCACACAGCCTTCAGTGACACTCCTCGACTCAAATAATGAGTGGGTGAGGAACTGCTCCTGTATAGGCTCAAGCTGCAGTTTACGTTCATCAGAATCAGCACAGAATTATCACTGTGGAGGAACAGACCATTCGGTCTATCAAGCCTGCTCTTGCCCTATTATCTAGTGCACCTCCAGTACTTAGTGCCAATGTCCTATCCATTCCTGAATTTCCTGCTCATCATTACTATCCAAACAATTTGTCCAATGTACTCAGATTAACCTGCCCCCACCTTTCCAGGCTGGCCATTCGCTATCGTAACAAATCCCTGTATGGAAACACTCTTTTCTTAACTCACTTTTGCTTCACTTGCACATCACTTTCAATCTGTGCTCTCTCATTTTTGCTCCTTTTAAGAGCGGGAACAGCTTCTCCCTATCTAGTTTGTCTAAACCCACTCATGATTTTGAAAACTCAACAGATCTCCTTTCAGCCTTCCTCTGTATCTCTGGGGAGAATATACTCAACTTTTTCAAGGGAATAGCTCTTCCTGATATCACCCTCTGCATGGTCTGGGTCAGATTTGTAGTTTCTGTCCTCTGTACTGCCCCATCAGAGGTAAGTGTTTGCCTCTATTTACTCTATAAAACTCTTTAATCAGTTTGAACGTCTGATTAATCCTCTCTATTCAATGCATTCAACATCGGTTGATTTAATCCACCTGCTGTTTTAGCCCCAATGCCAGCCTAGTGATGCTGTGCTGACCTGCTCTGATGTCACTGTGTCCTTCATGGAGGGGAACACAATTTTCCAGGCGGGGTCTAGCACGATTGTATCCAGTGGGAACAGAACTGCCAAGTCTTCTATTCCAGCCTCATTGAGATAAAGGCCAACATTCCATGAGCCTTTTGAATTATTGGTGGTGTTATTCCACTGGCCCTGAGGGATTTCTGGTCTTGAATCTTTCAATGTCTCTGTGATCTTCCACAATTATATTTTCTCTTCTTGTTAGTTAGGCAATGCTTAATGCAGCTTGCTCTAAACTCCTTCTTGAACTTCTGCAGTCCACATGCTGTAGGTAGACTCACAATGCTGGGAGGCAGGGACTTCCAGGACTATGACCCAGCTGCCGCAAAGGAAAGACAATAAATTTACAAGTCAGGATTGCAATTAGTTTTGAGGGGAACTTGCAGGTGGGGCTGCTTCCAGGCTGGGGTGCTCCCAGGTGGGATGCTCCCATGGGGTGGTGCTGCCAGGTAAGTGTGCTCCCATGTATCTAGCTGGAAGTGGTCATGGGTTTGGAAGGTGCATTCAAAGGAGTCTGTTGGGAGAAGTGTGTTCCTTAATGTTTATGCATATTAAAATTGAAAGCAATCGAAAACAAAGGCTTACCATAAGACCATAAAAACATAAGACATAGGAGTGGAAGTAAGGCCATTCGGCCCATCGAGTCCACTCCGCCATTCAATCCTTTCCTTTCTGTTTGTTTTTCTCTCTCTCTTTGCTCTGCTCTTTAGTTTTGTTCCTGCATCTAATTTGAATATGACTTGTCCTATTTTCTTTTTCACAGTTTATTTTGGTTTTTGTTCTAGTGGGTAAGGAAATAGTCCATTGGCCTGGGAAATTTCAGATGCCCTCCTGCTGTCTGTATTTCCAGCAGTTATTGATGCAAATGAAATAACACATTTCATTGCACAGTGCTCTCTGCACTCCTGGTGATAAGCTGTCCTCCCACTATTTCTGAGTCATCATGATGCAGAAGTGTGTGGATGTTGCACTGATTTCTCTCCCTCAACACGATCTGACACAGCACCCTCCAAGTGAATCCAGAAGGTCAGCTGTGCATTCTGTCTGCTTAAGAATGGACTTCTCGGTCATAACTGCTCTTCGCCTTAGAATTCCTGTGGAACAGTGACAGGTAGACGTGATGAAGGGCCTATGCCCGAAACGTCAACTCTCCTGCTCCACAGATGTTGCCTGACCTGCTGTGCCTTTCCAGCATCATACTCTCGACTTTCTCCTGGTACAGTGACAGGCCAAAGTGGTCTCATGATTGGAAAAGGATTTACAATAGCCCACTTATTTTCACCATCCTTCAATTCTGTTTCAGTGTTCTGTGACAGGTCTGCCCATTAGAGTGCAGTTTATTGAAATGAGTGAAATACATTAGTCACTTATGATTCATAGGATTATATTACAGCATAGAAAAAGATCATTCAGCCCAACCAGTTGATGCTGGTGTATGTGCTCCTTCCATCTTTCCTTAACTAGATCTATCACCCTAGCCTTCTATTCCTTCCTCCCTCATGTACTCATCTAGCTTCTCCTTAAATGTACCTATACTGTTCAGTTAACTGGGTGTGAGACGTCTTCGGAGTTACCCATTGGGTTTCTTGGTGATTATTGTACATTAAGGCCTCTAGTTCTGCTCTCCCTCACAACAGGAATCTCTCTGTCTCCATTTGATCCAAGCCTATCAACATTTTGAAAACCTCGAATGAGTCACCACTCAGAGTTCTTATTGCAAGTGCATGAGAACAGTTAATCCTATCCCAATCTGAATGCCCACATCATCCTTGCAAATCTCTCCGTGCACCCTCCCCAGTCCTCTCCAACTGTTCCTCCATTAATACAATAGTTATGTTCCTGAACATCATTAAGTGAAAATATGTTTTTCAAAACACATGTTCCCATAGAAACCCACATAAAATATTTGTGTTGTGTTCCCAGAATTTCAAATAGGTACATATTCCAAGCACAGAATTAACCGAAACACCAAAATAGACATGAAAATATGTGAAAAGAATATCTTGTCATGTTCTTGCCTGATATATAAGATTACTTATTTGGAGGTAGAAGGCTGTGGATAGTTTTAAAACATATCCAGCTTTTCATAGAAGCAGGCAATGGCCAAAACAAGCTGAACAAACAGCAACATGATGAGTCGCTCTGAGTGTAATCACACTTTTTTTTTGTGGTGCTGGGAGTCATTTAAGAATTGCTTTCTTGTGGATCATGGGGAGTAAATTAAAAACTGTTATGCTGAAAATGGGATTAATCAGAAACCAGCATATCTATTTTTTGTAATAAAGCCACTGAGTACTTTGTTCTCCATCTAACCTCAATTCAATACAGGTTTGGTATAACTTTCCAACTTTTCAATTGTATTCTTCGAGTGAGAGTCATAGAGTCATACAGACCCTTCAGTCCAACTCGTCCTGCTGACCAGATATGTAATATGACCTAGTCCCATTTGCCAACACCTTGCCAATATCCCTCTAAACCTTCCTATTCATATACACATCCAGGTGTCTCTTAAATGTTCAAATTACATCAGCCTCCACCACCTTCACAGGCAGCTCATTCCATACACGTACCACCCTCTGCATAAAAATGTTACTCCTCTAGTCCTTTGTCATTCTTTGCTCTCTGACCTTAAACCCATGCCCTCTAGTTTTGCACTCCCCCATTCTAGGAAAATGACCTTGGCTATTCACCCTATCTATGGCCCTTATGATTTTATAAACTTCTATAACATCACCCCTCAGCCTCGGAAATTCCAGGGAAAAGAAGCCCCAGCCTATTCAGCCTCACCCTATAACACAAGCCTTCCAGTCTTAGCAACATCCTTGT
The DNA here is from genome assembly GCF_004010195.1 of Chiloscyllium plagiosum. Lineage (NCBI taxonomy): Eukaryota > Metazoa > Chordata > Chondrichthyes > Orectolobiformes > Hemiscylliidae > Chiloscyllium > Chiloscyllium plagiosum. Next base: position 64,275,165 of record NC_057723.1, read on the forward strand.
AAATTTTGGAAAGGCAAATCAGGGCATGAATTATACATGTAATGGTAAAGTCCTGTGGAGTGTTGCTGAACAAAGAGACTATGGAGTGCAGGTCCATAGCTCTTTGAAAGTGGAATCCCTGGTAGATAGGGTAGTGAAGAATGCATTTGGTATGCGTGCTTTTGTTGGTCAATGCATTGAGTATCGAAGTTGGGAGGTCATGTTGCAGTTAGATGAAACATTGATGAGGCCACTTTGGGAATACTGCATACAATTCTGGTCTCTCTGTTATAGGAAAGACATTGTGAAACTTGAAAGGGCTCAGAAAAGATTTACAAGGAAACAGCTCTGTGAATGAGCCAGTCCTGTCACCCATGTGCTGTGGGCCAATTCCTCCAAATGTGAAATCTGGATCTGGCCAGTTTAATGCATCCACTCTGATTTAAAGCATCAATAAATATTTCAATTGAATGCGATCAACCAACTAATTAAAAATTAAACTAAAATTAGCACTAAAGCATTCTCTACTAATAACACAGCACAGACAGACACACATTCACACTAAATAAAAAACACACACACAGACATGGATATACATACAGGCACTGTGAAATACACACACAGACTTAAACACAAACACTGATATGCACACACATACGCAGACACTGAGACATACGCAGACACACCTGTGACATACAAACACACAGAGACATGAATAATGCACAGACATGTTGACACTAACAGAGATGTGGACACATACATAGATACACTGAAGCCTCCCCATTGCAGCATAATGGCAATCCACAATCTTTCATAGAAGAAGAAAAATCCCCACAGTGTGGAAACAGGCCACTTGGCCCAACAAGTCCACACCGACCCTCTAAAGAACAACCCACACAGACCCATTCATCTACTCTACATTTACCCTGACTAATGCACCTAGCCTACACATCCCTGAATGCTATGGGCAATTTAGCATGGCCAATTCACCAAACCTGTGGGAGGAAACCGAAGCACCTGAAAATCCATGCAGACAGAGAGAATGTGCAAACTCCACACAGACAATTGCCTGAGGCTGGAATTGAACCCGGGTCCCTGGCACTGTGAGGCAGCAGTGCTAACTACTGAGCCACCATGCCACCTCTACAGGGTACTGGGTGGTTGTTTCACACTTATAAAATCTCTGACTTACTGGTTAAGAGCTACAGCTTTGAGTAACTGCCGAGGGAGAAATGAACTGGTTTACTTCACACTTTAGCTATTTGTTTCACTGCAGAGAAAAAGAGCCAATTCCTGTCCTTGCAGGGATCAGATAGCCTCTGTCAATATTTTTCATAGGCCTAAGCTGTTCAGCTACCTGGGAACCAATTATGTAGTTGTTGGCAGGCTGAAGGGCTTTGTCAGTGATAATTGGTCAGTGGTCCATCGACCAATCAGCTCCATACTGTCAGCCAAAGTTCCATTCATACACACCACATGGCTCCTGCTCATCTGTAAACAAAACCTCCATGACAGCTTCAACAAGGGTATTGGGGTGCCTTTTTGTTTATATTTAAACAGATGAGACTTCAGGCCAAAGTGGTCATGTTTTAGAAGTGACCTGTATAGTGGAAGGGGCGTGGTCTGCTCTCTAGCTAAGCAGTTCAGTCCAGAGCTAGTTGGGAGTTCAACAGTGAGCTGTGTGGAAACTCTCTCTCTCCTTCTGCCCTTTTAACTTCAACCTGTAAGCATCTGTTCCATTTATACTGTTTTTTTAAGGGGGTTTGCTTACTGGGACTGTTATGTATATTTGGACCAGCATAATTAATTCTAGTTTAGATAGACAGATTCTGTAAGGGTTGTTTATTCTGTTCTTTGTGTTTCATTGTGTAATTTTCTGAATAACTTTCTGTCTGTTTTAAAACTTGGTAGACAACCTCACTAACTTACTCCGGCTAATTTTCACTGTACACTTACCAAAACAAATTGCAATGTTATGGTCTGGATTGCCTGTTCAGGAATGTTTTGAGTAGTCTGACCTAGTTCATAACACTTATTTACATACTTTTAAAAATCCTTCACCAATCCTTGGTTTCTAAATTCCTCCGAGGATAATTTTTCTAAGCCCTTTCTGCATGGTCTCACTTTCTAATACTCATATCCACCTATCACAATTACTCTACTTAATCCTTTCAAATTCAGTATGGGTTTGTCTTGGTTGCTTCCACCAGGCTGTAGATAGCCAGCGAAAGAGGCAAATGGTTCTGCAAACAGGGCACGGTAAGATGGGCCTAGGGTTGGACAAGAGGGACTCCACTCAGTGTGGGACAGGTACTTAATGAAGTTCACCTCATAAGATATGGCAAGATATCCTGATGAGTCTTGAGGCCAAAGGTCATCCCAAAGAATCGAGCCCAACCAAACAGGCAAGATTCTGTTCCTTTCTGTGGTCTGCCCTGCAGAATATTGTCAGCATTTCAGTTTGTTCATTTCTCATTCTAGCATCTGCTGATATTCTTCTTTCTAATTATTAATTTTCCTCCTTACCTATCTAAAGGTAACAATCAGCTTGGCTTCAAGCAGTTCCCTGGGATCTGCACTACTTCATCTCAATGAAAACAGTGAAAGCCCAGACCCCACCAAGTGTTGCCTCTCACCAAGCAACTGTGAGAAATGTCAATTAACTGTACTTTATACTCTCCACTTTATTATATCTTGAAATTCAATAGATATTTTGAAATGTAATGATTTACAACTTGACATTTTCAAAATTGTCCTGGAAATATGGGGTCTATTCTTTGTCAGCAAAGATAGTTCTGTTTTTGTTTACAGGAGTGAATATCGTGCATGTTGTTCCGATACACCCAATCCCTCCCAACCTCATTGTAACAGCAGAAATATAAAAGATGTTGATAAAACAATAGTTTAGAACCCTCGATGACTCCAAAATACTCAACTTCCCTTGAACTGATTGCAATCAGTTAATGAGACACTGGTAAATTGCACTTGATATTTCACAATCCTGCAGGTAGCACTGAAATGAATAAACGATTAAATTGATAATGGTTAAAGGAGGGAATCGGAATTCAGTCTGTCCTTTGATTATAGTGAATTGTATTCTGAAACTGTTAGGTAGGCCTCCAGATTAACATAATTCTTCAGCGTTAGCATTTTCATCAGCCAACTCCTTCAGGTAATGAACACAAGTCCAGCAATGCAGCTTTACAGTCACATTATTGGGGTAATTTATCCTCTGTCTCTGTAACAGACTGATAAACTATAAGTCTTTTTCTGTCAGTATGAATCCAACTCTTATCAAAATGAATGCTGAACTAGCACTAAACCTAAATCAAGCATCTATTATGTAGAGAGTTGTTAATCTAAAAGGAGAAGCTGTGAAGGAACCCTTTCATCTACCTTGGCCTGAAGGTAGATACTGTCTCTTTTGTTCACTTGTCCTGTGACTATGGCACAGTCTGCTGACTCACAAAAATCAACATCTGAATGAAAAACTTACAACTAAGTGACTCCATGATCAGCAGCTGACAGTTCCCTTTGCATTGTATAGAGATCAAGCATCTCTCCATGTAAATCTGTGATAAGGTCAAGCCTGGCACCAGTTTCCCTACAATAGAAACAGCAGGGTCCTCTCTCTCTCGTGGTTATGGTTGGCGACTTGGAGCTGCCTTTCTAGGAGAAAGAACTGCACGATTTTGAGAAAACATTGTCAGAAGATCTCTGGAAGTCTCCCTTCAAGAAATGAAGATTTCAGCCAAACAGGCTCTCAATTTAGCATCGCACCAAAAGGAAAGCCCTCGGCCAATTGTCAATCCACCCAGAATGCTCAGGAACGTCTTGGAGAGGGTATCTTCTGTAACTTGTTTGCCAAAAAAATACCTGAGAGAAAAGTACCTTAGGCTCCCAACGAAACAGTAAGTGTACTGGAAGATCTCAAAAATCGGTACGGTTAGACTTATGTTGCAACTGCTTTTTATTCTGTGAAGAGTTAACGTAAGTTAGGAAAGCAAAATGAGTTTCTTCCAGCCTTACAAAGAGTAAACAAGCTTGATTTCAGAGTAGCTGATTAGTTTATTTAGTAAATTGGTTCAGTGTGCCTGGTACAGTGAAACTCCAAACAGCGTAAGTAGGAAAAAAATTCTTGTGGCACAGTGGTAGTGTCCCTGTCTCTCGACCAGGACGTCTAGGTTAAAGTCCTACCTCCTCAAGCAGTGTGTAAGTATGAGCCTGAACAGTTGATTCAGAAAATATGTTTGAGTACAGAAATGCCAGTAAAGTGCAGATTTCCAGAGGTAAGTCAGATGAAGTGTTTTTTATCTCTTTTGCTTTTCTCAAAAAAATCTGTCTTCATCAGTTGTTTACTCAGAGACACGCAATCAAAACCAAGTCAGTGGAACTGCAGCTGGCTCAGTTGTACAGGATGGGAGGAAGGAGAGTGGAAGAGCTGTAGTGATATGAGATTCTTTGGATCGGGACCAGACAGGCAATTTCATAGCCGTCAATGTGATTCTAAGATGTTCTGTTGCTGTCTGGTGCCAGGATCAAGGACTGTAGACCATTCTTCTTAGTAGTCAAAAAGTGTGGCTTTGGAAAAGCACAGCCAGTCAGGCAGCATCTGAGGAGCCAGGGGTCATGATCCATTTTAATAGCAATGACAAATAGAAAGAGGTCCTGACAGCAGATTTTTAGAGAGTCAGGAAAGAGACTGAAAAGCAGGACCTCCAAAGTGGCAATTTCAGGATTGCTCCCAGATCTATGTGCAAGTGAGCTGAAGAACAAGAGCGTTGAGTGATTGAAAATGTGACCGGGGTATTGGTGTCGGAGAGAGGATTTCAAAGGAATTGGAACTGGTTCTTTTTGATCATATTTGTTCTGAAACAATTGTTCCACAAAATTATTTGAACTCTTTCTGTTACACGAGGATTTGGGGCCAAGACGTTCCTGTAGATTTAAAAGCGTGGAGTGTTGATTGTAAACTACATAGATATTTTGTGTCAAAGTGTTACCTATAATCTTAGGATCTGCTCCACCTCACGAATGTAGTTTCATATTTGAAAGTGATGACTTTCTGCTTCTTCAGGCATTATTTCTGATCTGACAGGATCATGACAGTTGATTCTGTATTAATTTCAAATGAACATGATGACCATTGGTGTAAACGAACTCTGTGAAATTCAGATTGATTGGATCAGTAATTTCATTTGAAGTATTAGAATCAGAGAATCATAGAATCCCTACAGTGTGGAAACAGGCCCTTTGGCCCACCAAGTGCACACCGACCCTCCAAAGAGTAACCCATTCATACCCATTGCCTTACCCCATTATCCTATATTTACTCCTGACTAATGCACCTAACCTACACTTCCCTGAATACTATGGGTAATTTAGCATGGCCAATCCACCCTATCCTACACATCTTTGGACAAGAAAATCAGTACAGTTTCTAAGGTGGATATCCTTGCTAATGAAATTGAACCAATCCATATTAACCTCCTTATAGCAATAATACTTTGGCTATTTGCTGTTTTGAAACTGTCTCTTGCTTCTGAATTTCTTCTCTAAGTGACCTACGATTTACAGATATAGCATTCCTTGTTATGCTGGGGATTGCCTGTGTTTATGAAGTTTTTGTGTTCCATAACACTGACACTAAATCTGTACCTGCTATTTGGCTTAATCTCTGCTTTGACTTTCCATATGCTTCTTTTGAGCATTCATCATATATAAAGTAGGAGAAAGTGAGGACTGCAGATGCTGGAGATCAGAGTTGAGAGTGTGGTGCTGGAAAAGCAAAGCAGGTCAGGCAGCATCCGAGGAGCAGGAGAATCGACATTTCGGGTATAAGCCCTTCATCAAGAATGAGGCTTGTGGGCCGGGGGGAGGGGGTGCTAAGAGATAACTAGGAGGGGGTTGGGTATGGGGGCAAACAGCCAAGAATGTGATTGGTGGATGAAGATGGTGGAGAAGGTAATAGGTCGGAGAAGAGGGTGGAGCAGATGGGAAAGGCAATGGACAGTCAAGTGGGAGGTGCCGAATTGGAGGCTTGGGAGTGGGATAATGTGGGGGGAGAGGATTACACTACACATTACACAATTTAAAAAATAATACATTTCTTTGGCTGCATCCTGAATAATACTTTCTGCCAAAATCATAGCCCAAATTCTATATGTCTCAATCTTCTGAAAGTCTGAAAATTATTCTAGTTAGTTTCTTTATTAGTATCATTTTTCCAACCTGCGAAATTTGCCCTGTGTTACTGTGAAATAAACTCTGCAGCCTTTTCAAAACTGTAACCCAGGTATAAATTATTTTTCTGAGCCATGTGGCTGTGCCTTTTGAGCCATATCCATGGTGTTGCAATGCTCATTTTGAGAGTGAGAACTCTGTTTTCAATCCTTTTCCTTATCTGCCTGCTGTTTGCTTCATTTTTGTCAGCTTTTTTTTTTACAGTTTTCCTTCAGAGACTTCTAATTTTACTTCTGGAGCTTTCAATCACTGCTCACAATCCTTCTTTTCCAGGGTCTCATCTCACTGTACCAGAGTATAGGTTTCCCTTTTTTATAAATCCACACTGTTTCCCTGTGTCCCTTTACAGCTCTCAGGCGAAGTTTTTTTCGCAGTGCTAATCACACCCTATTGTCGCCGACTGTCGGTTTTATATTTCAGTTGCTGACTGACAGTCTATGTTTTCTTGAAGTGGTAACATTTTTAAGGTGGTGAACTTAGTTGTCCTCGTTTTGTTTTCAGGATCAAACAGAATCCAAATCCACACCATAGTTCATAATGTCAGATCATCCAGTCATCAACAAATGGGAGCTAGCTCACTTCCAAAACAATCTTCCTTTCTGTGCTGAGTCTCAGGACCTGTCTAATTACCAGTGGTAAAGGACAAACCTCGAAAGAGTCTTGTCTTACATTAAAACATATAATCACAAGGTATTAATTAACAAGGTGCACCCTGATAAGTGTATCCTTGCAGTCGGTCATCATGGTGAAGCAGTCTGAGAAAGATACCCTCACAGTCAATCATCATGGTGAAGCAGTCTGAGAAAGGTTTCCCTACAGTGGGTGAAGAGCTAAAATAACATCACAGTGAAGCTGTGGTCTGATTAGGTGCTAAGAGACCTACATTAGGGACTAACCTTAAATCATATCAGATTCAGAAAGGAGTATATTAATTCAGCAACTATCCGAGACTAAAATAAATCAAATCTGATTGTCTATCTTATACATTTAAAAATCACACAATGCCAGGTTATAGTCCAACAGGTTTATTTAGGAGCCCTAGCTGTGAGAGCATTGATCCTTCATCAGATAGCTACGGATTCTAGATCTTCAGAAGAAGATTCTATAATCAGGGCAACAGATTTGTGGGCAGGATCGAGAAACCAGCATGGTGTGTTGCCCACTTGATATCAAGGTCAGGGAGAATTTGAACTGGTTTAAAAGGATATCGGAATGAGATGAGGAGGTGTATCTGATGATAGGCTAAATGATGAAGGAGCAACACTTCGAAAGCTAGTGCTTCTAAATAAACCTGTTGGACTATAACTTGTGTTGTGTGATTTTTATCTATGTCCACTCCCGTCCAACACTGGCTCCTCCACATCATATCTTATAAATGGCAGCGCAGGTGGTGTTGGTCTTACTTGATATGGGTGATGATTAGATTAGATTAGATTACTTACAGTGTGGAAACAGGCCCTTCGGCCCAACAAGCCCACACCAACCCGCCGAAGCGCAACCCACCCAGACCCATTCCCCTACATTTACCTCTTCACCTAACACTCTGGGCATTTTAGCATTGCCAATTCCCCTAACCTGCACTTTTTTGGATTGTGGGAGGAAACCGGAGCACCCGGAGGAAACCCACGCAGACACGGGGAAAATGTGTAAACTCCACACAGAAAGTTGCCTGAGGTGGGAAATGAACTCGGGTCTCTGGCGCTGTGAGGCAAATGATAGATCCCATTGTGAGCCACAGCGACCATATGTTCAGTAAGTGCCTACAGCTTCGGGTTGATGAGCTAGGATCTGAGCTTTGGATACTGTGGCACATCAAAGACATGGTGGAGTTACCTTGACATTGTAATCCAGGACCCTCAGCTCCTTATCCAACAGATATGAAATACTTGCTCCTTGCGCGAACAAGGAAGAGGACTATAGAGAGGATGCACAAACTGAGCACCACACCATGGTGCAGTAGTCCATTTAAGTGGTGGGGGAGGACAAAGTAAAGTGATCGTGGAAGTGAGGATCTAAAATTTCAATTTAGGCTGTTATCAGAAGCAACAAGTATATGTAGATTTTTATTAACCACAAAATGATTTTTCAATTTAAAATAACATAACAAAATGGCTTTAGATTTTTCTTTGACAATGTGAATTTGAACTAATGCTTTGCTGAGTTGGTTGTATTTAGAGAAAAGAGAAAACATTGGAGTTTTCATGAGACAGAATCATAAGACAGTGATTTGGTATTCAAACTAACCTTGAACTAGCAAGCGTGGGATGATTTTGTGTGTTAAACAACCTGTTTCTCAGGAAATGTCATTGGATTAGTCTGCTGTCAATCATGTCACCGTATTACAGTTGATTGGACTTTTCTTTTAATTATGGCTGTGCTGTCTCTTAAAAAACATATAAATAATGTGCAATTTTCGAAGGTAATTGTGCCATTTCTCCGTGGAACACAGAGGATTTTAACCTCCGCATTGCTGGACAAGTCTGAGCCAGGCTGCCTTAATGTATTAAACTGGTAACCTTGCTTTAAACAGACCGTACTCTTAGTGATTCTTTTGACCTATCTCGAGACTGAGGGGACCCCCTGGGATTCTAGATCTTCAGAAGAAGATTCTATAATCAGGGCAACAGATTTGTGGGCAGGATCGAGAGACCAGCAAGGTGTGTTGCCCACTTGATATCAAGGTCAGGGAGAATTTGAACTGGTTTGAAAGGATATCGGAATGGGATGAGGAGGTGTATCTGGTTGTTGCGGTCCCAGTTGGGACCTACAACATAGGCAAGAGAGGGAAGAGGAGCAAAATTAAAGATCAAAACATCAAGGATTATAATCTCTGTTTATAATCTTTGAGACACATGCAAAATTGCTAAGTGATACAATGATTAGGGAAGTAAGCATGTGGCTAAAGGAGTAGTTTGGGAAAGAAGGGTTCCATTTCTTGGGGCACTAGGACAGGAGTGAAATGTACCTTTGGGATATGCTCCACCTGGAGCTGATCCAGCAGAAAGGCAACATAGGGTGGGCACAAGGACATTGAACTCGTTTAACAGGAGGAAGACTCAAGAGAGGTTATTGCATTCTCCAGAACGAGTACTGGGGCAGAGAGTATAGAAAGAATCAGGAATATAACCCCAGGCACAGTAGGTAAGGGGACAACAATGAGAAGGGGAAGGGAGCCATTCAATACAGGACTGAGGGTGTTGTACTTAAACGCAGTATACGAAACAAGGTAAATGAGCTTGTAAAAAAAAGAGTGCAAATTTAATTAGGTGATTATGGTGTTACAGGCATCAGAGAGATATTGCTGCAAGGAAACCCCTAGGGTATATCCCATCAAAAAGACAGGCAGATAGGCAGAGGAGATGGCATAGCCTTCTTGGAAAGAAATGGAATTAAATTGATAGCAGGAAGTGATGCAGAGCTGGAAGACACAGTCTGTGTGGGTAGAGTTGAGGAACCACTAAAGAAACAAAAGCATGATGGGAATTGTGTACAGAGCTCCCCCCACACCCCACCCCGCACCTCCCCACTACCACCACCCCGCACCATTGGTCAAGGTGTGGGGAAGAAAATAAATCAGGAGATAGAAAAGACAATCGTTACAATCATCCTGAAGGATTTCAATATTCAGTTGAAGGGGGAAATCCAATTGATAGCAGACCCTGAAAAAAAGGTTCATGGAATGTCAACAGATTTTTATTTTGGAGCAGCTTGTGGAAGAACCCACTAGGGAACAGGCAATTCATGATTGTATGATTTAAGGTGTTGGAATGTCCTAGGAGACAGTGACCATAATATGACAGCATTCACCCTGTAGCCTGAGAAGGAGGAGCCGGAATCAGTTGTAGCGGTGTCACAATTGAATAAAGGTAACTGCAAAGACATGAGGGAGGAGCTGGCCAAAGTTGATTGGAAGCAGAACCTAGCAGCTTTCACAAGGCTGATTCCTTTCTTTGAAAAGCTGTTCCTTTTCTCAAGGATACTGTGTCTTTGGTTTTTCTCCAGAGGGTCGTAAATGCTCCCGATGCCGATTAGACTGGGTTGGTACAGAGATTAAAGGGTATTGGGAGGCCTTTTTGTTTATATATATAAACAGATGAGTATTTCGGGCCAAAGTGGTCATGTTTTAGACGTGACTCATATAATGAAAGGGGAGTGGTCAGCTCTCTAGCTGAGCAGTTCAGTCCAGTCCAGAACTAGTTGGGAGTTCAACAGTGAGCTGTGTGAAAACAGGATCTCTCTCACTCCTTCTGCTCTTCTAACTTCAATCTGTAATCATTTGTTCCCTTTGTACTGTGTTTTAAAGGGGATTTGCTTATTGGAGCTGTTTGGAACAGTATAATTAAGTCTTGTTTGGATGGACTGAGTTCTGTAGAGGTTCATCATTCTGTTCTTTGTGTTTCATTGTGTAATTTTGTGAATAAATTTTTGTCTGTTTTAAAACCTGGTAGTTAACCTCACTGACTTAATCCGGGTAATTTTCACTGTGCAGTTACCAAAACAAATTGCAAAGTTATGGTCGGAGGCTGCCTGTTTAAGAATGATTTGAGTGGTCTGGCCTAGTCCGTAACACAGGGAAGACGGTAGACCAGCAATAGCAGGAGTTTCTGGGGGTAATTTGGGTGACATAGTAGAAATTAATCACAAGAAAGAAGAAACCTACTGAGGGGAGGATGAGGCAACCATGGCTGACGAGGGAAGTCAGAAACAGCATGAAAGCAAATGAAAATGTATGCAATGTGGTGAAGATTAGTGAGAAGCCTGAGGATTGGAAAACTTTTAAAAACAATCAGAGGACAACTACAGAGGAGATGATGATAGGATCATAAGACATAGGAGCGGAAGTTAGGCCATTCAGCCTATTGAGTCTGCTCCACCATTCATTCATGGCTGATGAGTTTCTCAACCGCACTCTCTCACTTTATACCCATGAGCTTTGATCCCCTTGATACTCAAACACCTATCTATCTCAGTCTTAAATATACTCAATGACCTGGCCTCCACAGCCTTCTGTGGCAATGAATTCCACAGATTCGCCACTCTCTGGCTGAAGAAGTTTCTTATTATCTCCATTTCTGAAAGGTCTTCCCTTCCCTCTAAGGCTATGCCCTTGGGTCCTAGTCACTCCTACCAATGGAAACATCTTCCCAAGTCAGCTAATAAAATAACAGAAAATTCCAAGAGTTTTTAAAGATGCTTAAAAGCTAGGAGACAAGGAAAAGTGAACATTGGATCACCGGAAAATGAGATTGGGGAAGTAATGGTAGACAACAAAGAAATGGCATAGGAGTTGAATAGGTACTTTGCATCGGTCTTCAAGGTGGAAGCTAACAACAGATTACCAGAACTTCATGAGAGCCAGTGGACAGAGGTCAGCACAGTGGCCATCAATAAGGAAAAGATTCCAAAGAAGTTGGAAGGTTTGAATATGGATAAATCATTTGAACCAGATGGACTAAACTCCAGAGATCTGAAGGAGATAGTTGAGGAAATTGTAAAGGCATTGGTGGTGATCTTTCAGGAATCAATGGAGTCAGAGAGGGTCCCAGAAAATTGGAAAATGGTTAATGTAACACCCTGCTTAATAAGGGAGGGAGGCGGAAAACAGAAAATAATAAGCCAGTTAGCCCGACTTCTTCATTGGTAAGATTTTAGAGTCCAGTATTAAGGATGAAATTGCGGAGTACTTGGAAATGTATGGTAAAATAGGACTGGGTCAGCACTGCTTCATCAAGAGCATGTCTGACAAATCTTTTTATAGAATCACAGAATCCCTACAGTGCAGAAAGAGGTCTTTTGGCCCATCCATTCTGTACTAACCCTCCAAAGACTGCCCCACCCATGCCTATCATGAACCCCTGTAACCCCAAGTGGGGTTTATAACCATGGCTATCTCACAGAACTTTGCACATCACTGAACACTAAAGGACAATTTTTAGCATGGGCTAAAAGGTGGACTAAGCTGCATATCTTTGGACTGTGGGAGAAAACCGAAGCACCTAGAGAAAACCCTTGCAGACACGAGGAGAGCATGCAAACTCCAGACGGATAGTTGCCCAAGGCTAGAATCGAACCCAGGTCCCTGACACTGTGAGGCAGCAGTCTAACCACTAAGTCGTTGAGAATTCTTTGAGGAGAGAATGGGCAAATTAAACAAAGCAGAGCCAGTGGATGTTATCTATTTGGATTTCCATAAGGTCTTTGACAAGTTGCTCAATAAAGTAAGAACTCATGATGTTAGGGACAAGGTACTGGCATGGATAGAGAATTGGCAGAAAGCAGAGAATGGAGATAAGGGAGACTTTTTCTGAATAGCAGCTGCTGACTAGTGGAATTCTGCAGGGGTCTGTGTTGGTGCCACAAATATTCATGTTCCACATTAATGACCTGGAGAAAGGAACTGAAAGCATTGTTGCTGTGTTTGCAGATGACACTAAGATGTTTGGAGGGATAAGTAGCTTTGAGGAAGCAGGGAGGCTGCGGAAGGACTCAGACAGACAAGGAGAGCAGGCAAGGAAGTGGCAGATGGAATACAGTTTGTGGAAGTGTGAGGCTATGCATTTTGATAGTAAGATTAGTTGTCCAGACTATTTTCTAAATGGGGAAAGGTTCCAGAAGTCTGAAGCACAATGGGACTTAGGAGACCTGGTTTAGGATTTGCTGAAGGTTAACATGCAAGATCAATTGAAAGTTGGGAAGTAATATGCAATTTAGGCATTCGTTTGAGAGGGAAATGTTACAAGAGCAGAAATAACCTGCTGAGGTTGTATAAGGCTCTGGTCATACTGCATTTGGAATATTATGAGCAGTTTTAGCTGCCATATCTAAGGAAGGATGTGCTAGCATTGGAAGGGATCCTGAGGAGGTTTACAAGAATGATGCTGGGGTGGGACAGTGGCTCAGTGGTGCTTCACAGCGACAGGGACTCAGGTTCAATTCCAGCCTCGGGTGACTGACTGTGTGGAGTTTGCACATTCTCCCCTTGTCTGCTTGGGTTTCCTCCAGGTGCTCTGGTTTCCTCCCACAGTCTAAAGGTGAGCAATTAGGCAGATTGGCCATGTTAAACTTCCCAGGGATGAGCAAGCTAGGTGGTTTAGTCATGGGGAATGCAGGGTTTTAGGGTAGGGCGTTGGGTCTGGAATGGATATCCTTTGGAGGGTCAGTGAGGACTCAAATGGCCTACTCCAACACTGTGGGGATTCTATGATAATTCTATCCCTGGAAAGAAGGGCTTGTCGTATGAGAAGCAGCTGAGGATACTCGGCTTGATAAGATTAGATTAGATTCTCTAGATTAGATTTGGCCCAACCAGTCCACACCGACCCTCCAAAGAGAAACCCACCCAGACCCATTTCCCTCTGACTAAAGCACCTAATGCATGGCCAATTCACCTGACATTCACATCTTTGTACTGTGGGAAGAAACCAGAGCACCTGGAGGAAACCCACACAGACACGGGGAGAATGCGCAAACTCCAACAGTCACCCAAGGCTGGAATCAAACCTAGGTCCCTGACGCTGTGAGGCAGCAGTGCTAACCACTGAGCCACTATGCTGCCCATTTTTTTTAGTCAATTAGTTTGTACTCGATAGTGTTTAGAAACGTGAGAGCGATCTGATTGAAACTTAGAGTATTGTGAAGCCTCGATAGAGTGGATGTGGTCAAGATGTTTCCACCATTAGGAGAGACCAGTACAGCCTTAGAATGAAGGGATGGCTCTTTAGAATGGAGATGAGGAGGCATTTCTTCATGAGGAGGGATGTGAAGTCCATCTTATTAAGCATATTTAAGAGATAGATAGGTTCTTGATGAGTAACAGGATTAAGGGTTACAGGGAGAAGGCAAGTGTATGGGGTTGAGAAATATATCAGCCATGATGAAATGGCATTGCAGTCTGAATGGGCGGAATGGTCTAATTCTGCTCCTGTATCTTATGGTCTTATCATTTATGGCATGATCACAATGGGTAAAATTAACATTAATTAATTAGCATTAGCTAGGTATAATTACAACTATCAGGATCAAAACGTGTGGCAAAGCACAGCTGATCAGGCAGCATCTGAGGAGCTGGAGAGTCGACGTTTCAGGCATAAGCTCTTCATGTCAATTCCTGATGAACATCCCGAAACATCAACTCTCCTGCTCCTCAGATGCTGCCTGACCAGCTGTGCTTTGCCAGCACCACACTTTTTGTCTCTGACTCACCAGCACCTGTAGTCCTCACTTTCTCCTACAACTAACAGGAGCCAGGAATGAGACATCTGTCTGCACTGGAACCTCGTGCACATCAAACTGTTACTCGACCCAAACACAATCTGATCATGTAGAGCGAATCCAACCTCAACATTAAGTCTTTTAGAACAATCACCTCCTGTAACAGAGTAGAGCTGCTGTTGAAACCCTAGTCCATGCCCTTGTCCCCTGAGAATTGACAATTCCATTGCACATCTTGCCTGCCTCCCTCACATGATCCTCTGCAAACCAGAGATCATTCAAATCTCTGCTCTCCGTGCCAAACCCCAAATCAATTCCCCAATCACTCTCTGACTGTTGACTCCTGACTAAGCTCAGGCTTGGTTTTAGAAATCTTATCACTGTTTTGACATTCCTCCATGGTCTGCCCCTCCCATCAGTCTCAGTCTCTCAGTTATTTGCTTTCCCTTTAAGACACTCCTTATAACTATCACAATCTTGACCAAGCTTTGAGTGTTTGGGATAGTGTCTCTTTGTGCAGCTTAATGTCAAATCTTGTTTATACTACTTGCACAGCATCTAAGGATATTTCATCTTGCATAATGCACTAAATAAATGCAATATTCCCTTGTTGCATGATTTGGTGCCAGAACATCGAATTGAATACTGTAATTTTCCATGTACCAATTAACTATGATCTTGTATAATTTCAATAGAGCCAATGTGTTGCAAGTCAGATACAGAATGAGTGACAATCTAATATTGTTCTGATGCACTCAAGGTAAAGCTTAGAGGAATATCAGGTTAAATTTACTTCCCATTCCCGAGAGGTTAGTATGTCAAAACATTGAATATATTCACTCCTTTCAACGTTTAAAGGAAGTATTATTGGTTTCATTGTGACCAACCCTCAGTTTCACTGTCCTGAACTTCCTTTATGGAGCGCTGGAGGCTGGGGAACGACCTTAGAGAGGTTTATAAAATCATGAGGGACATGAATAGGGTAATTAGCCAAGTTCTTTTCCCTGGTGTTGGGGAGTCCAGAATTAGACGGCATAAGTTTAGGGTGAGAGGGGAAAGATTTAAAACGGACCTAAGGGGCAACATTTTCATGCATTTGTGGTCCGTGTCTGGAATGAGCTGCCAGAGGAAGTAATGGAGACAGATACAATAACCTGTGGTGGATATATGAATAAGAAAGGATTAGAGGGATATGGGCCAAGTGCTGGCAAAACGGACAAATTTAAGTTAGGATATCTGGTCAGCATGGATGAGTTGGACGAACTGGTATGTTTCCGTGCTACACATCTCTACGACTCTATGTATCAGATATTTCCATTGGGATTTTCCCATTCTGCCTCTACAATGGAGAATGGACATGGAGAAACCTAAAGGGAATTTTAGGATATCTTCCCTCAGTAGCGCCACTACATTTCTATATCTTGCT
>NC_057723.1:64291523-64300041 GCF_004010195.1 Chiloscyllium plagiosum
GTTATTCTAAGTTATTCTTTCTTTTGTTTGTATTCTAATGATAGTGTTTAAATAAATTGTGTATTTGCTTAACATCGAACAGTTTGACCAGTCTCATTGCATCTGGATCATAGCACTTCATAAGTGCCTTTAAAATAAGAAAACGTTAGAATCTAGGCTACCTTCTTAAAATATTTGGAGGGGGTCTGGTCTGCTTCATAACAATGGGTAAAGCTGTCAATATTAGAAGACTGTCACACCAGCTGCTTCTGATACACACAAGAGGTACCCACACTGGCATAGCACTCCTAAGGGCTGACCATTTGGCAGTGTTAGAAACAACTGGTGGCGGAATATACACCTGAGGATAATGCAACCAATATATTATAAATTAATCAACTTCTCCTTGAGTTGATGTAGAGGAAATGTCTTCATTTGGACAGCGAGTCTACTTGAGGAATGGTCTCCAATGGTGAGTTAGTTTACAAAAGGAATGGTCTTCAATGAGGAGATAATAAACTAGAGGCATGGTCTTCAATGAGGAGTTAATATGCTGGAGGAATGATCTTCAATGGAAGAGTTAGTGTACTAGAAGAATGGTCTTCAATGGGAGAGTTAATGGACTAGTATAATGGTCTTCAATGGTGAGTTAGTGTTCTAGAGGAATAACCTTCAATGAGAGAGTTTCTATCCTAAAGGGATAGTCTTCAATGGTGAGTTAATGTACTGGAGGAATAATCATCAATGGGAGAGTTAGTGCACTAGAGGAATGGTTTTCAATAAGGAGTTAGTGTACGAGGTGGATAGTCTTCAATGAAGAGTTAGTGTACCAGAGGAATAGTCTTCCATCAGATGTTTGTGTATTAATGAATACACAATACAAGAGAAATGGTCTTCAATGAAGGGTTAGTGTACTGGAGAGTTTGTTCTTGTTAGAATAGTTTGGTCTGTAGGTTATTCTATCCTTACTTTCCCTCAGCTCGTTGTATTTAAGTTTACATTTAGCTGAATTCTATCAAAATATCTTACAGTGTGATGTTGCAATTCTGCTCTGAGCACCATGAGAGCGAAGCTTAAAGTTTGGGTCATCTGTGTTGGTGCCTTTGTTTTCTGTGAGTATTGTTGATTTCATAAATGTAGAATTCTGCTGGACTTCAGATGAGCCCTTTTTAAATCAGGACCTTGTAGTTATTGTTGACTTGTAAGTACCATGATATTCCAGAGTTAGTTCTCATCCTGGTTCATGTAAATCCAAGCACCCCTTGTATAATCATCAAGTGATGTTTCATCATCTCTGGGAGCCAGAGTGAAGACCTGCCTCTAGCCAATCCATATAAAAAGTAAATGAACAAATGCCCTTTAGGTATTGTGTGATGAATGTCCCATGATTTGCAGATTGCTCTGAATTAAAAAAATACTTACATTTGAAACTACGTGGAGTGGTAAAGTACAAGAAATCCATAGTGCATGTTTCACCAAATTAAAGTGAACAGCTAAAAAGCAATGCTGGCCATCAAGTTTGTCAACATGTAACTGAGAAAGAAAGACTTTATACATTTAGAAAACAAAGTTACCCACAGAGATGGTGGTACATTGCATGGTAAGAGCATTTGAATTTATTCATTCAGTTTCATGGCTAGCAGTCAGTTGGCTGAAAGGTGAGCTTACAATTTTTGAATACTTGGGAACAACCAAGTTCCAGGTTTGCAGCCATACAGGGGATATAAGACTGAACACAGTTGATCTTTCAAAGAGGTAGCTCAAGCATGATAGGCTGTTACATTGTGGATAAAGTCAGACCAGACAGACACTGTACGTTTTAGATAGTTACATGACATCACGACATATGGTGTTCTGGTATAACGGTACCCACTTCACATTCAGTCACGCTCTCACTGTCATTGAATTTTTCTTCAATGAGCCAGCTATGTGCGTATAATGTACAGTACCCTCACCAATTACAGAACCCGAACTATCTATATACAAGTCTATATAGAATCTCTACAATGTGGAAACACACCCTCTGGCCCAAATAGTCTACACCAACCGTCCGAAGACTAACCCACCCTGACCCATTCCCCTACCCTATTATTCTACATTTACCCCTGACTAATGCAACTAACATACACATCCCTGAACATTATGGGCAATTTATCATTGACAGGATTTCTGGTTCATTAACAGTCTGGGTGAGGAAGCAAGGCTCTCAATTATCCCAAATAATTAATGGAGAAGAATCCAGAAGTAGGAATTGAGGGGTTGACTGTGAAAACCCTGAAGAGTGTAATGACACGGATTTATGTGACTCAGTTTACAGAATAAAACATATTAACCTTGGCGGCTTCACCAGTGTGAAATCACATTCACCTAACCTGCACATCTTTGGATTGTGGGAGGAAACTGGAGCAGCCGGAGGAAACCCACACAGATAGTGATATCGTAGCCTGTAAATGGTCAGTGTTGTAAATAAACTTCAAGATATGCAACCCAACTATGCTTTCAAAGCTGAAAATTACATCAGTTGAACTGGCCTCCTTCCATATTCCGTTTCTACAATATTAGGAATTCCCTCAAGATTTTGTCCAGAAACCCCTTTCCCATATCTGTCCTATCTCTCTAATCTCCTATAACCCTACAGCAATTTGAGAACTCTGTTACTCATATTCTGACCTCTTTCATGGTCCCATTTTAACTGCGGCACTACAAGGGACTATGCCTTGACTCCAGCTCTGGAATTGCTTCGCTGAAGCTCTCTACATCTCCACCTCTGCCTTTTTAAGATGCTAGTTAGAGCCGACCACTTTGACTAAGCTTAAATGTGGATGCTCCAATATCTCCATTAATTCAGTGTCAAATCCAATCCGATTTCACATTAGTGAAGCAGTCAAGGTTGGGATGTTTTATTCCGCAAACGAGTCATATAAATCCATGTCATTACACACTTCAGGGTTTTCATGGTCCAACTGTCAATTCCTACTCCTGGATTCTTCTCCATTTATTTTCTGGGATAATTGAGAGCCTTGCTTCCCCACCCAAACTGTCAATGAACCAGAAATCCTCATCAATGCAGTGCTTGATCCACTGAAGTGAATGATATTCACCATGCCACAGACTGATTTCAAATCAATGATTATGTGAATGAGGAGCAGGCTACTCTCTGACAGGTAGGTTGAGGAAAAGTGAAGGTTTTAAGGGATTACTGATGACTGCCATATGTTCAGCATCCTGACATCTCCGCAGTCAACTCTGATCAGAGGGCCAAGTCCTAGACTTCCCATGAAGTTGACCTGAGATTCTTGGAATAATAAAATTCACTCTTCAAGATTTCAACTCCTTAAGATTGAGCAATTCCAGGGTTTCCAGCTCAACTGGCCAAAAGATATTTCAAGGATTTGTTTCAAATGCATCAATCAATATGTGCTTTACTGCAATGTTAGTCAATAATCGAAACCTGCTTCAGCCAGTACGCTCCAGCAACAGCAAACAGATGAGGAAAGTTTCATTTCCTCAGAATTCCTGGAAAGGGTTTAAAACTGAGGCAAAACAACAGCAGAAAGGAATCTGAGGTTTGGTGAGATTTTTGAAGTCTCCATCCTTGAACAGGTAGGCAGGCTGTAAGCAACCAAACCGCAAAAGATTCCAATGGGATCTTCCCTTCCTCCCATGCTGTTACATTTACCATTTCAAACCCAGGTAACAAACACTCAAATTTAAGCTCAGGAGCTGCAGATACTTTTGAAACACCACCTCATGCAAGTTCCCCTCCTAGCCACTCACCATCCTCACTTGGAAATGTTCCCTCAATGCCACTGAGTCAAAATCCTGGAATTCCTTCCCTAACAGAATTACGGATCTACCTACAGCATATGGACTGCAGTGGTTCAAGGAAGGAGCTCCCCAGCACCTTCTCAAGGGCAACTAAGGATGGGTACTAAATGCTGGCCCAGCATTTCTGTTCCTGTGTCTTATGGCCTCAGGTACAAAGGGGTTTGGCTGTCCTTATACACTTGTCACTGAATGTAAGCATGCAAGTGCAGAGAGCAGTTGGAGTGTTTGCCTTCATTGCAAGAAGATTTGAGTACAAGAGCAAGGTAATTTTACTGCAGTTGTACAGTAACTTGGTCAGATCACACCTGGAGTACTGTGTGGTGGTGCAGTCTCCTTACCTGAGAAAAGCTGTACTACTCATTGAAACATACAATATTCTGTCAGGACTGGAACAGACTGGGTGCTTTGATAGGGTTTCCCCTGATTATGACATCCAGGACAAGAGGTCTCAAGATTCAGAGTAGACCATTCCAAACTGTCATGAGGGGAAATGTCTTCAATCAGGATCAAGAACAAATGGAATTCTACAGCTTGGCAAGCTGTGGGAATCACTGAATGCATTTCAGAAAGAAAGATTTACAATGGGATTAGATTAGATTGGATTCCCTACAGTAAGGAAAGAGGCTCTTCAGCCCAAGAAGTCCACACAGACCGTCCGAAGAGTAACCCACCCAGACCCATTCTCCTATCCTATATTTACCCCTGAGTAATGCACCTAACACTATGGGCAATTTAGCACGGCCAATTCACGTGACCTGCACATCTTTTGGATTGTGGGAGGAAACTGGAGCACCCAGATGAAACCCATGCTGACAATAGGAGAAAGTGCAAACTCCACGTAGACAGTCGCCCGAGGCAGGAATTAAACCCAGGTACCTGGTGCTGTGAGGCAGCAGTGCTAACCACTGAGCCACCATGCCAAACCTTGCTTTGCTCTGAACAGCGCACAATCCGCTAGCACCAGCCACATCTACCATTCCACCACACACTGGCATTCTACTTTCCGGGAGTCTTGGCCATTATCTTGGTATCCTGCACTGGCACTGTGCCTGTAAAGGCTGGCTTAGCAACTAGCAGTGTATGACTGTGTCAGATATAGGGTCCAAACAAGGGAAGGAACTCATTAAAAAGCATGGACCAGGCTGGCTACCAAGGATGAATTTATTGGTGCCTATTGGTGTAGCTGCAGCATGCCCTGTCTTGCCTTGCCATGCCCTGTCTTGCATTGGCAGTTGGTTGGGTTAGACAAACAGGCAGCAGGGCATGCCATGCAGTGGTCTTCAGTGAGTGGGGATTTCATTGAATGTTAGTGTGCTCTGACAGTCTAGAATGTGAATCGCGAGGGCTCAGCGTTCATATCTAAGCCATGCTCATCCCTGGAGCTCAGTGGTAAGCATTGCTGCATCACAGCCCCAGAGTTCAATCCCAGCCTCGGACGAGTTTACACATGTGGAGTTTACACATTCTCCCCAGGTCCGTGTGGGTTTCCTCTGAGTGCTCTGGTTTCCTTCCACAGTCCAAAGGTGTGCAGATTAGGTGGAATGGCAATGCTAAATTATCCATATGTCCAGGGATGTGCAAGCTAGGTGGATTAGATGTGGGAAATACAGGTTACAAGGACAGGGTAGGGGTGTGGGTCTGGGTGGGATGTTGTTTGGAGTGTTAGTGTGGACTAGATGGGCTGAATGGCCTGCTTCAGTGCTGTAGGCATTCTATAATTCTAATACATTGACTCTGCAATAAGCAGTGGGACATGTCTGAGAATCTTAGAATAGTCATCAGTGGAGTCTATGGAGGCCACTATCATTCAGGGAGTGCCCAGCACAGTTAGTCCAAATCACCTTCCTACACCTGGATGCTGGTGTAATAGGGATTCCAGTGTGTGGGTCTTAGTGTAATGGGGATTACAATGTGTGGGGTGCTAGTGTAATGATGATTACAGTGTGTGGCTCTTAGTGTAATGGGGATTACAGTGTGTGGTGTGCTGGTGTAATGGGGATTACTGTGTGTGGGTCTTTGGTGTAATGGTGATTATAAAGTGTGGGTCTTAGTGTAATGTGGATTACAATGTGCGGGTGCTGGTGTAATGGGGATTACTGTGTGTGGGTCTTAGTGTAATGGGGATTACGGTGTGTGGGTCTTAGTTTAGTGGGGATTACTGTATGTGGATCTTAGTGTAATGGGGATCACAGTGTGTGGGGTGCTGGTGTAATAAGGATTACAATGTGTGGGTCTTAGTGTAATGGGGATTACGGTGTGTGGGTCATAGTGTAATGGGCATTACAATGTGTGGGTGTTAGTGTAATGGGGATTACAATGTGTGTAAGCCCTGCCGCAATAAATTAGCCAACATTCTATGACCCATATTGTGAATTGTTAAGATGTTGTTAAGAGTAAATCTCTGTTTGAAACCTTTGAATAACTGAAATGTTTATCGAGTGTTAGATTTGTGAGATGCAGTCACTTCTAGAGGGGAGTGAACTCTGCAAGAATCTGCACTCCACAAACAGAACATCAGCAATAATCCAATTAGAAACGTCAGTGTTATAATAATTGGAAACAATGCAAAGTACTGAACAAGCTTTCAAACTGGCTTTGGCTCAGTGCTATCTTTGTGAATCTAGCTTTTCCTAATCAATTCAGAAAACAGTAGCGAGACCTTTCTTGTGAGCAGTTGACACAATTACACTGCAAATCCGCTTTCACAGAGGTATTTGCTTCATTGATTAACAGTCTGGATGGTGAGCCTTCCCACTTGGGTCAAAACGTGCTGCTGCAAACCCTTCTGCTGAGAAAGAATTCTCTCTGTTTCCATCTCACAAACACTTGATAGGAACGCCCCCTGCTGACATTTCCCATTCTTTACACCAGCCACCCTGGAATCTCAGAGCCTCAGGCAGCCTGGCTCTTTGTTGCCACAGTTCTCAGGATTATAAAATCAGCTATCCTGTGAACCACGATTAGAGAGAAAGTCCACCTCCCCACAACAAAAGGGAAACAGCCTAACTTCTCGGCCTTTCCCTCTCTGAAAGGCATCCCATCAAAGCTGAGCCCCAACTGCAGACTGATTGTGGCCAATCAGAAACACCCTGCAGGGAAACCAGCTTTCCTCTGGAAACATACCTCTGGACAATCGGGAATAATTTTCCTATTCCTGACTCCATATGTTACTTGGCCTAGTTTTACCATTGACAGAGTTTAGCTAATCATTGTTGCATTTTTGTGGTAATGGTGATGGAGACAGGGGGTGGAATTGTGTGATATATTTTTGTAATAATGAGCATTGGAATTGTTCCCCTCCAAGCCATACCCCATCTGAATTGGAATCATATTGCGTTCCTTCACTGTCACTGGATCTACATCCTGGAATTCCCTCCCTCAGGGCATTGTGCACACAGACTGCAGCGGTTCAAGATGGCAGTTCACCACTACCTCCTCAAGGGTAAGTAAGGATGGGCAAAAAACGTTGTCCCAACAGGACGAGATAAGGGAGTGTCCAAGTGGTATTATCAGTAGGCCATTGAGACCCAAGCGATGTTCTGGGAATGTGGGCTCAAATTCTACCATGTCTACTGTAGAATTTCAGTTCAATTTGATAAGAAACTCGGGAATCAAGAGTGCAATAATGATCATGAAAGCATTGTCAATTATTGGAAATACCCATCTGGTTCATTAATGTTTTTTAGGGAAGGAAATTGTCATCCTTACCTGGTCTGGCCTACATGTGACTCCAGACCCACAGTAATGTGGTTGACTCTCAATTGCATTTAGTACTGGGCAATAATCTTGGCCCAGCCAGCAATGTTCACCTCCAATGAATGAATTAAACAAGAAGCTAGTGACGTCACATCCTCTGAGTGAATCAAATAAATTGTATAATTTAAACTTTTTTGCAAATAATTTGGACATCTTTGCTGGTGTGAAATTTAGACCTAGAACGAACTCTTTGCTTGTTGATTTGAGGAATCTGACTGGATTATTGTCTGAGCTAAGGTTTCCCCTACCCTTCATCATCTGGATAACCATCACCCAAATTGTTCTCGCATCTTCTCCCAATCTCTGTGGAAATCCTTTCAGAAAGCTTGCGTGTCATCCAACCTAACTGTGAAACTAGGAACATGATTTTCACTGTTTGGCAGCTCCAAGAGAAATATCAGCATCAACACCAACCACTCCACATGGCCTTCACCAAACTGAGTGGAGAGTGTGTTGCTGGGAAAGCAGAGCAGGTCAGGCAGCATCCGAGGAGCTGGAGAATCGACGTTTCGGGCATAAGCCCTTCATCAGGAATGACAATAGATAATAGACAATAGGTGCAGGAGTAGGCCATTCTGCTACCACCATTCAATATGATCATGGCTGATCATCCTTAAACAGTATCCTGTTCCTGCCTTATCTCCATAACCCTTGATTCCACTATCCTTGAGAGCTCTATCCAACTCTTACTTAAATGAATCCAGAGACTGGGCCTTCACTGCCCACTGGGGCAGAGCATTCCACACAGCCACCACTCTCTGGGTGAAGACGTTTCTCCTCATCTCTGTCCTAAATGGTCTACCCCGTATTTTTAAGCTGTGTCCTCTGGTTCGGCACTCACCCATCAGCGGAAACATGTTTCCTGCCCCAAGAGTGCCCAATCCTTTAATAATCTTATACGTCTCAATCAGATCCCCTCTCAGTCTTCTAAACTCAAGGGTATACAAGCCCAGTC
>NC_057723.1:64302878-64305130 GCF_004010195.1 Chiloscyllium plagiosum
GTAGCTGTGTTGCAGTAGCAAACCTGCCTGCCAGAATGCTGGTCCCTAACCTATTAAGGTGCAAACTGTCTCTCTTGTAGAATTTATGCTTACCACAAAACATACCCCAGTGATCCAAGAATGAGGCTTGCATGCCGCAGACTGAGAGGTAAATGGAAGGGGATTCGAGTGGAGGGAAAATAGCTGAGAAAGTGATAGGTGGATGAAGGTAAGGGAGAAAATCTGGAGGGCGGTGCCGAGTTTGAGGCTTGGAACTGGGATAATGTGGGGGGAGGGGAAATGTGGAAGCTGTTGAAATCCACATTTATCCCATGTTGTTGCAGGGTCCCAAGGCGGATTATGAGGCGTTCTTCCTCCAGGCATTGGGTGGTTAGGGTTTGGCAGTGGAGGAGGCCCAGGACCTGCATGTCCTTGACAGAATGGGGCGGGGGGAGTTGTAGTATTCAGCCATGGGGTGATGGTGTTGGTTGGTGCAGGTGTCCCAGAGATGTTCTCTGAAACAATCCGCAAGAAGGCCTCTTGTCTCCCCGATATACTGGAAAGTGTGAGATTATACACTTTGACAGGAAGAATAGAGCAGAATATAATTTAAATGGAGAAAGACTACAGAACAGAGAGATTTGGGAGCCCTTGTGCATAAATCACAAGAAGCTAGCATTCAAGTTCAACAGATAATAGGGAAGGCAAATGGAATATTGGCATTTATTTCAAAGGGAATGGAGTATAACAAAGTGGAGGTCTGGCAAAAACTATACCAGACACCCGTCAGATCACAGCTAGAATTATGTGGACAGTTTTGGTCCCCTTAATGGTTGAAGACCTGAAAGGTTTGTCTAATGAAGAGAGATTGAGTAGATTAGATTCTCCTACAGTGCGGAAAGGCCCTTTGGCCCAAAATGTCCACACTGACCCTCCGAAGAGTAACCCACCCAGACTGACTAATGCACCTAAAACTATGGGCAATTTAGCATGGCCAATCCACCTAACCTGCACATCTTTGGACTGTGGGAGAAAACCAGAGCACCCAGAGGAAACCCACACAGACACGGGGAGAATGTGCAAACTCCACACAGACAGTCGCCTGAGGCTAGAATTCAACCTGGGTCCCTGGTGCTGTGAGGCAGCAGTGCTAACCACTGAGCCACCGTGCCACCCCACTTTTACTGGTGTTTAGAGCAATGAGGGAGATCTGATTGAGGTTTCTAAGAGGCCATAGGGAATTGATTAAATAAATGCAGAAAGGATATTTCCTCAGATGGAGAGACCCAGAATGAGAGGTTAAGGTTTTAGAATAAGGGACAACAAATTTAAATCAGGAAAAATTACTTCTCTCCAGGAGATGTGACTCTGTGGAATTCACTATCCCACAGTGCAGTGGATCCTGAGATATTGAACAAATTTAAGGAGGATATACACAGATTTTTAACTGGCAATGTGATGAAGGGTTATGGAGACCAGGTAGGACAATAAGGTTGAGGCCATGATTGTATAAAATCATGGAGAAGGTTTGAGGGACTGAATTGCTTGTTCTTTCTTCTTGTTCTTATGTTCTCAATTCCTTATGTTAAGCCTGCCTTACTGATTTGTCTTTGAATCACAAATGGGACTTCTGCCTACTAGTTCAGCAGGGGCTGGATTTCAATTAAACTAACATTTAAGCAGGTGGGGTCAAGTGATCCATGATGGATATTCACCAGTGTTAACCTGTTAACATCTCATATCCACCAATCACAGCAATTGCAAACTGCAACATATCCAATATTAGCAACTAATTAAGGGATCCCCAACTGCTCTCTGGTATGGGGTAGTATGCTAGGTATAAGGTTGTCACTCGTAGTGCCGATTCCTACAATTTACACACAGTGGGATTAGCTTTGTTTATAATTTTAAGGGCTTAACAATGCAAGTGGAAGCTACTTATTTTAATGCAAGGAGTATACTGTAATAGGCAAAGCAGAGGAGTACAGAGTCTGGATTAATACATGGGATCAGAATATGGTAGCCATTCCAGCAACTTGGTTGAGAGAAGAGCAGAGCTGAAAATGTGTTGCTGGAAAAGCGCAGCAGGTCAGGCAGCATCCAAGGAACAGGAGAATCGACGTTTCGGGCATAAGCCCTTCTTCAGGAATGAGGAAAGTGTGTCCAGCAGGCTAAGATAAAAGGTAGGGAGGAGGGACATGAGGGAGGGGCGTTGGAAATGCGATAGGTGAAAGGAGGTCAAGGTGAGGGTGATAGGCCGGAGGGGGGTGGGG
>NC_057723.1:64306784-64323614 GCF_004010195.1 Chiloscyllium plagiosum
TGAAGAAGGGCTTATGCCCGAAACATCGATTCTCCTGTTCCCTGGATGCTGCCTGACCTGCTGCGCTTTTCCAGCAACACATTTTCAGCTCTGATGTCCAGCATCTGCAGACCTCACTTTCTCCTGAGAGAAGAGCAGGCCTGGTAGCACAACATTCCAGGGTTTAGATATTCTAGGTGAGATAGAGAGGGATGTAAAATGGGTGCAGATGTTGCATTACTGATTAAGAAGAATACCACAGCTGCACTAAGAAAGGACATCTTGGGGAGCTCATTTGAGGCAATATGGGGAGAACTCAGGAATAAGAAAGGTGCAAACACTATGATGGTGCTATATTCCCAAAGACCTGCTCCTCAGATGCTGCCTAGCCGGCTCTTATCTCAGTCCCAACCCCCAGATTCAGTACCGCCCTCTTGACCTGCAATCTTCTTCCTGACCTCTCCACCCCACCCCCTCTCCGGCCTATCACCCTCACCCTCCCCTCCTTCCACCTATCGTATTCCCAGCGCCCCTCCCCCAATTTCCCCCTCCCTGACCTTTTATCTCAGCCAGCTTGGCACACTAGCCTCATTCCTGAAGAAGGGCTTATCCCTGAAACATCGATTCTCCTGCTCCTCGGATGCTGCCTGGCCTGCTTGCGCTTTTCCAGCACCACACTTTAAAACTCTGGTCTCCAGCATCTGCAGTCCTCACTTTCTCCTTTTTTCCCAAAGGCCAGCAGAAGAAAGAGAAAGAGGTCATGGAAAGATGTAAAAACAACAGGGATGGTGTGGTGAGTGATTTCAACTTTCCCAATATGGACTGGGACTCCCTTAGTGCCAGCAGCTTAGGTGGGGTAGAATTTGTTGATGTATCCAGCAGGGTTTATTGAAACAATATGTAGACTGTCCAACTAGGGAAGAGGCCAGGCAAGACCTTTATATTGAGGAATGAATCTGGCCAGGTGATCGAAGTTTCAATGGGGGACCATTTTGGGAACAGTGATCATCATTCCATAAGTTCTAAGATGGTTATAAGTAAGGATAAGACTGGTCTTTGGGTGGAAGTGCAAAACTAGGGAAAGGCTAATTACAAGAGTATTAGGCAGGAATTGGAGAAGGTGGCTGTTGAGGATAAATCCAGATTTTACATGTGGGAATCTTAATAGCTCGAATTCCGAAGCAGCATATTCCTGTGAGGATAAGAGATAACTTAGCAAGATTTGAGAAACCTGGATGACAAGAGGAATTCCAGTCAAAATAAAATTAGAAGCACATGTAAGATTTAGGAATCTGAAATCAAACAATGTTCTTGAAGAGTAGAAAGGAAGCAGAAAAGAATGTAAATGAGTAATGAGGAGGGCTTGCATAGGCCATGAAATATCCCTGGCAAGTGAGATTAAGGAGAATCACAAGGCATTTTATATTTTAGAAGCAACAGGATAACTAGGAAAAGAAAGGTCCACTCAAGGTCAAAGGAGGGAATTTTTGCATGGAGCCAGAGGAAGTGGATAAGGTTCTTAATGAGGTTGAGATTCACTAAGGGAGTTAATAGACTATATCTTGCACCTAGTGTTTATTCATTTACTGGGACAATTATTCTTTTATTAATGAAACTGAGAATATTTGCTTGTGTGATTTGTAGGCACACTCTTCTCAAAATTGTCTGGGATGGTTGCTGTTCAAGGTCCCCTTTACTGGCTTCTGGAGTCGCTCTGTTCAAAGGTACCATTGCTTACTTAAAGGCTGGAACAGAGTGTTCGTCTGGTTGATCTTGTGTTTTAATGTTATAACAGGCTATCTTCTTTGTCAGCCATTTTGTTATAAGCAGGCACAGGTCACCCCAACAAGAATAAATTTAAAAATCAGAGATAATGGAGGAAATTTTAGGCCGTTGAGCCTTACATCAGTCATAGACAAATTAGTGGAGAAGATTCTTAGGGACAGAATTTACCCACACTTGGAAAAGAATGGATTTATCAGGGATAGTCAAAATGGCTGTATGCAGGGAAGGACTTACCTCATAATTTTTATTGAGTTTTTTGAAGAGGTGATGAAGATGATTGAGGGTTGAGCAGTGAATTTATTTCTGTACGCTTTTAGTAAAGTGTTTGACAAGTTGGCACAGTGGCTGTGGTTAGCACTGCTGCCTCACAGCACCAGGGTCCCGGGTTCAAATCCACCCTCAGACAACTGTCTGTCTGGGTTTGCACATTCTCCCCGTGTTGGCATTGGGTTTCTCCCACAGTCCAAAGATGCACAGGTTAAGTGGACTGGTCATGTTAAACTGTCCTGTAGTGGTCAGGGATGTGCAGGTTAAGTGGATTAGCCAGAGGAAATGCAGCCTTATGGGAAGGGGCGATGGGCCAGGATGGGATGCTCTTGGAAGGGTTGGTGTGAACTTGATGGACCAAATGGCCTGCTTCAAACACTGTAGGGGTTCTATTCTCTGAAAAAAAGATCCCTCGTGTGAGCTGGTCCAGAAGATTAAATTGTATAGGATCCATGGTAAGTTGGCAAATTTAATGCAAAATTGACTTTGCCACAAAAGTGGTGTTTTTTCTGACTGGAGGCCTGTTTTTCATGAGAGCATCAGACCTTGATGGATGACCTAATGGAAGTATATAATATGACAAGAGAAATGGATAGAGTGGATAGTTCGAGTCTTGTTCCCAGGTTATGAAATAATATGGGGCAAAGGTTTAAGGTGAAGGATGAGAGGCAAGAGGGAAGAGGCAGATGGGATTAATTTTAAAGGGCTTCATGGTTGGCACAGATATGGTGGGCCAAAGGGGCTGTTCCTGTGCTTTACTGTACTGTTTTATTCTAATTTCCATTCAATCCCTCATCCTGTTCTACTATTTCAGTTGAATCATGTCTGATCTGTCATCTCACACCATTACACCCTTAGTTCCTTCATCCCTTATCCTGACACAATGTAAATCTATTGATTCCACTCTTGAAAGCTGTCATTGGAGCAAGTTCCAAATTTGCACAACATTTTCAGCAAAGGACTATTTCCTCATTCCATTTTTGAATAGCATTATACTAACTTTAAGATGATGTTTTCTTGTTCTGAATGAGCCTCCCACCCAGAAGAATGTAGACAGATGCCCAAACAGGCAGGGAATAGAGGGATATGGACGATGTGCAGGCAGATGGGATTAGCTTGCAATAGCACCATGGTCGGAAGAGGGAAAAAACAACAATAAAAAAAGACTAGTAATACACGAAAATGAACATATCAGTTGCTTTGGAGTTTGATTTTGAAGTATACAAAGTATTCACCAGTTTTATTAATTTTTTTTCTGTCTGGGTTACCCTGCTTACCTGAATGGGAAGAATTCCTTTATATTGGCTGTTGTGAATAGATTGTTTAAACTTCTCAATCAAATTTGTGATCGCTCCCAAATTCAAAAGAATACAAACAAAGTTTGTGCAACATGCTCTCCAAATAAAACCTTCTAAACCCCATTGTTGTGAAGAGGAATACTATATATGCTGCACTTCCTTTAGGCCTGATATATACGTAACAAGCTGGGGAATCTGGAGCCAAACACAATGTTCCAAGTATGAGCTGACCGGGCTCCATGAAACTGGACTATCCCTTTTCCCACCTTGGGAATCTATTAACATTGAGATAAAAGATAACATGTCAATGCTAGCTCAGATTGTGTTTTGCTCATGAGCTCGAAGCCCCTGCGTCACTTTGTTCCCCACAGTCTCCAGCCAAACAGAAATACTCCATCTGCTGAACTCTAAAACAAAGAGTTCTGATGATGATTCACTGGCTTAAAATAATTTGTTGACTTTATTAATAATACTTTATTTTGCAAAGACAACATTTTATACTTTCATTCAAGTCATGGGTGGCAGGATGGCACAGTGGTTAGTACTGCTGCCTCACAGCGCCAGAGACCTGGGTTCAATTCCCGCCTCAGGTGACTGGCTGTGTGGAGTTTGCACATTCTCCCCGTGACTGCGTGGGTTTCCTCCAGGTGCTCTGGTTTCTTCCCACAATCCAAAAATGTGCAGGTTAGGTGAATTGGCCACGCTAAATTGCCCATAGTGTTAGGTGAAGGGGTAAATGTTGGGGAATGGGTCTGGGTGGGTTGCGGGTCGGTGTGGACTTGTTGGGCCGAAGGGCCTGTTTCCACACTGAAAGTAATAAAATCTATAAACAAAGTCATGAAATAAGGCCCAGTAGAGATCTGGAGGGAATATCTTGAATACCAAGCCAATGCATGAACCTGTTACCATTTACCCCCACTCTCTACCTCTGAACCCATTTCCAAACAAGTCAAAATTCAACCACTAATACACAGGTTCTACTTTTTGGAAAAGTGTTTTGTACAGGTGCCTTATTGAATTTAGTTCAGGAGTGCATATAAATCAACAACTCTGACACTCTCAGGGATTTCTTCAAAACTTTCAACTAATAGACATAACTGATAAGCTTCTGAAGTGCTCAGCACTCAATCTTTGATGACATGATGATTTATAATAATTGGAAAACATGTCAACTCCAGAAAGGAGACTCAGCAATCCGGATTAATTTACCAGTTTTAAGGATTTGTCATAACAACAAAATGCTGGAAACATGGGTTTAGTAAATATGGTTTGAATTGTGTGTGACCTGGAAAAATCATAACGTCCCAATCTAATAGTCCAATTGGACTTGGATCCTGCTTGTAGATGGGATCATTGGAAGATCAGTGCGTTCATTATCATGCCAGATGGTGACAGCATCACTGCCAAGATATAAACGCCAGGAATTACTGCTTTCCCCAAACCAAGAGTACTGTCCGACCCTATCAATACTCCCATACACAATCCCTATTCCCCATTCCTTCCCATCACTTTCTTCTTCCCAAGAATGGGATCCTGAGGAGAAGCTCTGGGAAGAAAGAACTTGATAATAATCTTCAAATCTTTCTGGGTGAGATGGATAGGGCTGTTGCTGTTCAGCAAGAGTTACTGATCTCCCATCGTCAGACAGAACCAAGTAGCAGTTTGCTGTCTTTGCATCCAGGCTCAATGGGCTTTTTCCTAGAGAGGAGAGAAGAGATCGGTCAAACAGAGCTATTCCACTCAGTTCACTTGAGTTAGCCATACCCCCTGTATACAGTGGGTATGAGAGGACACAGTGGCCAGTGGCTGTGAGATGACATGGGTGCTGTACAACACCGTGTGAAGGGGAGGTACAGTCAACAGTTAGTGCAGATTTTAAAACTTGCTGGAGTACTGGACATGGAACAACATTGTGTTGGAGCCCTCAGAGATGGTGAGAATAATGAAAATGCTATGATGTACAACACCGTGTGAAGGGGAGGTACAGTCAACAGTTAGTGCAGATTTTAAAACTTGCTGGAGTACTGGACATGGAACCAGTACTCCACCATCTGGCATGATAATGAACGCACTGATCTTCCAATGATCCCATCTACTGGACATGGAACGTTGTGTTGGAGCCCTCAGAGATGGTGAGAATAATGAAAATGCTATGATTGAGAGGGGGATTACATAGGTGGGCAGAGTGCAAGTCCCAGATGAAATGCTGAGACAGAACCTCAACAAATATCCCCACGATCTGCCCTGTCTACTGTGTCGGGGGTTTAGGGTCAGAGAATCTTCGATGTTAATATGGGACCAATGTTCAATATTTTTAAACTGTATTGATGTTGCCAGTCTCTCTTGCTTTTCCCTATTTATAAAGTCAGTGTCAATGCTGTGCTAATATAAAATAGTGGCTGTGAATAAATCTAAGATGTCTGCCTGAGTCACTTGGGTCTGGAATTCTGTTAGCAAGGAAGAGGTGGTGGGGAATGTGTCAAAAGTTATTTCCATTCATAGATCCTTGCAGAGGTAGGAAATGGAGACAGCTCTTTGAAGATTATTAAAATGCAAATTCCAGAGCCTGTTTACAGTGAATGCCTGAGACAATGTCTTTCTTACTTTCCAAGCTCCAAATATCTGAGAGACTCAATTATTTTTATTTCAAAAATATATTTTATTCATAAAAATCTTTTGGTATCTGTACAGTTGGTGATGCCATTCATATGTATACATTACTTGTCTTTACGTACAGAGATCAGACTGACTCATTTGTACTTACAAGTCTGTATGTTAACCATCCAGATGTTTAGCTGAGGTGTCAGCGGAGCCCAATTACTGAGTGCCCCCCCTCACCCCCGTGGTTCTTCGGCAGGCAGACCTTACACAGTGATCTTTCCCCACCGCGTTTTGGGGACAGCTGCTCCAAGCTTCAGCGCGTCCCTCAACACATAGTCCTGGACCTTGGAATGTGCCAGTCTGCAACACTCAGTCAGGGTCAATCTCTTTCAGCTGGAAGACCAAGAGGTTTCGGACAGACCAAAGAACATCTTTCGCCGAGTGATGATCCTCCAGGCACAGTTGATGTTCGTCTCGGTGTGCGTCCCGGTTAACAGACAGTAGAACACGGTGTCAGCAGGCTGGGACCAGGGTCCGTCCAGTCTGAGAGTGGGGCTGCCAGAAGTTCGTGGCTCCCAGTTACCTGGAGCTGTGGGTCAGTGGGTACCTCCTGGTTCTCAACTGGTGGGGGTAGGCGTTACCAGTCACCTTGGGGGTTCCGTCGTTTCCCGGTTGGGGAGTGTTGCCCTCCTTTCTCCCCGCAGCTCTCTATCTCTTCTTTTGGTGACGACTCTCCTTGTGCCCGTCTTCAATATCTGAAGAGCTGACCGTATCCTCCTCATGCAGCTGCCATTTCCCCCTTTGCAGGGCGGCTTTGGGGGCCTGCCATTTTTTTCTTTTTCTGTTTTTCACAGGCATCCATTCTCCTGCCTCCTTGGTTCCCTCCTCCTCCATTGCCTCCATCTGTCCTGTAGGAGCTTGAGTCGGCTGCTGTGCCTCTCCACTGGCTGCCGCCTGCTCCACATGCTGGGTGCCCCCAGACTCCGTTACCTTGCAGGTTGGTGGTACCTTGCTGGTTTTTGGGGGTCTATGGCTCACATTGCCACCTCTGGCCATCTGTGCTGTAAGTGGCTGCCCTCCTGTCTTGGGCAGGCCTTGTACATGTGGCCCTTCTCTCCACACAGATTACAGCTCTTTGCCTCCTTACAGCCCTTGATCAGGTGACCCTCCTGCTTACAGTTCCTGCAGACGGTCACCTTGCAATCCACTGCCATGTGTCCTGACCTTCTGCAAGTTTGGCATACTCTGGGCTGCCCTGCATACCTCAGGTAGTCCTTGCTCCCTCCAATTGTGAAGCTAGAGGGTGGGTGGGGGATGTTCCCACTGGCGTCCACCCTCAAAGTTACCTTAACCTGCCACTTGCTGCTCCAGATTCCAAAAGGGTCCACCACATCAGTGCTGTCTCCTTCCATCTGCACATATCTTTCCAGGAAGGTCAGGATATCAGCTGCTGGGACATGGGAGTTGTACATATAGATGGTAACAACCCGACTCCCCTGTGCAGGAAGCACTCACAGTGGCACTGCGGACAGAATGGAGAACAGAGCCTCCCCTTCTTTCTCCTTGAAAACCTTCAGGAGTTGCTCACACTGCTTCACGCTCCTGAAGGTCACATCGAAGTAATCTGTGCTGGGGAAATTCTGCAGGCAGGAAATATCTGTTGCTTGGAATCGACAGCACTCAAGCAGAACTCTCTTCACGAACACAGTCTGATCAACTGGTGTACGCTCCTCCACCTTCTTCACAGTCACCCAGTCTGTAACTTACATTTGGGTTTTTTAAAATATAAATAAACCCCACGATCCATCAATTACATTCTAGTCTGTAACTCACTCCTGGATATCTACAATTCCATATGTAAACCACCCAAATCCAAAAATTAGATTCCAGTCTCTGACACACTCTGTGGTATGTGTTATTTCATATATAAATCACACCAAATTCATTGATTAGATTCCTGTCTGTAACTCACTCCTGCGTATCTGTTATTCCATATATATATAACACACCGAACTCCTCGATTAGATTCCAGTCGTAGCTGTTATTCCATTTATAAAACACCATGAACTTCTCGATTAGATTTCAGACCTGGACAATGTTTTACCCACTTGTTTACCATCTCTTCATCCAAATATCCTTCTCTCAAACTTTATCCTTTGGTCAGTATGTGTGTATCTGTCTGTTTATCTCTCCATTCTCAGAATGTCTACAAATTGCCACAGCCATCATTAGCCAGTTTGAGTTGGTTCATGGTGCCCATCTCCCCCATACAATCCCAGTAAGACTTCCTCATTAAACATTTTAATCACTCAGTGGTACAGGGCACTAGTGGCACTAACACACACAGTCACACATACGCATACACACACACATACATACATACATACATGCACGTGCGCGCGCACGTGCACAAATAAATTAAAAATTACTCGGAGCATGGAGTTATGAAAGCACATCAGGATCTGCAAGTATCGAAGATCCATTAACCAGCCCGGGATGTCAGATGAACATAGGACATGCACACACTTGGGTCAGGTTCAAGACTCACCTCCCCCCAACACTGAGCGGCTCCTGTATCACACTCCAGATTGGAAGCAGATGCTGTGTTTGGGAGCAGGACATGGAACATGGGATTAGGGTGACTGTCCAAGTGGATGTTCAGAACCAGCAATCTAACAGTAAATCAGATCAGAACAAAGAGAATGCAACAAATAATTTTGGACACAGACACACACTTGGTCACTCTCACTCTCACGTGCGCACGCACGCACACACACAGTCACTTGCATGTGTGCGAGAGAGTGTGAGTGTGTGAGTGAGTGTAATTATCGAGCGCAATTCCCGAATCCCATCCTCCCCCTCATGACCCTTGGCTCATTTAGATAGAAGAACAAAACCAAGATCATGTATGAGACAGAAAGAGATAGAGAATGTGTGTGGGAGAGAGATATAGTGAAATGGTATATAAGAGATAGAGAGAGAAAAGATAGTGCGATGGTGGGTGGCACGGTGGCACTGTGCTTAGCACTGCTGCCTCACAGCACCAGAGACCCGGGTTCAATTCCCGCCTCAGGCAACTATCTGTGTGGAGTTTGTACATTCTCCCTGTGTTTGCATGGTTTCCTGCGGGTGCTCTGGTTTCCTCCCACAGTCCAAAAAAGGTGAATTGGCCATGCTAAATTGCCTGTAGTGTTAGGTGAAGGGGTAAATGTAGGGGAATGGGTCTGGGTGGGTTGCTCATCGGTGTGGAGTTGTTGGGCTGAAGGGCCTGTTTCCACACTGTAAGTAATCTAATCTAATGATGTATGAGAGAGATAGTGAGATTGTACATGGGAGGGTGAGAGAAATCATGAGATTTTACTTGGGAAAAGACAGAGAAATAATGAGATGGTATAAGTGAGAGTGAGATTGTGTACGAGAGAGCGATAGTGAAAATGTACATGAGAAAGACTGGCCTCCCCCTGACACTGAGGGGCTCCTGTATCACACACCAGAATGAATTCAGATGCAGGATCACCAGCAACCCAAAGCACGGAATCCAATGACCAGCGACCAGTGACCCAAAGCAGGGACACCAGAGCCCGGTGATTCAAAGCAGGAACACTAGAGACCAGGAACACCAGTGACTGGTGACCCAAAGCAGGAGCACCAGTGACCAGCGGGGATGCCAGCGACAAGCAGCCCAGTGTGGAATATGGTGACAGCCTGCTCTGGTCTGTTGCGGGTGGCCTTTGGAGAGTGACTGTGATTAGATTAGATTACTTACAGTGTGGAAACAGGCCCTTCGGCCCAACAAGCCCACATCAACCCTCCGAAGAGCAACCCACCCAGACCCATTCCTCTACATTTACCCCTTCACCTAACACTACAGGCAATTTAGCATGGCCAATTCACCTAACCTGCACATTTTTTGGATTGTAGAAGGAAACCGGAGCACCCGGAGGAAACTCACACAAACACAGGGAGAATGTGCAAACTCCACACAGACAGTTGCCTGAGGTGGGAATTGAACCCAGGTTCTCTGGCACTGTGAGGCAGCAGTGCTAACCACTGTGCCACCGTGCCGCCCAAACAAAGGATGTTTGCCTTTGTAACTTTGCTTCTTGCTTCTCTGCCCTGAGATTATACAGTGTGTATAGCTGGAATGTAACTGTTGATCAGGATTGTACCCAAGTATCTTTGTACCTAAGATGGTGTTGTGAGTGCCGACTTATAAACTTGTCATTATACTCATTTGAATGCATGTGGCAATGAATCTAATTCAATTCAATCCAATTTAATTCTTGCAGACATTTGTCAAACATAATTTCCCTTTTGCAAAACCATGTTGATTTTTACTTAAGTTTTCTAAGTATCTGGGTATTTCTTCCCTAATAATGGATTTGTAGCATTTCTAGCATTTTCCCAATGACAAATGTTAGACTAATTGGCCTATAATTTCCTGCTTTCTGTCTTCCTCCTTTCTTGTGTGGGTAAGCTCATTAACAGTTTTTTCAATCCATTAAAGCCCTCTCGAAATCCAGTGTGATTGGGAATATTTCACCCAAAGCCCCTACTATCACTGCAGCTATTTTCTTTTGAACCCTTGGATGCAGGCCACCAGGTCATAGACTCATAGAGATGTACAGCACATAAACAGACCCTTCGGTCCAACTCGTCCATGCTGACCAGATATCCCAATCTAATCTAGTCCCATTTGCCAGCATTTGGTCCGCATCCCTTTAAACCCTTCCTATTCCTATACCCATCCAGATGCCTTTCAACTGTTGCAATTGGACCAACCTCCACTACTTCCTCTGGCAACTTATTCCATACGCACTACCCTCTGCGTGAAAGTGTTGCCCCTTAGGTCCCTTTTATATCTTTCCATTCTCACCCTAAACCTATGCTTTCTAGTTCTAGATTCCCCCATCCCAGGGAAAGGACCTTGTCTATTTACCTTATCCATGACCCTCATGATTTTATAAACCTCTATAAGGTCACCCCCCAGCCTCCGACGCTTCAGGGAAAATAGCCCTAGCCTATTCAACCTCTCCCTATAGCTCAAATCCTCCAACCCTGACAACATCCTTGTAAATCTTTTCACAACATTCTTCTGCTAGAAGAGACCAGAGTTGCATACAATATTCCAAAAGTGGCCGAACTGACGTCCCGTACAGCCACAACATGAAGAGCTGTGTTCCTCTTTGAGGATAGTGTGCTTGCTGCAAACAAAAAAAATTCTTTGTAAATCGGCCAGCACAAGTCGGACAATACAATACACAAATAAGTGTGCATAGCACCAGAATTAGACAGTAACATTTTGTAATGAAAATTGTTTCATTTTTCTGAAAATTAGCATTTCCAAAAGTACTTTTGGAATGATGATGTTGTTTGAACCAACAAAGGGAACAGAATGTATTTTTCACCTAGCCGTGACTATCAAATTTATTAAAGCGCAGGCATATATGCACCTTCAAGAAAATATTTCATTGTTTAACACAACACCACTGAAATAGTTCAGTGTAGCAAACAGTTTTGATTATGTAGTTGTTTTCAACAAATAAGTACATCTTGTTTCAATTTGTGGAAAGAGAGTGTTAGATTCAAGGTCGGAAAGGGCAGGCGAATGCTCTTCGATTTGGCTGTAACACTTTGAGCCCAAGAATTCCTCCTTCTCGAATGTTGACAGTATAAGGTACAGTTTGGGGTGGTTGTCCATATTAATTTGGCACTGGAGCTGGCCCATGACTGAAATACACACTACAATCATTACCATTGTTTACTTTGTGCACAATTATAACAAAGGAACAGGATCACAGTCTGTCAATCAGCTGGAAAGTTGGCATTTGAGAAACTCCACTTTTGTTGATGAAATCTAGTAGATTTCTAATGTAGTCATTCAGCAGTTTGCACTTAAAGAGCAACCTCTAATATTGTCCAATATTTATTTACACACTAAGCAAATTTGCAAGATCTAGTGAACTTAAATGAATGGATCATCAGTGTTGTATCAGCTTTTGTTGATACACATTCTGAAATCAGCTGATCACATCCAGGAGTAAGAGTAGGCCATTCACCCTTTGAGACTGCTCTGCTATCCAATCCAATCCATGGCTGATCATCAAACTCAGATCCCTGTTCTCGCTTCCTTCCCATACCCTCTGATCCCTTCAACCCTCAACAATTTATAAAACATCCTTTCAAAAACATTGCATTTGGCCCTAACTGCTTTCTGTGGCAGAGAAATCCACAGGCTTCCACTCTCTGGGTGAAGAAATTCCTCATCATCTCAATCCTAATTGGCCTACCACTTATCCTTAGACTGTGACTCCTACTTCTGACTCCCCAGTCATTGGGAACATGCCGCCTGTGTTTGCTCTGTCGAGTCCAGTTAGAATTTTGGGGGTTTCTATGAGATTACCCTTCATTCTTCTAAACTCTAATTAATGTATTCCTAACCAATCCGATCTCTAACGTACGAAAAATACATCAGCCCTGCTGTCTCAGGAATCAATCCGATAATGCACTCTCTTCACAGCCAGAACATCCTTCCTCAGATAAGAAGATCCAAACTGCATGCAACTCCAGTGTGGGCTCACCAATGCCCAATAGAATGGCATCATGAAAGCCACCATTTCATTTTCCACCTTCTCCTTCTGCTGCACCTGCATGCTTACTTTCAGCGACTTGTCTACAAGGACACCCAGATCTTGTTGCACCTCCCCTTTTCCCAATCCATTACCATTTAGATACGAACCTGCCTTCCTGTTTTAGCTACTAAAATGGATAATCTCAAACAATGTTACACTTCTTCTCCCACATGTTTGCCCACTCATTCAACTTGGAGAAAGTGAGGACTGCAAATGCTGGAGAGTCAAGAGTGTGGTGCTGGAAAGGCACAGCAGTTCAGACAGCATCTGACGAGCAGGAGAATCAACATTTCAAGCATAAGCTCTTCATCAACTCCTGATAAAGGGCTTATGCATGAAACGTCGACTCTCCTGTCCCTCAGGTGCTGCCTGACCGGCTGTGCTTTTCCAGCACCACACTCTCAATACTCACGCAGCTTGTCCCAGATTCACACTGGAGGATCCTTCTCGTAGCTCACCTTCCCCCCCAATTCTGTGTCATCTGCAGATGTTATATTTAACTCCTTCATCCAATTTATTAATATATATGTATGTATTGTAAAAGTCTGGGGACCAAGCACTGATCTCTGTGGCACCCCACTAGTCACTGTCTGCTACATGGAGAATAAACAGTTAGTCTCTGATTGTCAACCACAATTCCCTACCTATGTCAGCACATTGTCCCCAATCCCATGTGCTATCACTTGACTTTAATATATCATGAAGAACTTTCTGAAAGCCCAAGTAAACCACATACATTTCTACCCCCTTATCAATAATGACTAGCTACATCCTCAAAAGAAATCCAGTAGATTTGTTTAGCATTATTTCCCTTTAGTAAATCTGATCCTGTCACTGCTTTCCAAGTGTTCTGCTATTAAATCTTTCATAGTACATTATCTATCTTTCCTAAACTTGAGAGCATCCTGGTGGTAAAAACAATGACTGCAGATGCTGGAAACCAGATTCTGGATTAGTGGTGCTGGAAGAGCACAACAGTTCAGGCAGCATCCAAGGCGCTTCTTCCCTGTTTTCTCTTTACCTCCTCTTTTTTAAATAGTGAGGTTTCAAGAGTGACCCTCCAATCCATAGGAACTGATCCAGAGTATGTATAATCTTGAAAGACAACACCAACACATTCATTAATTTCACACCACATCTTGAAGCAATCTTGGGTGTAGTTTATCAGGCCCTTCAGCCCATCATTTTTCCAACACATTTTGTTATGGACCAGGCCAGACCCCCTCAAAATGTGGTAAGAAAGTCGCCCAGACCCTAACTTTTTATTTTTCTTTAGGCAGATACAGTGTGGATATTCCAGGTATGATGCAATTGGTCAAACCACTCAGCTTCAAACAAAGCAGAATTTATTCAAACACCACAGATGAAACACAAATGAAAGAAAACAGAATTTGTGTTATGGACCAGGCCAGACCCCCTCGAAACATTTTAAGAATGCAGCCCAGACCCTAACTTTGCTAGCTGTATTAAGCAGGTGTACAGTGGATATTCTAGGAGAGATGCAGCTGGTCAAACCATGTAGTTTTAAACAAAACAGAATTTATTGACAAGATTACCGAATCAGAAACAAACAAAAGAGAACAGAATACCGAATAACTTAACCTATGTGAAAACCCAGCAGAATATCCCAATGTAATGATGCTGCTCTAATAGAGTGAGAGAGCCAGAGAGATGTACAGCAGGAAACAGACCTTTTGGTTCAACTCATCCACGCCACCCAGATATCCTAACATAATGTAGTCCCATTTGCCTGCACTTGGCCCACATCCCTCTAAACCCTTCCTATTCATATACTGACCCAGATGCCTTTCAAACATTAACAATTGTACCAGCATCCACCACTTCCTCTGGCAGCTCATTCCATACATGCACCACCCTCTGCATGAGAAGGTTGCCCCTCAGGTCCCTTTTGATTCTTTCCCCTCAATCCCCATAAACACCCCTTGGCAAAAGG
This sequence comes from Chiloscyllium plagiosum, assembly GCF_004010195.1. NCBI lineage: Eukaryota > Metazoa > Chordata > Chondrichthyes > Orectolobiformes > Hemiscylliidae > Chiloscyllium > Chiloscyllium plagiosum. The sequence continues at coordinate 64,321,301 of NC_057723.1, forward strand.
TAAATTCAAATACAGGTTCTTAGAGGCAAGAGAGTTTTCAGAGAGAAAGTTCAGGCAACACCTCTGTTGAAAGATGGAATCTCTTTTCTTCTCCAAGTCCCTGGCAGTTTTCTGACTGCTTGCTAAAACAACCCAAACTGGAAAAACAAACAAAACTGGGAGAACTGTCCACTCCCCTGCTATTATTCAAAGTAACCATTTCCAGACAACCTGCATCTCTGCCTTTACAACTCCTCTTGAAAGAAACAAGGTTAATGTAACCTTGTTAAAAGGGGAGCATAGTTGCAATTTTCCTACTAATACTGATTTTCTTTATTTCCTACCTCTGACTTGAGTCTGTGCTCCCCAATATTTTTGGGATGTTATTTTTATCTTGCTTCATGAAGACAACCGTCTTTAGTTGATCTACCATCTCTTTGCTCCTCAAAATAACTTCCCCTGTTTCTGACCGTAAGGGACCTGTATTTGTTTTCACTAACTTTTCTCTTTTCACATACCTATGGAAGCTTTTACAATAAGTTTGTATAATTCTCTGCAGTCTTAATTCCATTGACTATTGTTTGCACTATCAATCAATCCCCTTGTCCTCCACTCCACTCCAACCCTACCCCAAACCCCACTGCTACTCTGACTGAGCTCAATCCAGACCTTGATCCACAAGTCTCTACTGGGAAGCTCTGGGGCATCTATTCATTCCCTGGTTATCTCCTGATGCTGTCCCAACTGAGCTCACTTGCTGTCGTCTCTTCTGTCAGCTGACTATGTTCCACTTGTGCATGAATTTTACCCTCAGGCTTTAGAGTAATTAGTATTCAGCACATTTGTCCATGTAGTCACATCACATGCTGGAAATCTGGTAAAACTGATGTAAGTTGTGGGCAGATCTGTAAATACAAATGTGGAATAATCAGATATTTCATAGAATTCCTATAGTATGAAAACAGGCCCATTGGCCCAACAAGTCCACAGCAACCCTCCAGAGAGTATCCCACCCTGACCAATTCCCCTACCCTACTACTCTACATTTGCCCCTGAATAACACACCTAATCTACACATCCCTGAACACCATGGACAATTTAGCATGGCCAATCCACCTAACCTACACATCTTTGGACGATGGAAGGAAACCAAAGTAACCAGAGGAAACTCACACATACACGGAGAGAGTGGGCAAACTTCACACAGACAGGTGCCGAAGGCTGGAATCGAACCCAGGTTCCTGGCATTGTGAGGCAGCAGTGCTAACCACTGAGCTATCTTTCACAAATTAAAGCAATTAGTAAAGTGGGAGAACATGAAACCGAGTGACTTCTTGTTTCTTTTTCCTTCAAAGGTAATTGAAATAAACAGCAAGGGATTTAGGACACTTTGTTATGTTGGGACAAATGTGGTGATACTACATTTGCAGCTATCAGCAACTGGTTTGGAACTTTGTTCAAAGACTGACTGGAGCAGAGTGATATGTTGCATCCATTAATGTGAAGGGAGCAAGGTTCGGGGTCACTATAACGAACCAAGATTGACATCCACTCAAGAGTTAGGGAGTTGCCCCAAGTTTGAATCACATTGTCAAGTAGGAGAGATAAATGTTGAAAAAAGAAGCAAAGAATAGAAATCAGTGTCCAGGTTTTGAGAAACAGTGGATCTTCTTTCGGAAATGGGTTCAGAGCAAATGTTGCAAATCTGTATCTTGGGCCTATTTCTTTTCTTCATGGATGTTTCACTGCAGGCCAAAGAGATATTGCTGGTGACTCCTGGCTCATGGGTACGATGAATGGATTTCTGAACTGGCAGTAGGGCAAGGCCACAGAGTGGGCAATGTTGGCTGCGGTAGGCCCACAGCTTGGACTCTTTTAGAGGTGACGGATCATCCAATGCAGCAGTGTTGATGCCCAGAGCAAGGCCTTCCAGGTGCGAGTAGGCCTGGGGCGGGGATCTTGGAGCCATGTTTGGGACCCCAATGGATGAAGTTGAACTCAATTTAAGTTCTTTCTTTTTATTCTTTTACACCTCGAAATGGCACTGGATTGTGGGAAGAGGGCACTTTTCACTATAGCTTGCCAGATACACATGACAACAAATCATTCATTCATTCAATTAGAATATGACTAGGGTATTAGATTACATTACAGTGTGGAAACAGGCCCTTTGACCCAACAAGTCCACACCGACCCGCCGAAGCACAACCCACCCATACCCCTACATTTACCCCTTACCTAACACTACAGGCAATTTAGCCTGGCCAATTCACCTGACCTGCACATCTTTGGAGTGTGGGAGGAAACCGGAGCACCCGGAGGAAACCCATGCAGA
>NC_057723.1:64323989-64379209 GCF_004010195.1 Chiloscyllium plagiosum
AATGAGGGTGGGGATGGAGGTGATAGGTCAGAGAGGAGGGTGGGGGAAGGTAGCAAAGATGGATGGTCAGATAGGCTGATCAGTGGCAAATGGAATTTAATCTGGATAAATGTGAGGTGATGCTCTTGGACAGGACAGCCATGGTGAGGGCGTACATGATGAATGGTAAGACATTGAGAAGCAACAAGAAACAGAGGGACTTTGGTGTGCACATACACCAGGGATCAGAACAAGCAGGTAAAGTGATTAAGAAGGCTTGTGCACTTGCCTTTTTGGTCGAGACATAGAATCTAAGAGCAGGGAGGTTATGCTGGAACTATGTTAGGCCAAGCTAGGATATTGTGCACAATTCTGGAATTCACATGATAAGAGGGATGTGATAGCATGGGAGAAGGTGCAAAGCAGATTTGCCAGGATGTTTCCTGGGCTGGAGAGTTTCAGTTATGAAGAGCGATTGATAGACTGGGGTGGGTTTCCTATAAGCAGTGGAGATTGAGAGGGGGGCATCAGTGAGATGTATAAAATTAAAAGGGCAATGGGTAAAGTACATAGGAAGAAATCTATCTCCTTGTTGGAGGGATCAATGACCATGAGCAGAGATTTAAGACAGGGGACAGAAGTTTTAGATGATATAGAACATAGAACATAGAACAGTACAGCACAGAACAGACCCTTCAGCCCACGATGTTGTACCAGTCACTGATCCTCATGTATGCACCCTCAGATTTCTGTGACCATATGCATGTCCAGTAGTCTCTTAAATGTCCCCAATGACCTTGCTTCCACAACTGCTGCTGGCAACTCATTCCATGCTCTCACAATTCTCTGTGAAAAGAACCCGCCTCTGATATCCTCTCTATACTTTCCTCCAACCAGCTTAAAACTATGACCCCTCGTGTTAGTCATATCTGCCCTGGTAAATAGTCTCTGGCTATCGACTCTATCTATGCCTCTCATTATCTTGTATACCTCAATTATGTCCCCTCTCCTCCTCCTTTTCTCCAATGAAAAAAGTCCAAGCTCAGTCAACATCTCTTCATAAGATACGCCCTCCAGTCCAGGCAGCATCCTGGTAAACCTCCTCTGAACCCTCTCCAAAGCATCCACATTTTTCCTATAATAGGGCGACCAGAACTGGACGCAGTATTCCAAGTGCAGTCTAACCAAAGTTTTATAGAGCTGCAACAAGATCTCACGACTCTTAAACTCAATCCCCCTGTTAATGAAAGCCAAAACACCATATGCTTTCTTAACAACCCAGTCCACTTGGGTGGCCATTTTAAGGGATCTATGTACCTGCACACCAAGATCCCTCTGTTCCTTTACACTGCCAAGAATTCTATCCTTAATCCTGTACTCAGCTTTCAAATTCAACCAAATATCTGAGGAAATATTTTTTAAACCAAAGGATGCTGGGAATCTGGAACTCACTGCCTATCAGGGTGGTAGGGTCGAAACCTTCATATCACTTGCGAAGTGTTTAGCTATGAACTGCAATGCCAATGTAATCAAGGCTAAGGGGCCATGTGCTAGAAAATGGAATTAGAACAGTTGTTCTTGACTGGCATAAATGTGATGGGCCAAAGGAGTCTTTTTCTGTGATGCAGATCTTTCTGACTCTATGCTTGTTTCTCTCACTTAAGAGCAATCATCATCAACAGTGTTTTCTTCCTCACTTGCTTCAAAATGGTGTGCTGCAAGTTGACCTCAACTGGCTTCTGTTGTTTCAGTTGTTTCACAACGTAGCACCATGATCACCAAAGACTTTGTACTATCTGGCTGATTGCCTGTTCTAGAAACTCTCAACACAGTTTGCAGTTTTAGTCATTTTCTGCAAGCTCGCTCATCACATTTCTTCTATTCTCAAGTGTCTTTGAAGAATGTCATAGATCATAGTCACAGTGTCATACACCATGGAAACAGACCCTTCGGTCCAACCAGTCCATGCTGACCAGAATCCCAAACTAAACTAGTCCCACCTGGCCCATATCCCTCATAACCATTCATTTACTTATCAAAATGTCTTTTAAACATTGGAATGTATCCACATCCACCACTTCCGCTGGAAGTTCATTCCACATTAAACCACCTGCTATGTAAAAACATTTCCTCCATGTGTTTTTTAAATCTCTCTCCTCTCACCTTAAAAACATTTCCCCTAGTATGGAAATCCTCCATCCGACGAAAACACAACTGCCATTAACTCTATTTATACCCCTCATAATTTTGCCGTTCCTTTATAACTCAAACCTTCCACACCCAGCAACATCCTGGTAAATCTCTTCTGAACAATCTCCAGTTTAATAATACCCTTCCTATTACAGGGTGAACAGAACTGGACAGAGTATTCCAGAAGAGGCCGCACCAATGTCCTGTACAACCTCAACATGACATCTCAACTTCTATACTCAAAGGACTGAACAATGAAGACAAACCACCTTGCCTTTTTAACCACCCTGTCTATATATGATGCAAACTTCAAAGAATTATGTACCTGCACCCCTCGGTCCCTCTGTGCTACAATACTACTGAAGACCCTACCTTTAATTGGTGGTTGTGAAGTGAAGGAGCAGCGCTCTGAAAGCTAGTGCTTCCAAATAAACCTGTTGGACTATAATCTGGTGTTGTGTGATTTTTAACTTAATCAATTTTTGCCTCTCTAACTGTCTGTAAACCCTATCTTGTAAAACCACCTCCAACAATTTACCCAGAACCAAACTAGGCTCACAAGTCCCTGATTTCTCCTTATAATTTTTCTTAAATAAAGGTACAGCATTAGCCACCCTCCAGCAATTAGGCACTTCACCTACAGTTATAGATGATGCAAGTATTTCTGCAAGGGGTCTCACAGTTTCCTCCCTTACTTCCAACAACGTTCTAGGATACAGTAGATCATGTCCCGGAGATTTGTCCACCTTTATATTCTCTAAGACCATGCAAACATTCTCTTCTGTATTGTGAACTGCTTTTAAAATATCAAGATTTATTTCTCTGCTTACTCTAACCTCCATTTCTTTCTCCACAGTAAAAGCTGACATGAAATATTCATTCAGCATCTCTCCCATCTGCTGGGTTCAACACAAAGATGATCTCCTTTGCAGACCTCATAGTACTCATGTGGGCAGCACGGTAGCACAGTGGTTAGCACTGCTGCTTCACAGCGCTAGAGACCCGGGTTCAATTTCCGCCTCAGGCGACTCTCTGTGTGGAGTTTGCACATTCTCCCCGTGTCTGCGTGGGTTTCCTCCGGGTGGTCCGGTTTCCTCCCACAATCCAAAAAAATGTGCAGGTTCGGTGAATTGGCCATGCTAAATTGCCCATAGTGTTAGGTGAAGGGGTAAATGTAGGAGAATGGGTCTGGGTGGGTTACGCTTCGGCGGGCCGAAGGGCCTGTTTCCACACTGTAAGTAATCTAAAGAATCTAATCTACTCCTTTGCAGTCTCGCATTCGCATACTGGCAGCGACTACAATGGCTTGTCAGCCCAGATTCAGAAGGACATTTGAACCATTTGGCCGAGGCTTGGCTTAGTTTTGGAGCTTTGCTGTGGGTTGTCCTAGAGTTTGTCTGTTCAGGACATGTCCTGTGTAAGGCTCTGCAATTGCCTACTTTCAAGTGTTGTTTCCGAGCTCAGTTAGATAGGTGAGAAGTCCACTTTAATTGGGCTACTCTATAACTCATGTGCTCCACTTGCTACATTTTCCAATGACAAAGTCAGTTGCGGTGCCTGTTTGAAATCCACTTGGGCATTAGCTAGTACGCACTCCTGCTTGGTGACATCACTAATCCCACATACCAAATGATTTCTCTTCATCTCATTCAGTGTTAACCCAAAATCACATGCCTCTGCCAGTTGTCTTAACCTCAAGAAAAATTCTAACACAGATTCCACTAGTTCAGTGGCTCAGTGGTTAGCACTGCTGCCTCACAGCAGGTTCAATTCCTGCCTCAGGCAATTGTCTGTGTGAAGTTTGCACATTCTCCCTGCGGCTGCATGGATTTCCTCCAGGTGCTCCGGTTTCCTCACACCGTCCAAAGATGTGTGGGTTAAATGAATTGGCCATGGTAAATTGCCCGAAGTGTTAGGTGGACTGGTCAGGGGTAAATGTAGGGGGAATGGGTCTGGGTGGGTTGCTCTTCAGAGGGTCACTGTGGACTTGTTGGGCCGAAGGGCCTGTTTCCACACTGTAGGGAATTTAATCAAACAGCTAAATAAAACCAATGGGATCTCAGCATTAGAGGAGGCTTGAGATCCTAAATGTTCCTTAACTACATGTGTCAATTGTTGAAAGACTTTAGTACCTGGTGCCTCACGAAAGAGAGCCTCAGGCTCCAAATAACCAAAAGTGCTGTGTGTCTGGAAGCAATCAGAGGAATGCTGCTCTTCATCAGCCCCAGTGTCATTTTCGCAGAAAACAAATAATGCGATCATTCCACATTCTAGGCCCAGTCTTCGATGGCAAGATTGAACAAGTGAAGCTTCCCAGTTAAAGGGGTGGCACAGTGGCTCAGTGGTTAGCCCTGCTGCCTCACAGTGCCAGGGACCCAGGTTCGATTCCAACCTCAGGCCACTGTCTGTGTGGAGTTTGCATATTTTCCTCATGTCTGCATGGGTTTCGTCCCACAATCCAAAGTTGTGCAGGTTAGGTGAATTGGCCATGCGAAATTGCCCAGAGTATGTAGGATAGGTACATCAGGGTTCTGGGTGGGTTACTTTTTGGAGGGATGGTTTGGGCTTGTTGGACTAAAGGGCATGTTTTCACACTGTAGGGATTGTATTCTATAAAAAAAGGAAGATGCCAGAAATGTTTACCCCAACCCACTGTTCCTTAGGAACATATTGTTTTCTCTTGTCCCCACTGAAATAACACCTAGGAGGCAAATATCCCATCACCAAGTCACCCTTTATTTACACGTGCATAATACATGGACTCTGACCCAGATAGCTTAGAGCCAGTCCCTGGAGTAGTGACAATCTCTGAGATTCCTGTTTAGATCTGTCAGTCCGGGCTTCCTGAATGACTTAGGTTAACAACCCCAACAGGGATCTCATACTCAACAAATCCACCTGGTGCTTGATCCGATCACTATACAGTGGAACCCCATATCTGCGAATTCAGTATCCGCGGTTTACCACAGCCGGAAAATGTTACATGGAACATTCCAGAAATAAATTCCAGAGGGCTGCCGGGAAGGTAAGTTTCCCATTTAAATGATAGAGCTCACTACTATCCGCGGTTTTGGACATCCATGGTAGGTCTTGGAATGTATCACCCGCGGATACAGGTGCGCCACCTGTACTATCATACTGGGATTGGATGTCTTCGCCTGAAGAATCCAACATACATTTATTGCAACAAACTATTATATACAGACATAACATTCTCAAGACACAAAAGTGTTAACATTAAGGTAAGAGTTTACCAAGACCATTATGCTTCCAGTAGACTGTCATGGTTCAGGTGATGCAAAGTGAGATATAGAAAGAGACATGCAATGGTACTGCAATGATATAATGAAGATCTCGTAAAGGTACACTGACATATTAGCCAGGTGACATAATGCAACACATATTCATTTGTTCCTGAGTTTAGTGAGTTAACAAAGTAATTTTATTCCAGGTTTGGGGTAAATAGCCAAACACCTCTGTGAACTATTGAAAGGAAAAGAGGGTTTGCCTTGTCTTGGACTTCAGAGCAGTGGAAATCCCTAAGAATGAAACTCCTTGCTTTACCTCCCCTGATTGGATCTCATTATTTGAGCTTTTTTTTCAATGTTTCATCAGCATGTGACCATGCAGGACTTCCTGCTAATACTGTCAATTTATACACAGACTTTGGACCCAAAATCTCTCATGAGTGCTCACAAGACTTAAATCTTGCAAATAAAGTCTCCCCGGAAAACTCGAGGTCTCCTCCTGATTAACCATTATACTTTGTGCAGATTAAAAAATCCATTCCCAAAGTTGGGTGTCCGTTGCTTGAATATTTTCAATATTGGAGGCACAGACGTTTTGAAACAATGTTTTACAAGCTGCTACTGAAACTGAGTCGAAGATAAACAACGTGCAAGGAGAGATCATGAGAGAAATGTCACTACATGATGGCGAGGTGATCAGTTTCTTAACTCTTACTGCTCTACCGAGCAACCAGGTCATTTTCTAGAAATTATATAAAAATCATTACTAATCCTGCACTTTATGCAGATGCTATAATAACTTTTGCAGCAACATCCTCACAGATGCCATGATGCTAGTTAGTGTTTGTTAGTCTCGTGATTCAGGACTCTGAGATTCTGTGAATCTCATTCCTTTTAGTTCTGTTTGTCTGATGTAGTGTATGGAATTTGCTGATGTGTTAGAAACCTTGGGACCAGCTAAAAATAATCGCAATCACATGTAACTCAGCAAGCCTGATAGTCAAAGGATCACAGCGTTTTTCCAAATCTCCAGTGACGAGAGCTGGACACTGTAATCTGACCAGGACTAGACAGAATTAGACTCAGTGCTCAAGGTGGGATTGCATCCATATCTTTGGCAATTCTCTGCTTTAGCTTGACTTTTAATGCCTTTGTCCTTCAGTCCTCCTGAAAGTCCTTCTGTCCTGCCTTGTTTAGCATAGACGCACAGCTAGGCAGCTTCCTATGGTTGGCATCAGTCATTAGTAAAGAAGATGGAGATGTTATTGTATGGCACTGTCCTACGTCATGTGCCATGTTGCTTGTGCTGCAAGCAAACAACCAGGTCTCAAAGACAAAGGAAAATAGTCAAACTATAGGTGATACCCTTCAGTCGGGGGAGCTTCCAATATCAGTTCAGGGGCTTGAGCACAGTCAGTTGGTGCTCAGGATTGTCAGCATCAGAGGGGGTATTGCACTAAAGTCCAGGAAGTGGGCCATAGACAGCCTTGTAGATCCAGTGCAACCTGCCCAGGGAATTGAGGGAACACAGTTGGGAGATTTGCAGATATCAATCAGGAGGCTAATCACTCGGGGCTATCTTGCTGATTCACTCAAGAGGCGGGCCATGTAGGGTCCAGGGAGTTTCATTCACTAAAAGTAATGATGGGGTCTCGGGGTCATGGTTACAGGAGGGAGACTGGACGACTCAATTGGGAGGATTGGAGTCCAAATGCTGCGATTCAGAGGGGATTTCATTGGTGAATGGGCCAACCCAACATTGAAGGGAAGAAGATATTAGAGCACAAAAAGGAAGAGGGAAATGCAGATGGAGAGTCATCAATAGTCAACAGCACCAGGTTTCAATGGGAGGACAGGAAACTACTAGAATGGCAAGTTTACTTTGCAAATAATACATGCTGTATGAACCCTCACCACTAACCACTATCCTTGCCCTATACACCATTGACCATATCATGAATCAATATCAGTCATTGTTTAGATGCAATTGAATGTTTTGCTACCAGGAAATATTGACCCGAGTCTCCAAAGTAACAATCATTTACTATTCAATCAATGATTTATTGTCACATTTCTCTGGGAGATACAGTGAAAAGTGCTCTGTCACTACAATCCAATACCATTTGGAGGTTAAAAAGGAATAAAAAGAAAGTACTTGAATAGAGTTCATTACTTATTACTGGCACATGATGCAGGAGCTTCTGACTTTGTGCGGTGGACCACTGAACGTTGTGTGCAGGATGCCTAAGCTTTGTAACTTCAATCTTGTAGATGTGAGCAGACAAATGTTAGTACAGAGTCGAGAGTGTGGTGCTGGAAATGTTGCTGATGAAGGGCTTATGACTGAAACGTTGATTCTCCTGCTCCTTGGATGCTGCCTGACCTGCTGTCCAGCACCACACTCTCAACTCTGATCTCCAGCACCTGCAGTCCTTGCTTTCGCCTAGATGTTAGTACAGATAGACAATCCTTTATCCGAAATTCCAAAATCTGAAAAGCTCCAAAATCCAAAGTGTATTCATGAAATTTCTTTCTGCATAACAAGGTTATTTGGTGTGCAAACAGTTAACCCAACTCCACATCCACTCAACCCACGTCACTTAGATGTGACATGGCGGCGTAGCCCAGCACTGATAGGCACCAATTCTGAATCGGCACTTGTAGTAATCACAGGTGTGTCTGCTGTTCGGTAATTTTTTTCTTATTTTACCGTGAAACTGTCACTTATTCCAAAATCCAACAAATTCCTAAATCCAAAAACCAGCTGGCCTCGATGGTTTTGGATAATGGATTGTGAACTCGTACACAGGGCTGATGGTGAAAAGTGAACATATATTTGCAGATGTGCTAACATATTTACCTCAGTGTGTCACTCATGCCACCAATGTACCTTCAGAAGGTCTTCCTTGTTTCCTGCCTCCAACACCTCAGTGCAATCCTGGGATCTGCAGCAGCCCTGCAGAGGAACCCATTGGCCTTGGGTTTTGTTTGGGTGACCCTGGAGTGCATTTGTGCCCTGATATACTGACTGTGTCCTGCCCAAGGGCATATGAATACTCCTTGCCTTGACCTCCCAAAGGGCTGAGTGCGAGTGTAAGGCCTAACTACCTGTACAGTGTCCTGACAGGAGACTTCTGTGGGGCCTGTGTGTAGTTCCTTCTCTGGCTGGTGTCCACTGGCACCATCCTGTCCTCTTCATGGAATGATAGAATCCCTACTCTGTACAAGTAGTCAATTTGGCACATCAAATCTCCCAAAACTCCAAAGAGCATCCCACCCAGACCCAGCCACCTACTCTATCTCTGTCACCCTGCATTTACTATGGCTAATCCATCTCGTCTGCACATTCCTAGGCGCTATGAAAAATTTAGCATGGCCAATCCACCTTCATCTGCATACCTTTGGACTGTGGGAGGAAACTGGAGCACCCGGAGGAACATATGCAGACACGGAGAGAATGTGCAAACCCACACAGACAGTCACCTGAGGCTAGAACTGAATCTTGGTCTTGGTGCTGTGAGGCAGCAGTGTTAACCACTGAGCCACCATGGTATTTGTGAGGAAGGAGCACCTAGAATGAATTCAAGTTCCTCATCCTTCTCTCACCTTGCCACCAATGTCCAGTGCAGTGCATGCCTGTGTGCATGTCCAGCAGACTCTGAGAGTGCTGGAACTGGCCCTCCATTGCAGCCAGCAACCTGTCCATAAAAGCAGCCAGATGCTGAATGCCTGAGGCAGCATAGTCCAAATGCTTAGCTATAGTGCTGCAGTCCTTGTGCCAGTTGCTCAGTGCCTCTAACAAACCTTCCTGCTCTTGCTTGCCCTTCCTGCCAATGTGGATGAAATCCCCGATTGTTGATATCACAGGGTCTTCTCCTGGCTAGGGCAGTCCTCTGAGTGCCTGTAGCGCTTCTTCCAGGACTAGTGCTAGGAGTGGTGGCAGAAAGGTGCTCACCAGCAGGTACTCCCAACTTTTATCTTCTTTACAAATTCACTGTTGTTGGGAGTATAGTAGGCAGCCTTGACTATATGTCCTCAGAGGCATCCATGCCTTCTTTCTCAGAGGTGGAGATAGCACGTCTTCCAGATTGCCCTCTACCACAGAGGCTGTGGACACCCTGTTGATATCTCCTGCAATCAAAATAGAGAATCCATCACCAAGTGATAGAACTTGAAGTATGAGAATATTGCATTCATAGTGTAGCTATCATGTAGAATCATATAGTACAGAAGGGGCCCATTAAGTCTGTACTGCCAAAACGGCACTGTCTCTTCTCATCTTTCTGCACTGGGCTCATAACCTTTAAAATTATGACCCTTCAAGTACTGATCCAAGTACTTTTTGAGGTTTCTTGCCTCAACTACCCTCCCAGACAACATATTACAGTCTCCACCACCCTGGGCTAAACAGTTTTTCCTTAAATTCCTCCAAATCTCCAAACTTTCACATTGACATTATGAGTCCTTGTTATTGACCCTTCAACAAAAGGAAACACCAGCTTTCTATTCACCCTGTCTATGACCCTAATAATCTTATACATCTACATTAGGTCCCTTCTCTGCTCGAAAGAAAACAATCCAAGCTTATACAGCCTCTCTTCACAGTTGAAATGTTCCATCTTAGGTAACATCCTGGTAAATCTCCTTTGTATTCCCTCCAGTGCAATCACATTCTTCCTATAGTGTCGTGACCAGAACTGTACACAGTACTCCAGCTGGGGCCAAACCAAAATTCTGTACAGTTTCAACATCACCTCCCTACTCTTGTAATCCATGTTATGACTGATAAAGGCAAGCATGCTGTTTGCTTTCAAAAATACCCTATTAGCATATCTTATCTTCTTTAGGGGTCTGTGGACAAGTACCCTGAAATTTGTCTGTTTCCCTATGCATCATAGCGTGCTGCCATTCATTTGTCTAGTTCTGTTTTCAAATTGCATCATCGCACATTTCTCAGGCTTAAATTCCATTTGACCAATCCTCCTGTTATCTAACATTTTCCTCCTCACTGGCCAATATTTGTGCATCTGCAAACTTACTTATTGTTCCCCCAACATTCTCACCTGTATCATTTATGAATATCACAAACTGTAAGGGACACAACTCATTCCTGTGGTGTATCCCCGTGCACCACACTCCAACCACATCAACAGTCTTTTCTTACCATCACCTCTGTCTCCTGTCACTAAGACAATTTTGAATCCAACATGCCAAGAATGCTTGGGTCCCTTGAGATTTTAACTTCTTTATCTTTTTCCCATCGGGATCTTATCAAAGGGGAATTGGTTTAACTCAGTTGGCTGGATTTTTGGTTTACAGAGCAGTCTGATGCCAACAGTGTGGGTTCAATTCCTATCACCAGTTTGAGGTTACTAGGAGGAATATTCCTTTTCAACCTCTTCCCTCCCCTGAGGTCTGGTGGCCCTCAGGTTAAATTGCCACCAGTCGCTGCTCTCTAATGAGACAGCAGCCCCTATGGTCTGGTAAGACTATGGTGGCACAACAAAACTTATCAAAGGTCTTGCTGAAATCCTCATAAACTACATCAATGTCCAACATTCATTGAAACACATGGTCAACTCCTTGAAAAATTCCACCAGATTTGTTAGGCATGACCTCCGTCTGACAAAACTATACTGACTATTCCTGACTTGTCTCTCTAAATGGTGATTAATTTTCTCCTTTGCTATGTTCTCCAATAGTTTCCCTAGAAACTTTAGAAACTGAAGAAAACTTTAGAACTTTAAAAATGGTCTACAGTTCTCTCATCTAACTCTATCATCCTTTTTTGTAAAGTGGAACCACATTAGCTGCCCTCGGGTGCTCCGGTACCTCCCCTGTGGCCAGAGATGATTTGGGTAATTCTGTAATTTCCTTCATCGTCTCCCACAACCATCTTAGACACAACTTATCTGTACCTGGGTACGTGTCCGCTTTTACATTCGACAAAAACTCCTCGCTTCTTATATCAGTCTGTCCAAGAACTTCAGAGTTCATCTGCTCGAATTCTGTTCTTGCATTCTCTTTTCTTGAGTAAAGACAGATGTCCTCTGGCTCCGCATGCAGATTGCCCCCCAGGATCTCTAATAGGCCCCACTCTTTTCCTGGCTATCTTCTTCCCTTTCCTATATGTTTAGAAAGTCTGATGATTCTCCCTAAACTTTGTCCAGCAGCATATGTTCAAGCACCTGTTTGTTTTACTAATTGCTGTCCTCAGTTCCTCCTGCACTTCGTAAGCTCATCTAGGGTCTCGGTTGTTTTGTTCCCTTTGTACCTGTTGTATGTCTCTCTTTTCATTTTTATCCAGTTCTGAATATTCCAGGGTTTTCTGGGCTTGTTGCCTCCTACATTTGACCCTAAAGGGAATATGTTGGGCCTGTATTCCCCCCAGTACCTTTTTAAACACTCCCCACCTGTTCTGCTGTACATTTACCCTCAAGTAGCTGTGTTCAGATCTTACCTTTCATGCACACATACCTGCAAGTCCCTATGTGCTGCAGCTTTCTGCAATTTTCTTTTCCATTTAAATAATACCCTGTTCTTACATTTTCCCTTCTAAAATGAACTTCACATTTTTCTTAGTGCATCATTCGCTAGCATTTTGCACACTTGCCTAACCTAAAACTTGCTTTCTGTAACCTGTTTGCATCTTTCTCAGGAGTGGTTGCCTGGATTGGAGAATATTAGGTATAAGAAGAGGTTAGGTAGGGTGGATAATCAGGATCTTCTTCACAGGATGAAAATGTAAAATACTGGGGCCCATAGATTTAAGATGAGAAGGGAATGTTTTAAAGGAGATGTGGGAGGTAAGATTTTTATGCAGAGTATGGTAGATGTATTCCTGATGAAGGACTTATGCCCTAAACGTCGACTCTTTTGTTCCTTGGATGCTGCCTGACCGGCTGTGCTTTTCCAGCACCATATTTTCGACTCTGATCTCTAGCATCTGCAGACCTCACTTTTGCCTGGAACATGCTGCCAGGGAAGGTGGTAGAAGCAGATACAACAGCAATGTTTAAGAGACCCTTGGACAAACATCCAAACAGGCAGGGAACAGAGGAATATGGACCACTTGCGGGCAGATGGGATTACTTTAGATAGGATTATGGTTGGGATGGTGGGCCAAAGGGTCTGTTCTGTGCTGTACTGTACTGTCTGACCTACATCATCTGGCAGGAGGCTGGAAGGACACAGCAAGTCAGGCAGCATCAGGAGGTGCAGAAGTTAACATTTCGGCTGTAACCCTTCCTCAGGACTCCCGCAGAGGGTTACACACAAAACGTCGACTTCTCCACCTCCTGATGCTGCCTGGCTTGCTGTATTCTTACAGCCTCCTGCCCATCTACTTTGGATTCCAGCAGGTTTTTTTTGTCTCTACCTACGGTCCTTAACGGGCTCTATTTTTTCCCTTGTTATCCTTTTACCCTTAATGTATCTGCAAACCTGTTTTGAATTTCCTTTATTTTACCTGTTAGTAATCTTTCAGGTTTCCTTTTAGCTCTCTTAAATTAATTTTTAAGCACACTCTTGCACATTCTATACTCCAGTAGGATTTTGGCTATTTTGAGTCCAGAGGATCTGCTGTAAAAGCCTCCCTCTTTCTCTTGATCCACTGCTGCATATTCCTCAAAGTGCTGAGTTCACATGATTTGAGTTCACAAGATTGCTCCTTACGTCCCTTTTAAATTTTTCTCCCTAAACCTATGCCCTCTCGTTCTGGACTTCCCCACACCATGGAGAAGACCTTAATCTTGCTCAATATCTTCCTCCCTGTGAATGAAGAGTCCCTCCTGGAGTCACAATGTGGCACAGTGAGACATCAAAAGGCACAGTGAAAATGACCTTCACAGCAAGACAAATTCAAGAACAGTGCTGAGAGCAGTAGCAAACTCTTATACATGGCCTCCTTCAACTCTGTCAATTAAGGGATGGGTGACTTTGAAGTGTTTTTCTCAAATTAGGTTGCCTATAGAAACATATCACCTTCCACCTGCTGCACAGTGATGTGAATGCCATGGTCCTCACCAACAGCTGCACTGTATGTCTGTGCAAACTGGAGTCAAACAAAGCTGTGTTACTGCATCAACACTCTTCCCCTTCTTTCTCTCTGCAATGCACTCCTCTGTACCCACAAAGTTTCCTGCTGGACCGGAACTGATCTGCAGAACGAGGGGGAGATTGTTCAACCTGCATTGCATCCATTCCAAAACCAAGACCTGCCAACTCTTGTCATTGGGCTGCAGGTGATCCTTGTGAGCATGTGCACACTCAGAGGCCAATATCCAATCTATTGTTGACGCATTCATAGACACTTAAGCAAAAACAAGCTTTAAGCTAAACATTTGGAAGAGAAACGTCATCTGCTGATCTGTTTCTGCCACACCAGATGGCCTGAACTGCAAGAATCATGGTGAGCCACTGGACAATGTGGATAAATCACTAGGCTTTATGAGTCTTCTTACACTAAGGGCATTATAGACAATGAAATGTACATGACTTCCAGTACGCCAGCATAAACTTCGGCCCTCTGAGTAACAGCTTGCTACGTGACAAAGACCACAAACCTGACACCAAGCTCATGGTCTATCATGCAGTAGTGTTACCAGTCGTCCGGTACATATCGGAGGCATAGACAGTGTAAAACCAGCACCTCAGGGTCCTTGGGAAATATCACAAATAATACCTCTCCAAGGTTCCACAATCCACTGGTGGATAGACATTCCAATATCAGTGCCTCCTTGGGACAACATGTGCAGCATCGAGGTTGTGGTTACTGTTCATCAGCTGCATTGGAGAAGCACATCATTTCTGATTCTGACACAAGAATCACAAAACAAGTCTAGTTTAGTCTACCTCACTTGGTTACTAGGAGGACAGAGGAAATGCTTCAAGGATGTCATTAAAGCTTCCTTGAAGAAGCGTAATATTCCCACTGATCCATGGGAACCTTTAGCCCAGGAGAAGAATCCACAAAAGTGGTAACCATTTCAGGTGGCTCCCAGTGACATAGGTGGAGGCCAAGTGGGAGCAGTGGAAGGTGCAAAAATCAAAATGTCCCAACCACCCTCTTAACACACCACCTACCCCACCCGAGCATGATTTGCAGATCTGGCTTTGGAATATTTAATGACCTCTGAACCCACAAAACAGGAATGGTAGAAAGTCATTCTTGAACCTAGGAATGCCTAAGAAGAAAAGTCTTCAGTTCTGTTGCTGAAGTATTGTCAGGGCCCATAGTTCAGTTATTTCCTATTGTCACATGGAGTGAATTGAATTGGCTGAAGATTGGTGTCTGTGATGCTTGGTGTCCTTCAGAGGTGACCGAGGTGAATACAAATGTTTCAGTCTTTTTGATTGCATTTATGTGCTGGGCTCTCCATTATTGAGAATGGAAGGAGCCTCCTCCTCATGTTTGTTGTTTGGTGAGGGGGTTATGCGGGGTGGGGGGTGGGAGAGGGTGGTGGTTCCACGACAACTGGAGGCCGGGCACTGCTATTTGACTTTAGATTGCCTGCAGTGGAGGGTAGAGAAACTGTGGCTGAGAAACTCCTCTTGGAGTCACAGCATTGTTTTCAGCCACAGAGAGGCACAATAGATATGATTTTCACTGTCCAACAACTGCAGGAGAAATGCAGAGAAACGAACCTCTCCCAGTACATGGCCTTCTTCAATCTTACAAAGATCTTTGACACCATCAGTCAGGAAACATTATGGAGCATCCTTCTCTGTTTTGATTCCACCATGAAATTTGTCACCATCCTTCACCTGCTCTGCTGCGACATTGGAGTCCATCACTGACCCATTCCCCATTTGGAACAGTGTCAAGCAGGGCTGTGTCATCGCCCCCAATACTGTTCCTGATTTACCCTGCAGCAATGCTTCACCTCACCACCAACAACCTCCCCACTAGAGTGGGGCTAAATTACAGAAACTATGGGAAAATATTCAACCTCCACAGCCTTCAAGCCAAAGCCAAAGTCACCCCGACCAGTGTCATCGAGCTGTGGTACGCAGATGCTGCTTGTGCATGTACGTTTTCCGAGGATGCATTCCAGACCATTGTCAGCACCTTTGCGGAGGTGTATGAGAGCGTGGCAAGATGAAGGTCCTCCACCAACCCCGCCTGGCATTGTGGAGCAAACCCTTGATCATCAAGGTCCACTGGTAGGCCTCAGAGAACGTTCAATACTTCCAATGCCATGGAAGTGTCCTGTGGGCCAAAGCAGATATTGATGAAGAGATCCAGCACTGCTTCCAGTGTGCTAGCGCAGCCTTCAGACACCTGAGGAAAAAGGGTGTTCAAGAACAACTTCAGATCCGACACCAAGGCTCATGCTATAAGGAGCTGTGGTGGTTCCCACCCTCCTATATGGCTCTGAGACACGGACTGTCTACAACAGAAACCTCAAGGCCCTGGAGCAGTGCCACTATTGCTGCCCAGCACAAAATCCTGTGAATCTGCTGGGAAGAAAGATGCACCAACACCAGCGTTCTCGACCAGGCCAACATCTCCAGCATCGAGGCACTGACCCCCCTCCATTGGTTGCGAGGGACTGGGCACTTTGTCTGTGTGACTGACCCAAGACTCCTCGAGCAGGCGCTCTATCCCCAGCTCCGAAACAGCAGGCGAGCCTCAGCTGGACAGAGGGGTATCCTCCAGGCCTCCCTGGTGAAGAGCGCATTCTCACTGACACTGAGGAATCAGTGGCCCAAGACCATCCAAAGTGGAGGAAGGACCATCTGGGAAGGCATGAACACCTGAAGACTTGCTGTCGGGAGAAAGTGGAAGCCAGGTGAGAGGAGCGAGAGGAGCATGCTGCCAAACCAACACCACACCAACACTCTTTCCGCGACCAACACCTGCCCCAAATGTAACAGAGCCCGCGATAGTGCATCAGGCTGTGCAGACTCACCCTGAGAGTGGAAGACAGTCATTCTCATCTGTGAGGAACCACCAATGAAATGAAAATGAAACTTTGCGGTTTTATTTTCTACTACCATGTCAGTCCTGCGACAGGACAGCAGAACTTAATTGTTCTCGATGGGCCGAATGGCCTTACTTCCACTCCTATGTCTTATGGTTATGAGTTGTTGGATGTGTTGGCCTGGTGTTTCCACTGTTTGGTTTGTAAGTGCAGACAATCCCTGAGTTGTGGAGAAAGTGAGGACTGCAGATGCTGGAGATCAGAGCTGAAAATGTGTTGCTGGAAAAGCGCAGCAGGTCAGGCAGCATCCAAGGAACAGGAGAATTGACGTTTCGGGCATAAGCCCTTCTTCAATCCCTGAGTTGTGAACAGTTTCCATCCTTGAGTCTCGTCGCAAGTTGACTTCTACCACTCAAGTCAGAATGCAATGAAACATAAAGAAGCTCTTTGTACATACAGGGAATCTTTGTGTGTCAGATTTTTAAAATTACACTCTGCACAAGATTGTGTTTGTAAGTTCAACGTTCATAAATCATCACCCTGCAGTCCTCTGCTGTTGCTTCTCCAGGACACCATCTCATTTTCCCATGCACTTTTCATTGAAATTGCAATCTCATCCTTCTGACTTTGGTTCTGAAAAGTTACTGGGGCCTGAAAGAGTTAATCTTGAACCAGAGTGAATCATGACAGTGAAACTAACTTTATCAGTCCCTGCACTTTGCAAGAATTTCACTTCCTGCACTGGGTTTCTCAGCCGTCCCAGTGCTGTATGGACACTATTTCATGATTTAGAAAGATGCAGACTGATGATTTAAAAGATGAGTTAACCTGTGCTCTCTGTCTCCAGGTGTACCAGGATCCTGTGAGATTGCCTTGTCTACACAGTTTCTGTTTGAAATGTATTGAAGGAGCTTGGGCCCAGACACCAGGTTCAGGAAAGTTTGAGTGTCCTCAGTGTCGACAGATATTCAACCGCAGGCCCAGTTTGGAGAGAAACGCCACAGGGGTACGCTACAACCGTTCAGAGTCTCCTACTGATTCACCTCATCTCATGTGTGAATACTGCATTGAGAATCCAACACCAGCTGTGAAGACGTGTCTGAAATGCGAAACATCTTTTTGCTCCCAGCATGTAAAACCACATTTACTGAAAGAGTACTACAAAGATCACACACTCATTGAGCCTGTGAGAAATTTTAAAGAAAGGCAGTGTTTCGATCATAAAAAGGTTCTGGAGTTTTACTGTAATGATGATGCGGAGTGTGTGTGTGGTTCCTGTATTGTAACGGGGAAACATAAATCCCACACATTACTGAGCCTGGATCAGGCACAGTCTGCGATTAAGGTGAGTGACACTTTTGCTGATATTAAATGTAGTGAGTGAGGATTTTCTTTTTCATGACCAATGTTAACGGGAACTGATTGCAGATGATACTGACTTACTCCAGTGTTTTCTTAACTATCCTGACTCTTGGTTATTGGCTGTTTTTTTTTATTTGTCAGTTGAATTTGCCCTCTCCCCTTTTTCTCAGAGAATAGGGTAGGTTCTGGGAAAGGTGTGAGAGTAACAAAGAGTGATTGCCCCTCACCAACACTTGGCCCCTCTCGGGTGGGTTTTGTAGACCTCACTGTATGGGTGTCTGTGGGAATTGGCACCTCATAACTCAGGGCTGTAGAGCAGTGCATGTTGTATACAGTGTAAGTCCAGGGGCTTCTACTCTCAGCAGCATGGAGAGGCCCATTAGTGGGGAGAGGGTAAGGGACTGAGTGGCAAATTTCAACCTCACAAAAAGAGGAAATTGTTGTTTGAGAAATGCTGGTGTGTCGGAGTGTGTCTCCTTTTCCCCTCTTAGCTGATTCCTGAAAATTGGGGAGCTGGATCCGTGTGAAAGTACAATGTGTGACTGAGAAAAATGCTTGTACAGAGGAACCTTGATTAACCAGCATTCGATTATCCAAATATCGGATTTCCAGCAGCATCACAAGATCCCAATGCTCGGCTAAACTATGTTATCTGGCATTCGATTATCCAGAATTCAATTAACCGAATGAAATACTGCCTGCCTGTGTCCTTTGGATAATTGAGGTTCCTCTGTATATCTGTGCAGTGATTGTAGCGAGGTCAGCCAGGTGGACCTCACAGGATATGAGTTTCTTGATTGGACCAGATTAACAGCCCCAGTCAGAAAGCACCGGCTGACAGATAAAAAGGGGAAGTTTCAGAGATACTACCGCTCTGATACCTAATTCTGAATGAGGCAATTCAAAGTCACGGACTGTTCACCAGTAAATAAAGAGAGACTTGGTGATGAGATAACGGCCTGTGTTCAGTCCTTTTCGTGGTGATGGGAGTAACGCATAATCCTGAATAAATTTGTTTGCAGTTGGTGTAAGCATTCGTTTGAGAAATTTGACTTGTTTGACCCTACCGTCGAGGACACGGCACAATATCCGGAAAAAATATGTTTTTTTTCTGGTCAAATGAAATTGTGGCAGATGAAAAGCTATGAATAATTCTGACAGCCTGCGGAACTGCAGGTTGTTCTGTCATCAGGAGCCCAACCTTCCCTGAGGCAGCAGATACTAAAACCTTTCGAGAATTGATGGACATAGTTAAGGAATGTTACGCCCCCTCCCCTCTAAATCTGAGACGCTATCGTTTTTACTCAGCAATTCGAGAACTAAGGTAATCTGTATCTGGATTTTTGACTAGGTTAAAATGACTGCCAAAAGCCCGTGAATTTGGTTTAGCACTTCATGAGCTGCTTCAAGACTGTCTGGTATGTGGGATCAATAATGTACAATTAAAAATGCCTTCTACCTGATGCCCAAATGGACTCTGAGCAGCTATATCATTGGAAACTGCAGCAAGTGGAGCATGTGAGTTACAGGGAATTCGGATGGAAGTGGACACCCTCGCCTGGCCGACTGAGCTTGGGGTCCACCACCTGAGTGAAGGCCATTGCACAGCCTCACTCAGGACACATCCCGATCGGAGGGACTCTTGGTTGGCCCACTGCAAAACTCCAAAACAAAACCTTGGCCCAACATTTAAAATGTTCTTCAGAATCTGGGAAGGCAAGCCTTTGCAGTTGTTGTCGTTATGCAGACGAGAGAGAGCAGAGGAGTCCTACTGACCTAAATTGAGTAGGATAACGCATAGAGCATTCAGGAGGATTTTCAGGAGCGTTCATACTACAGCTGATTTGGGACAGTTAAATTGCTTAGCAACATCAAAATCAGAAGTAGTCAGAAATCAGAGCACCGATGGAAAGAGAACAAGCTAACGTTTTGAGTCGAGATGACTCTTCATCAGAGCTGAAGTGTGGAGGGACAGCATTTATGCAACAGAGGGAGATATGGAGTGCTGTGGGAGAAAGAGTGCTGACAGTGAAGATTAAGTGGGGCAGCACGGTGGTTCAGTTGGGGAGGCACAGTGGCTCAGTGGGTAGCGCTGCTGCCTCACAGCACCAGGAACCCTGCTTCAGTTCCAGCCTCGGGCGACAGTCTGTGAGAAGTTTGCACATTCTCCCCATGTCTGTGCAGGTTTCCTCCGGGTGCTCCGGTTTCCTCCGGGTGCCCACAGTCCAAAGATGTGTAGGTTAGGTGAACTCACCATGCTAAATTGCCCATAGTGTTCAGGGATGTGTAAGTTAGGTGCATTAGTCAGGGGGAAATATAGGGTAGGGGAATGGGTCTGGGTGGGTTACTCTTTGGAGGATTGGAAGAGTGGACTTGTTGGACTGAAGCCTCATTCCTGATGAAGGCCCCTTTCCGGAAACATCGATTCTCCTGCTTCTCGGATGCTGCCTGACCTGCTGTGCTTTTCCAGCGCCACACTCTCGACTCTGATCTCCAGCATCTGTAATCCTCACTTTTTCCTTGATGGGCCAAAGGGCCTGTTTCCACACTGGAGGGGTTCTATATTTTTAAAAAATTTAAAAAGTGATCACAATTTGTTTGCAGATTGTAAACAAATGGTAAACTACCTTTCTTAGCTGGATAAATGCCCAAACCCTTGGATAGAGGATTGATACACCATTTAACTATCAGGAAGGCTATCCTTCACAAAACTGGACATGAGCTGCACCTACTTGCAATTGCGCTTAGACGAGGATTCCCAAAAGTACAATTAATATCCATAAGGGCTTGTACCAATATATGACACTACCATTTGGGGCATCGTCAGCCTGATCAAACATTGAATGGTCTATCAGCCAGACTGGAAAGAACCGATGGTCCCACTGGAGCGGGGGTAGGGGAGAGAGGACATGTCGACAGAGAATAGAAGTAAAGCTAAAAGAAAGGGAAGGAATGGGAGTCAGTTCACAAGTTGAAGGTGTTGAACTCAATATTAAGTCCAGAAGGTTGTAAATTTCCTAGTCTGAAGCTGGGATTCACTGGGGCATTGCAGCATGCTGAGAACAGACAAGTGGGCATGAGAGCAGGACACTCCTTCAAAATGACCAGCTACGGGAAGGTCAGGGTCATGCTTGCTCATGGACTGGAGGTGTTCTGCAAGGCAGTCACCTAGTCTACGTTTGGTTTCTCCAATGCAATGCAGGCCACATTGGGTGCAGCGGTATAATAGACCAAACTCAAGTAGATACAGGTGAAGGAGAAAGTGAGGTCTGCAGATGCTGGAGATCAGAGCTGGAAATGTGTTGCTGGAAAAGCGCAGCAGGTCAGGCAGCATCCAGGGAACAGGAGAATCGACGTTTCGGGCATAAGCCCTTCTTCAGGAATGGCTTATCAGGAATAGATACAGGTGAAATGCTGCTTCACCTGGAAAGACTGGTTCAGCCTTTGAATAGTGAGCAGGGAAGAGGTGAAAAGGTAGGTATTGCACCTTCTGTGGTTACATGGGAAGGTGCCATAGAAGTGGGTTGGTATTGGTGGCCATTGAGGAATCGGCTAGGGTCTCCCAGAGGGAGCAGTCCTTGCAATGTGCAGGCAGGGGGAGTGAAGGGAAGCTGTGTTTGCTGCTGGTGTTCTGCTGAAGTTGTCTGAAATGGTGGAGGATGACTCTTTGAGTGCAGAGGCTTGTAGGATGAAAAGTCACAATAAACATCTGGTTAAATGGTCATCTGGTTCTGATGGAAGTCCATACTGGCAAGGCTCCATCAGAGTCAGTTTCTAATAAAATTCAAGCTGTACTCCAGGCCTTAACTTTGCACAAGACCTGGGTGAGGCTGTGAATCTATACCAGGGAACCTTTACAGATTATGGGTACAACTTCAGTTCCAGTCTGTTATGAGAAGCAGCTGGTTCAGTTCCCACTGATTATAGTAAAAGGCTCCGGTCCAAGCCTGGTGGGGCAAAATTGTTTGTGAGAGATTCATCGAGATTGGCTCAACATTTTTCAATAAGGAAACGGCTGCCTGAATGAAGTCCTAATTAAATACTCGGAGGTTTCTCAGGAAGGTCCAGAAGAGCCGAGGCCACCTAGCATGATGACCAGGAAGCAATTCCACGATTCTGCAAGGCCTGCCCATGCCGTTTGTCTTTTGAGCAAAAGTAGAGGAACCACTGGAAAGCTGAAAAGTGAAGGAATCAACAAATCAGTCCAAATCATGTAAACTGGCTACACTGATGATACCGATTGTGAGCCTTGATGGGTTAGTTCGCCTTTGTGCAGATTGTAAACAAATGGTAAACCACCTTTCTTAGCTGGATAAATGCCCAAACCCTTGGATAGAGGATTGATACACCATTTAACTATCAGGAAGGCTATCCTTCACAAAACTGGACATGAGCTGCACCTACATGCAATTGCGCTTAGACGAGGATTCCCAAAAGTACAATTAATATCCATAAGGGCTTGTACCAATGTATGACACTACCATTTGGGGCATCGTCAGCCTGATCAAAAACGATTTTTGGAGGATGCAGAAAGCATTTTGCAAGGTCGACCTCGGGTCACCATTTACCCAGATGGCATCTCCATATTAGGGTAGAATAATAAGGAACACGTCGAGAAGTTGGATATAGGCCTCAGGTGAGTTTTTCAAGGCAGGTATATGCTTACAAGGGGAAAAATGTGTGTTCTAGGCCCCCCAACCCAAGTGACTTGCTTAGGCTACACAGTCGACAAGACCAGTTTGCATTGGAAGATAAAGTTAAGGCATTCAAAGGTCCTTAGCTCCCACATCTGTCTGAGAACTTAGGTCATGTCTTGTGCTGGGAAATTATTATGGAAAATGCATACATAACCTAACCTCCATCCTGGCACCTTTGCATCAACTCCTAAAGAAGTGTCAGCCTTGGGAATGGTCATATAGATGGGCGCTAGCTTTCCATGAAGTAAAGAAACAGCAATTGTGCTCCAAGGTATTGGCATCAGGATCTCCAATGCCAGACACAAGACTGCACCAAATGGGAATCATGGTGATGATTCCACATAGATAAGAAGCGTGGTTGATGGGAGGTCAGGTCAGGACCAGTGATGCATAAAGTTTGGGTAGGTGCAATGGTCCTGAACAAGTATGTGGACCATATAAAAGCTGCAGGGTTTTGGTGCAAAACATATCCTGCTCCTCAGAACAGCCAGAAATGCAACCAGAATCCATGGATTCACCCTCTCCATCAAGCATTGTTGAGTCTTCTGAATTTGAGATAGACATAAAGGAGTTCATGGACCAGTTTGGGCCAAAGGCCTGTCTCTGTGCTGTAGGGCTCTATGATTCTAAGTAGCTGCCTTGATGTCTTTTCTGCTGGAAGAAAAGAGTGAAATTCTATCAAGGGTGCTCCTTAGCAAGAGGCAGGCTCCCTTCATTACATGCCGTCCAAACCAGACACTGAGTCAGAGGAACCTGATCGGGTGCTAAAATGTCCCAAGAGGCTTTCCAACATAAAGGACTAGCTTATGTCTGTGAACTTAGACGAGGGATGTAATGACTGCAATGAGGTCAGCCAGCTTGACCTCACAGAGCATGTGTTTCCTGATTGGGGCTGTTAATCTAGCTCCAATCAGCAAACCTTGGCTGACATAAGGGTGAGCATCAGATATACTGACACTTTGATACAAGACTCTGAATGAGGCAGTAATGAAGTCACAGACTGTTCATGTCTAAGTAAAGGGAGACTTGGTGATGGAATACTGGCCTCTGTGGAGTTATTTTGTTCTGGTTGCTCAGTTCATATTAGACCATTTTTAAATATATATAATATAAAGAAATACATATAAGCAACCAGTGTCAGCATGGATTCATGAAGGGGAAATCATGCATTATCAATTTATTAGTGTTCTTTGAGGAGGTAACAAGCAGGATAGATAAAGGTAAATTGGTAGATATAATATATTTGGATTTCCAAAAGGTGTTTAACAAGGTACTGTTTGTAAGGCTACTTAATATATTATGAGACCGTGCATTGGGGTTGTGTATTAGCATGGATAAATAATTGGCTAACCAAGGGAAATCAGTGTTTGAGATAAAGAGGACATTTTCAGGATAGCAACACCTTGCGGAGTGTCACAGGAATCAGCGACCACAATTATTTCCAATATATTTCAATGATTTGGATGACAAAGTGAATGTATTATGAACAGATCTTATGGTCACATTCAGGGCAGGGATCAGACTTTACTGGCAGCCACAGAAGTGAATATTTCTTACCACATTCAACTCTTGAGACCCTGAGGTTTGTAAGAATGTGTGATGAGCGGAACTGAAGAGAAGAGGATAACTATCAGTGGCTTAATGATAGGAACACAGAGAAATGGTTTGTGTTTTCAAGCTGGGAAGGCAACAGTTTGATCTGTACTGTCACTTTATTGAAATTGTTTGCAAGGTAGAAGCCCCCAGTTAGTGTTGCATCACAGATATCACATGCCTATGGCATACCTGGAGGCACATTTGTACAGATTTGTATTTAAAACATCCCTCTTTGCATATAAAGAAATCCAGAAGAAAAAATCCGTGCATTATTCTCTAAATTTTAAGACATCCAGGTTGCAAAATATACACATGACTATTCTCATGCATTCCTGATGAAGGGCTTTTGCCCAAAATGTTGATTCTCCTGCTCCTCGGATGCTGCCTGACCTGCTGTGCTTTTTCAGCACCACACACTCGATTCTAATCTCCAACATCTGCAGTCCTCACTTTCACCTATTCTTATGCATTAACTGTTCATTATTCCTGTCAGTCTTTGCCTTGCTCACATAGGTTTTAAACTTTGCCAATGTCTTAATGGTATACACGAGCAGTGTCATTAGCTGTTCTATTGAGTGATGTCCCTTCCCTTAATGATCACAATAATGGGACAGCCCAACAGATGAGTGCAAAAGTGAAGGCTGAAGCATTCCCATCTATCTAAAGCCAGAAGCTCCAAGCTCCACCTCTTCCTGAGATCCTGAGCATCAGAGATGCCAGATTTCAGCCAATTCAGTTCAGTCCACATGTATCAAGAAACAGATGAAGACACAGGATACTGCAAAGGCTTGTGCCCTGACAGCGTTCTGGCAGTAGTACTGAAGATTCATGTTCCAAAACTATCTGCTTCAAGCCAAGCTGTTTCAGTACGGGAACATTTACCCAGCAATCTGGAAATTTCCCTAGGTTCATCCTGTCCACAAAAGTCAAGACAAATCCAACCCAGCCCACTATCATCCTCTTGGACTACTCATCAACAAAATAACACAAGGGGGTTTTCCGCATTACTGTTAAGTGACACTTGTAAAGCAATAAACAGCTCATCACAAGGATTGTGACTTTCTATTTTGTGCTTTTGTAAACTGGTCACTTACATAAGAAAATATTGTTTTTTTTTAATTGTTCTTATAAGGTTGGTTGCAGTTTTGAAAAGTTAGTGACATGACACCCATGCTAAGCATTATGTAAATGACTGTTTGAACTGAAGTTCAGATTGCACATGAATTGGAACAGAAGGAATGTATTGATGAAGATTTTGCTGGCAGCAAAAATTTGATTTGTCTATGAACTAATGACCAATTATTAATGGCATTGGCCTTTTTTGCCTGTCAACAAGTGTGAGATTATTTGTCAGTTAGCTGAGCAGCCTGGAGCTGGGAGTAAGTTACAGAGAGGTAGAAGTATTCAGTTCATCTCCAGCTTTAGAGCAGTCTCCCTGTTCTCTGCAGTCAAGAATTCTCTGTAAAATTGAAGAAGCAACAGTTTATTTTTTTCTGCAACAGCCATTGTAAGCTGTAACTTTTAACTGCTAAGTTAGATATTCTTTGGATTGACTAGTCACCTTGTATCTCCCAACCAGTGGAAGCATCCAGAGAGAGAATGAAGTGATGTCCTGGTCAGCAGAAGTACTATAAAGATCATGACAGCCACATGGGAACAAAGACATCCAAACTGGCTTAAAAAGAATTAAATTACTACAGATGCTGGAAATGTGAAATAAAGACAGAACATCAGAAAAGTCATACTAGGCTCTAAATGTTACCTCTGTTTCTCTTTCCACAGATCACTCCCCACCTGCTGCATTTCTCCTACATTCTTGTACTTGTTGCTAATCATCTTCCCAGTCTTTCCCCTCTGTTGATTACCATTTTAACCCTGTCTATTTATGTGTGTGTGTGTGTGTGTGCGCGCAATTGTGTGTATATAAAAAGGGGAGTTTACAAGGGCTTTAGAGCTACAATAAGTAGAATTATATGTCAGCAGTTTTTCTTGTTCAGTACAAAAATGCACATTTATGCTTCCTATACACCCCAAGTCTGAAAGTTGGGAATTGGAGACACTATAAATCTTTAGCTTTTGTGGGACTACTGGGATCTTGTTACAACACATTGGGTAGCATGTTGGAAACCAGGTCTGGGTGCTCATGGTCTGGAGTTGGATTGGGTTACATTAGATCAACTTAGAAATAGAAGCAACAAGAATTTGGGTGTGGTATTGGTAAATAATACAGTTGAAGGAAAACATCAGGGTCTGCGCTGATTTAAAGCATGGAAATGACAAAATATTTTGTGCTAGTGGAGGAGTTGTGAGAAGTAGCCTTCACTTTTAGGCCTGCCACATAATTCCCCAGAAATAAATCAACTGCATCCCCAGGTAATTTCTTAATTTCTGTCACTAGGCCAAGCAACAAGTCAGACTCCAATGGGACTTTGTACAATGGAACCCTAAATGTACTCTCCACCTATTCTGTATGCCAATATTTTGGCTTTTTATTGAACTTGCCGGAGGGAAACCTAAACCTTCTCTAGCCAGTGACCTTGAGTAGCCCCTGTATCTCCTAGTATTGTAATGGCCTTTGATTTTTCATTTGAAGACAAAGGGGTTATTTCTTCTTTAGATACAGAGCCTTCATAACATTTATCTACCCAATATTCATCTTCTGCACTCTCAGCAGTGTCAAACTCTGATCTCTTATTTATATGATGTGGAAGTGCCAGTGTTGGACTGGGGTAGACAAAGTTAAAAATCACACAACACCAGGTTGGACTATAACCTGGTATTGTATGATTTTTAACTCTTCATTTAGTTTAAGCCAAAATCTGATCCATGGTCTCTTCTTCCGAGTTTACTTTCTGGACTAATTTTTATAAACTCCACTAAATCCCTTTTAACTTTTAGCATCGTGAATGCAAATTTCAAAGAGTGTGTTTATTGGCCTGGTAAAGCCAGACGATCAGAGATAATTGACATACTAGCGCAGCACTTGGATTGAGAGTAAATGTTAAAAAGGTCAAGCACTTCAGGTAGCGAAATATCAAAACCTGGTGATGTTCAGTTTTCGTTAAAGAAGTTAGCGGATGAGGAGAGAATGAAAAAGACAAGTTGGAGATGTAATTTCCAAATGGAAGAAAAATATAAAGAAAGGGAGATGGAATTGAAAAGAAGGGAAATTGGATAACTATATTCCCGCCTCAGGTGACTGACTGTGTGGAGTTTGCACCTTCTCCCCGTGTCTGCCCCGTGAAACCCCGTGAGTTTCCTCCGGGTGCTCCAGTTTCCTCCCACAGTCCAAAGATGTGCAGGTCAGGTAAATTGGCCACGCTAAATTGCCCATAGTGTTAGGTAAGGAGTAAATGTAGGGGTATGGGTGGGTTGCACTTCGGCGGGTCGGTGTGGACTTGTTGGGCCGAAGGGCCTGTTTCCACACTGTAATGTAATCTAGTCTAAATAATTAGAGTTGCAAAGAGAGGAGGAAGTGAGAAAATATAAGCTTAAAATGATCATATTCTTATCCAGGGGCTGCAAATGGTGAGGTGTCTGTGCCATAATTTGAGGTTCAAGAAGGAAATGTTTAAGTTTGTATAGGCCCTCCCAAAATTTGAGGAAAGTAACTTGGAGACATTTTTCATGTCATTTGAAAAAATGGCGAGGCAAATGAATTGGGCAAAAGAAGACTGAACATTGCTTATGTAGAGTAAATTGACAGGTAAAGCACAAGAAATCTCTGCTTCACTGCTTCACTGTAATAAAATATTACATTTGTTACATACGAGGTAGTACCTGATGTAAACAGGAAATGCTCTGGAATTTAGGGAAACAATCCACACTAACCAACACTGAAATTGAAAGGTTAAGCAGAGTAATCTTGACAGATGGATATGAACATTAGAAGGTGAAATCATGACTGAAGATGAAATTTAAAACTCAGTGCTGTCCACAATAAGAACGCATGTTGAGGACCCAAGATTTGCAACAATGGCTGATAATTATGAGATAACTCTAAATCTTTTTTTCTGTCACTCTCATAAATTCCAAAGGAGTAGAAATTTGGAGAGTTGTCTTGGATCACAGAGCGTATCCAAATTGTTCTTTTTTGGATTTGGTTAAATTGATTGATTTATTGTCATGTGTACCGAAGTACAGTGTTTACGAGCTGGACAAGCAAATCATTGTAGGCAAGGATGTATAGAGGCTATAAAAAGACTTAGAAAGAGACATGCAGATTACATTGCATAAGGCATGTCCTAGACGAGATCAACATTAGCAAGATCAGCATTATTTGAGGCCAGAGAGTCCATTCATCAGTCTAATAACAGCTGGGAAGAAGCTGTTCCTGAACCTGCTATTGCATGCGTTCAGGTATCTGTATCTTCTGCCTGACAGAAGAGGTTGTAGGAGAGAGCCTTAGTGGGATGCAATGGGTCTGTGATGATGTTGGCAAGGTTTCCGCAGCAGCGAGCTGTGTAAATGGAGTCCAAGGATGGAAGGTTGGTTTCTGTGATGGTCTGGCTGTGCACATCACCTTCTGAAGTTTCTTACACTCGTGGGCAGAGCAGTTCCCATTCCAGACCAATATGCACCTGGACTGTATGCTTTCAGTGATGCATCCATAGATGTTAATGAGGGACCTTGTGGACATGCAAGATTTCCTGAGCCACATGAGGAAGAAGAGGCATTGTTGTGCCTTCTTGAATGTTGCACCTACGTGGGAATCCAGGATAGGTTGTCGGTTATCTTCACTCTGAGGAACTTGACCCTCTCCACCCACTCCACTCCTGCTCCGTTGATGTAGCTGGGGGCGTGTTTCTCTCCTTGCCTTCTGAAGTCAATGACCAGTTCTTTATTTTTCTTGATGTTGAGTGAGAGGTTGTTCTCATTGCACCACATCACCAAACCTTCTTTGTGTTTTCTGACTCATCATTGTTTGAGTGGTATTGTCAGCAAACTTGTAGATGGAGTTTGTTCGGAATTTGGCTATACAGTCGTGGGTGTACAGGGTGTACAGTAGGGAGCTGAGTACACATCCTGGGGGTGGCCCCGGTGTTGAGTGTTATCGTGAAAGATGTACAGTTGTCTATCTTCACTGATTGTGATCTGTGGGTCAGGATGCTGAGGATGAAAGGTGAAGCCGAGACCAATGTCACGGAGTTTTGAGAACAGTCTGGAGAGGATAATGGTGTTGAATTCAGAGCTGTAGTCGATGAGCAGGCGTCTGATGTAGGTGTCCATGTTGACCAGATGTTACAGGAATAAATGCAGGGTTCATATTAAAATGTACTTAAATGTAGTTAAGAGAAGGTTTGACTACAGCAATTTGCTTAAATATGAACATTTATTGAGTAAACAAAAGACAAAAAAAAGGAATATTTATTAAGTGAATGAAAAAGAAAGGACAAAGATCAATAAGTCTCACGCCTGTCTGCCCACCAGGGGCCCCTTGATCTGGTCTGAACACTTAGCTTGTTCCTGGCACTATTCACGATCCCAGTCTGGGGTGAAGTCCAGTGACTGAGTACGAAACTCTCTCTCTGTTATACAGTGTAACAAACAACCAGTACAGAAAAGCAAAAACAGAAAACAAGCCATCTTTGGCACATGCAGGAATGTTCAAGGTCATGTCGCTGTGAAATAATATCAACAAGTTTAGCCCTTCGAACCATCCTATTCAATCCATACCTGGTGATATTTTACAATGCATGTTACAATTGCAGATACAGATGCAAATCAGTGACTACTGCGCAAGAACTATATTAAGAGAATTTGACCTGCACTAAGAGATTAAAACTACAATGAAAATGTCCAGCATCAATACAATTGATAAAACAATAGGGTATATCATGAAATTACTGATTGCAGTGGTCTTTGGGAAGGTAAACCCTTAAATATATCCCACCCCTGATGTACAGTCAAGACCATGATAAAACCAGCAAGTTGTTCCACATGCCTGTCTGCCTCCAGTGGGACCGATACTGAAAGGAGCCCACAGAGGATTAGCGTTTTCATGCTTATGCTAATATCAGAAATATCCTTAATTACAGTCACTTAATGACCTTAATCTATCCCAGTTCCAATCCTGGATTCGAAGATCCTGTTCCTGCTGAGGGCTCTTCAAACCTGCGAGAGGGAGAGGGGAAAGAAAAAAAGGTGTGCCAGACTGATTGGCTTTAAGCTGATTTTACACTATTTCAGTTAATCTACTTACGTAATTTGCTCTAGATTTCAGTATATTTCAGATTCTGGTTCCTTAATTTGTGTTTTGTTTTTATCCTCCTGTTCCCTATCCACAGATCACCTCACCTAATAACAACAAAGTAGCATTGTGCATGAACTTACACTTTCTCCAGATCCCTTTCCCTGTATTTGTCTTGAGGAAACTTCTTCAACATGTGTTTTCCCTTGCTGATTTTATGAATACCTACATCCACATGCTAGTACCCCCTTTAAGCTACAATATACATGGTGACAAACAATACAGCTCGAACATTCATCAGGCTTTACTTCCAGCTTATGCTTCTCACTTTTTATTTTTCCTGGGGTTCCCTGACCACAGACCCCTACACCACCAGAGTCATAGCTCAGTATTCTTTCCCAAACACTAACAATCCTGACACAATTCAATTTCATCAACTGGTTTAGTCATAATGGGGGCTCTGCATGTCACTCAGTCCACTGTTATTCCTCCCAGAGTCCATATTCTTTCATTTCTGTAACATTTTGACATAATGGACATTGACACTTATTACTTTGATTGTAATTCTTTAACATCCCTTTCACTAATACTACTTTTATTGTTTTAAAGTCAGTTTCACTACAGATTTCGGGTCAGTTTCTTATTGTTTAAGGCACCAAGCCACACAAATCGTTTTGTCAAGTAGGTGTCCATGTCTGAGACCTGATCTTCAGGGCATGCTTTTATACCATCTCATGTTTGTTACCCCCAAACAAAACATTCACTCTTAGACAGTTACATTGATGCCTCAAGACAATGTCATACATACTTGACTCCCACATGATTTTATCAAATGATCTATGAGGTTTTACTTATCTCTCCACATATGGTCCTGATACCTTGGGTAGTGGCTGATCAGTCTTTCTAAAAAAAGAAAGACAAGGAGATAAACTTCATCAACAGAAAGCTATCAGTTTGGTGCTCTCATCTAAACTTGCTTTTCATTAAAATGCATTTTAA
Organism: Chiloscyllium plagiosum; assembly: GCF_004010195.1. NCBI lineage: Eukaryota > Metazoa > Chordata > Chondrichthyes > Orectolobiformes > Hemiscylliidae > Chiloscyllium > Chiloscyllium plagiosum. The sequence continues at coordinate 64,355,176 of NC_057723.1, forward strand.
CGTATATCGCCATTTCAACCATTATCCTAACTTCTTTGTCTTCTGCTTCCAGTCTCCACCCTTAATTACTTCATGTCATCAAATTTTGCAACATAGCTATTACCACCATCTGTTGAGATTTGCAGCCCATGGAACATTATCTTATAATATTTTAAAACAGAAGTCAAACATTTCTGTTTAATTCAGGGACAACATACTTTGTTCTTTCCCTAAGATGACCCACTTTTTTTTTAAAGTTACTTGATAACTCATTCTAGATATTCGATATATCTCTATGTAAATTCAATATTCTGTTTACTCCCTCAAAGTCACTAACCATTTTGATGCATTGAAATGCACTTTATCATTTCCCAGAATTCCTTTAAAATCAGGTAACAATTACATTTATCTGTTTTAGAATATCAGGGCATCTGAGTTTTAATATAGTTTTTGTCATGATGGGCTAAAATGTACCCAGGTTCCGTAGCTTCGAGATTCCTCACACTCACTATAATTAATATTTCTACAGTACTTCCCCAACACTGAAATGAGTTGTTGATGAATGGCTTGATGGGTTAAGGATGCTTCATCTATCACTGTGCTACGACATTGAAATTCCGCAAAAAGGTTGAGCCTTTAGATTAGATTAGATTACTTTAGATTACTTACAGTGTGGAAACAGGCCCAACAAGTCCACACCACCCCGCCGAAGCGCAACCCACCCATACCCCTACATTTACCCCTTACCTAACACTACGGGCAATTTAGCATGGTCAATTCACCAGACCTGCACATCTTTGGACTGTGGGAGGAAACCGGAGCACCCGGAGGAAACCCACGCAGACACGGGGAGAACGTGCAAACTCCACACAGTGAGTCGCCTGAGGCGGGAATTGAACCCAGGTCTCTGGCGCTGTGAGGCAGCAGTGCTAACCGCTTTAGTGTCTTCAATTTCTCAAAAAAACCCTCCATCCATTCCACGTCAAGAGGCTGTGTTAATTAGTATCAATCTATGGATTTATAAAAGGGAGTGAGGCATAAACTCTTGCACATAATTACATCATCCGTCTTTCCTCCTCCTTGAAGGAAGGAAAAGCCAATATCCTTTGTTAAATTTACCTTTCCTTTACTCTGCGCTCAACATTCCAATGTTCCTATCACTTGGATATTAACAATGAGTCAATCTTATCATCCAAAACTAAAGATTCACTCATGTTAAAATAGTCTTTGGAAGTTCACGCTGGCCAGAAAATGCAATTCCAAGCATGGCAATTTCTGGAATTGACATTTACCCAAGTCAAAACACAACACGGAGCCAATTCCAAATGTATGAATCAACATTTCACAGATTTTTGCTTCACATGCAGTCATTGAGTCATAGAGATGTACAGCATGGAAACAGACCCTTCGGTCCAACCCGTCCATGCTGACCAGATATCCCAACCCAATCTAGTCCTACTTGCCAGCACCCGGCCCATATCCCTCTAAACCCTTCCTATTCATATACCCATCCAAATGCCTCTTAAATGTTGCAATTGTACCAGCCTCCACCACTTCCTCTGGCAGCTCATTCCATACACGTAACACCCTCTGTGTGAAAAAGTTGCCCCGTAGGTCTCTTTTATATCTTTCCCTTCTCACCCTAAACCTATGCCCTCTTGTTCTGGATTCTCTGACCCCAGGGAAAAGACTTTGCCTATTTACCCTATCCATGCCCCTCATAATTTTGTAAACCTCTATAAGGTCACCCCTCAGCCTCCGATGCTCCAGGGAAAACAGCCCCACCCTGTTCAGTCTCTCCCGATAGCTCAGATCCTCCAACTCTGGCAACATCCTTGTAAATCTTTTCTGAACCCTTTCAGGTTTCATAGCATCTTTCCGATAGGAAGGAGACTAGAATTGCACGCAATATTCCAACAGTGGCCTAACCAATATCCTGTACAGCCTCAACATGACCTCCCAATACCTGTACTCAATACTCTGACAAATAAAGGAAAGCATACCAAATGCCTTCTTCGCTAACCTATCCATCTGTGACTCCACTTTCAAGGAGCTATGAACCTACACTCCAAGGTCTCTTTGTTCAGCATCACTCCCTATGATTTTACTATTAAGTGTATAAGTCCTGCTAAGATTTGCTTTCCCAAAATGCAGCACCTCACATTTATCTGAGTTAAACTCTATCTGCCACTTCTCAGCCCATTGGCCCATCTGGCCCAGATCCTGTTATAATTTGAAGTAACCCTCTTCGCTGTCCACTACACCTCCAATTTTGGTGTCATCTGCAACATTACTAACTGTACCTCTTATGCTCGCATCCAAATCATCTATGTAAATGACAAAAAGTAGAGGACCCAGCACAGATTCTTGTGGCACTCCACTGGTCACAGGCCCCCAGTCTGAACACCAACCCTCCCCACCACCATCTGTCTTCTGCCTTTAAGCCAGTTCTGTATCCAAATGGCTAGTGCTCCCAGTATTCCGTGAAATCTAACCTTGCTAATCAGTCTCCCATGGGGAACCTTGTCAAATGCCTTACTAAATTCCATATAGATCACATCTACCGCTCTGCTCTCATCAATCCTCTTTGTTACTTCCTCAAAAAACCCAATCAAGTTTGTGAGACATGATTTCCCACACACAAAGCCACGTTGACTATCCCTAATCAGTCCTTGCCTTTCCAAATACATGTACATCCTGTCCCTCAGAATTCCTGCCAACAACTTGCCCACCACAAACATCAAGCTCACTGACTTATAGTTTCCTGGTTTGTCCTTACCACCCTTCTTAAATAGTGGCACCACATTAGCCAATCTCCAGTCTTACGGCACCTCATTTGTGTCATCCGGCACAAATATCTCAGCAAGAGGCCCAGCAATCACTTCTCTAGCTTCCCACAGAGTTCTAGGGTACTCCTGGTCAGGTCCTGGGATTTTTACCTGTTTTAAGTCTTCCAGCACTTCCTCCTCTTTAATATGGACATTTTGCAAAATGTCACCATCTATTTCCCAACAGTCCATATCTTCCATATCCTTTTCCACAGTAAATACCAATGCAAAATACTCATTTAGTATCTCCCCCATTTTCTGTGGCTCCACACAAAGGCCACCTTGCTGATCTTTGAGGGGGCCTATTCCCTCCCTGATTACCCTTTTGTCCTTTATGTATTTCTAAGCATTCTTTGGATTCTCCTTAATTCTATTTGCCAAAGCTATCTCATGTCCCCTTTTTTGCCCTCCTGATTTCCCTCTTAAGTATAGTCCTACTTCCTTTATACTCTTCTAAGGATTCATTCGATCTATCCTGTCTATACCTGACATACGCTTCTTTCTTTTTCTTAACCAAACCCTCAATTTCTTGAGTCATCCAACATTCCCTATACCTACCAGCCTTTCCTTTCACCCTAACAGGAATATACTTTCTCTGGATTCTCGCTATCTCATTTCTGAAGGCTTCCCATTTTCCAGCTGTCCTTTTCACTGCGAACATCTGCCCCCAATCAGCTTTCGAAGGTTCTTACCTCATTCCGTCAAAATTAGCCTTTCTCCAATTTAGAACTTCAACTTTTAGATCTGGTCTATCCTTTTCCATCATTATTTTAAATTTAATAAAATTATGGTCACTGGCCCCAAAGTGCTCTCCCACTGACACCTCAGTCACCTGCCCTCCCTTATTTCCCAAGAGTAAGTCAAGTTTTGCACCTTCTCTAGTAGGTACATCCATATACTGAATCAGAAAATTGTCTTGTACACACTAACAAATTGCTCTCCATCTAAACCCTTAACACTATGGCAGTTCCAGTTTATGTTTGGAAAGTTAAAACCCCCTACCATAACTACCCTATTATTCTTACAGAGAGCTGAGATCTCCTTACAAGTTTGTTTCTCAATTTCCCTCTGACTATTAGGGGGTCTATAATACAATCCCAGTAAGGTTATCATCCCTTTCTTATTTCTCAGTTCTACCCAAATAACTTCCCTGGATGTATTTCTGGGAATATCCTCTCTCAGCACAGCTGTAATGCTATTCTTTATCAAAAATGCCACTCCCCCTAGTCTCTTGCCTCCCTTTCTAGCCTTCCTGTAGCATTTGTATCCTGGAACATTAAGCTGCCAGTCCTGCCCATCCCTGAGCCATGTTTCTGTAATTGCTATGATATCCCAGTCCCATGTTCCTAACCATGCCCTGAGTTCATCTGCCTTCCCTGTTAGGCCCTTTGCATTGAAATAAATGCAGTTAACTTATTAGTCCTACCTTATCCCTGCGTGCCCTGACTGTTTGACTCGCTTCTGTTCTCAACTGTACCAGTCTCAGCTCGATCTCTTTCCACACTATCTCCCTCGGTCCCACCCCCCCACCTTACTAGTTTAAATCCTCCAAAGCAGCTCCAGCAAATCTCCCTGCCAGTATATTAGTCCCCTTCCAATTTACATGCAATCTGTCCTTCTTGTACAGGTGGCTTCTACCCCAAAAGAGATTCCAATGATCCAAAAATGTGAATCCTTCTCCCATATACCAGCTCCTTAGCCATGCATTCATCTGCTCTATCCCCCTATTCCTGCCCTCAGTAGCTCATAGCACTGGGAGTAATCCAGGTATTACTACTCTCAAGGACCTCCTTTTTAAATTTCTGCCTAACTCTCTGTAAACTTCCTTCAGAATCTCAACCTTTTCCCTTCCTATGTCGTTGGTTCCAATGTGGACCATGACCTCTTGCTGGCCCCTCTCCCCCGTGAGAACATTCTGCACCCTCTCTGAGACATACTTGATCCTGGCACCAGGGAAACAACATACCATTCTGCTTTTGCGCTGCTGGCCACAGAAACATCTGTTTGTACCTTGGACTAGAGAATCCCCTAACACAATTGATCTCTTGGACCCTGACATACCCCTCGTTGCATTACTACCAGAAACTTGGCTGTTTGTGCTATGTTCTCCTGAGAATCCATCACCCCCTTCATTTTCCAAATCAGCATACCTGTTTGAAATGGGCATATCCACAGAAGACTCCTGCACTAGCTGCCTACTTCTCTTACCTTTTCTGGAGCTAACCCATCTATGTGACTGTATCTGAGACTTTCCCCCCTTCCTATAACTGCCATACTGTTGCTGTTGCAAATTCCTCAATGCTTCTAACTGTCTCTCCATCCGCTCCACTCGACCTGATAAGATTCGCAGCCAACAGCATTTATGGTAGATATAATCTGCAGTAACCCTTAAACTCTCTTTAAACTCCCACATCTGACAAGAAGTACATATCATTCTATTAAAGCCATTTTTGCTCCTTCACAATCTACAGACCCAAAAAATAACACCGTCTTTGTCCTCTACAAAACACTGCCCCAGGTTAAATTAATAGTTATGACTTATATTTTAAGTTTAATCAAGAAACATATCTCCAAAAACATATAATCAAGAAAGAACCCACTCTACTCACTACTGCAGATTCTCTGTCGGCCACACTTAAAACAGCGATTAACTTATCTGATTCTATGCTGTGAACTTCATCCAAAAGCTCCTTCAAGATCAGTTGTGAATTTCACTGTTTGTTAATTTTCCCAGACGCACTCCGATATCCAGTGATACATGAATTCAAACAGCAAAGGCAGTAACTGTGCAGGTTCTCTCTCTCTCTCTCTCTCCTGCAATGACGTCACCATGTGCTTCCTTTGTCTGTTCTTCTCCCTTTTAAAACTGCTGTTGTTTTGACTTTTTTTTTCCAAAGTTACATGACCACTGATGGTTTCTTTAAAGGACATTACATTAACCACACATGTCCCACACTGATATAAACACACAGCACACTTTCAAATCATCATACATTCCCAAAATGCAACTTCAAAGTATACCCCAAGTCTTAAACTCCAGGGAACAAAAACACATAAACTGTGCACGACAATTTGGAAACCAACAAACAAAGGTGCATTCAAACCAGACTATAAAGAGTTAACACTTCTACAAGGTTCAATGCACTTGCACAGTACAGAAACCTGGCCTCCAAATCTCTCTTTTTCTCACAATCCATTGAATCAAAGAATCCCTACAGTGTGGAATCAGGCCATTCAGCTATTGAGTCCAGACCGCCCCTTTGAATAGTTTTCACCCAGATCCCTACCCTATCCTTGTATATTCCCATGGCTAATCCACTTAGCCTACATATCCCTGGACACTACAGGGTAATTTAGCACGGTCAATTCACCTAGCCTAAACATCTTTGGATTGTGGGAGGAAACCAGAGCACCTGGAGAAAACTCACACAGACACAGGGAGTACATGCGGCACGGTGGCACAGTGGTTAGCACTGCTGCCTCACAGCGCCAGAGACCCGGTTCAATTCCTGCCTCAGGCGACTGACTGTGTGGAGTTTGCACGTTCTCCCCATGTCTGCGTGGGTTTCCTCCGGGTGCTCTGGTTTCCTCCCACAGTCCAAAGATGGGCAGGTTAGGTGAATTGGCCATGCTAAATTGCCCGTAGTGTTAGGTAAAGGGTAAATGTAGGGGTATGGGTGGGTTGTGCTTCGGCGGGTCGGTGTTGACTTGTTGGGCCGAAGGGCCTGTTTCCACACTGTAATGTAATCTAATCTAATCTAATCCACACAGACTGAAGACTGTGGCTGGATTCGAACCCGAGTCCCTGGTGCTGTGAGGCAGCAGTGCGAACCACTGAGGCACTGTGCTGCCCCAGTTATAACCGGTCCGCCACATCCCTGCGGGAGACCTAATTGTGCGAACATATTAGCTGCAGGTCTGAATCCAGAGCCTGCTGCACTCCACCCTGAAATGCAGAAGGTCTCCAGAGCATCAGGTTGTTTTTCCCTTCTTTAAAGCATTTTTTTGAATCCCATCCTCTTGACAGACATGTCTTAGATTACACTGTGATTCCAGGCAGTTCTCTTCAGATTCGGTTAAATATGGTTAAGAGAAGGTTCGACTACAGCAATTTGTTTAAATATGAACATATATTGAGTAATAATAGACAAAAAAAGGAATATTTATTAAGAGGATGAAGAAGAAAGGGTAAAGAACAATAAGCCTCACATCCATCTGCCTGTCAGGGACCCCTTGATCTGGGTCTGGAGGCTGAGATTGTCCCTTGTACCATTCATGATCCTGGTCTGAGGTGATCCAGCAACTTAGAACGAAACTCTCTCTCTCTCTTATACAGTGTAACAAACAGCAAGTACAGAAAAGCAAACGCAGAAAACAAGTCATCTTTGGCACATACAAGAATGTTCACAGGACTCATTCAGGATCATGCAGCTATCAAATACCATCAACAATAGGGTCATGTAGCTATCAAATACCATCAACAATTTTAGCCCTCTAGCTCATCCTTGACAACAGTGAAATGAAGGCATTTAGTGAAAGTAAAGCATGGACAACTGGAATGTTTAAAGGTCAGGAAGGAAAGTACTGAGGGTGGAGGTGAGAATCAGAAGCCAAGGTGTTTTCATTGTAGCAAAGTAGCACACATTCATTGAGAATGCTAAATGTTAAAAGAGATATCCATGAGACTTAGTGGAGTTTGTAAGTATGGGCCTGAAGGCAAAGAGCATGGATCAGATTGTGGTTTAACTACAACTCAGAGTCACTGCCATGAGTACAGAGGAAGAATGTTGAATAGATGAGCGATAAGAAGGGCTTGTATCTCATGGGAAGATAATCTCTTTTTCTTCAAAGGAACAACCAAATCTCATAACAATACTAATAGATACAGGGTCTACTCAAACTGATTGGAGAAGGATTTGATTTTCCCTCCAGAAAAGTCGATGAAAGCCAAAGTGTTGGCGAACAGAATAGGTAGAGAGTATATCCTGGGTCCATTGTACAAAGTCCAATTGGAGTGTGATTTGTTGTCTAACCAAGTGGTACTTTGTATAATGAAGAAATTACCTGTGGCTGGAGTTGATTTATTTCTGGGCAATGATGTGGCAGGACTGAAAGTCATAGGTATGCTCATTTCTATGAAAAGTCCAGTTGAAGCTGAAGAGATGTAGCAGTTCAGTATCAGGTTCTAGGTATTTTTCGATCATGTGTAGCATTTAGAGCAATGTCTAAAAAAGTCAACCATCAGAGGTCACAGTAATATCACAAATAGACGTTAGGGTAACTGAAACTCTATTTAAGACTGCTGGCAATTTGAAAGAGGTGTTTGGCACGTCTTCCTGAGGCTTTGACTGAACAGGTTCCAGTGTTATTTTGTTATAAGTAGAGTTCTCATGAGGAAGTGGAAACATCATAGAGTCCTAGAATCAATCAGCAAGGAAACGGACCTTTTGATTCAACCATCATCCCAAACTAAACCAGTCCAACCTCCCTGCTCCTGGCCCTTATCCCTCCAAACCTTTCTAATTCATGTATTTATCCAAATGTCTTTGAAACATTGTAATTGCATCCACCACTTCCTTAGGAAGTTCATTCCACACATGAATCACCCTCCATGTGAAAAACTTGCCCCCATGTCTTTTTTAAATCTCTGTCCTCTCACCTTAAAAATGTGCCCCCCAGTCTTCAAATCACCCATCTGAGGAAAAAGACAATTACCATTAGCTCTATCAATACCCCTCATTATTTTATAAACTTCTATAAGGTTGCCTGTCAACCTCCTGTGCTCCAGTGAAAATATCCCAGCCTATACAGCCTTTTGTTTATATCTCAAGCCTTCCACAGAGTCATAGAGATACATAGCACAGAAACAGATCCTTCGGAACAACTCGTCCGTGCCGACCAGATATCCTAACCTAATATAGTCCTATTTGCCAGCATTTGGCCCATATCCCTCTAAACTCTTCCTATTCATGGCATTCACTTCCTCCACAAGCTCATTCCATACATATATTACCCTCTGCGTGAAAAAGTTGCCCCTTGATCGATTGATTGATTCATTTATTTATTATCACGTGTACTGAAGTACAGTGAAAAGCTTTGTTTGCAAACTCTATAGGCAGATCAAAAAGACATAGATAGAGGCATAAAGGTTACATTGCACAGGGCACGTGCTAGGTGAGAGCAAGATCAGCATTGTTTGAGGTTAGAGAGTCCATTCATCGCTCTAATAATGGCCAGGAAGAAGCTGTTCCGGAACTTGCTGGTGTGTGTGTTCAGGCTTCTGTATCTCCTACCTGACAGAAGAGCTGTGGGAGAGCATTATCAGGATGCCATGGGTCTTTGATGTTGGCAACCTCTGTGTGGCAGTGGAGCTGTGTAAGTGGAATCCATGGATGGATGGTTGGCTTCCATGCTGGTCTGAGCTGTGCACATTCCCTTCTGTAATTTCTTATGGTCCTGAGCAGTGTAGTCGCCATACCAGGCTATTATGCACCCAGGCTGTGTGGTTTCAATGGTGCATCTGTAGAAGTTTGTGAGGATCTTATGACCATGCCAAATTTCCTGAGCTGCCTGAAAGAAGAAGAGGCGCTGTTGTGTTGACCATAGCATCTACAGGGAAGTCCAGGACAGGTTCTCGGTTTTCGTGACACCAAAGGACTTGATGCTCTCCACCTTCCCAACCCCAGTTCCGTTGGTGTAGATGGGGGAATGTTCTCCCTTCTCCATCTTTCCTGTCTCACCTTAAACTTATATCCTCGAGTTTTAGACTCGCCTCTCACCCTATCCATTCTCTTCCTGATTTTATAAACCTCTTTAAGGTCATCCCTCAGTCTCTGATGTGCCAGACAAACCTACCCCAGCCTATTCAGCCTCTCCCTATAGCTCAAACCCTCCAACCTTGGCAACATCATTGTAAGTCTTTTCTGAACCCTTTCCAGTTTCACAACATCCTTCCTATAGCAGGGAGTCAAGAATTGCACATAAAATTCTAAAAGTGGCCTCATTAATGTCCTGCACAGCCACAACATGACCTAGCAACACCTATACTCAGTGCACTGACCAATAAAGGAAAGCATACCAAATGCCGTCTTCACTATCCGATCTACCTGTAACTCTACTTTCAAGGAGCTATGAACCTGCACTCAAAGGTCTCTTTATTCAACAACACTTCCCAGAACCTTACCATCAAGCATATAGGCCCTGATCTGTTATGCCTTGCCAAAATGCAGCACCTCACATTTATCTAAATTAAACTCCATCTGCCACTCCTCGACCCATTGGCCCATCTGATCAAGATGCTGTTGTACTCCGAGTTAACCTTCTTTGCTGTCCACTACACCTCCAATTTTGGTGTCGTTTGCAAACTTACTAACCATACCTCCAATCATTTAGAAAAATGATGATAATCAGTGGACCCAGCACCTATCCTTGTGTCACTCCACTGGTCACAGGCCTCCAGTCTGAAAAACAACCCTCCGCCACCATCCTCTGTCTTCTACTATTGAGCCAGTTCTGTATCCAAATGGCTAGTTCTCCTTGTATTCCATGTGATCTAACCTTTTTAACCAGTCTCCCTTGAGGAACATTGTCGAAAACCTTACTGAACCTTATAGATCACGTCCACTCTGCCCTCATCAAACCTCTTCGTTACTTCTTCAAAAAAACTCAATCAAATTTGTGAGACATGATTTCCTATGCACAAAGCCATGTTGATTATCCATAATCAGGCCTTGCCTTTCCAAATACATATAAATCCTGTCCCTCAGGATTCCCTCCAACAATTTGCCCACCACCAATGTCAGGCTCACTGGTCTATAGTTCCCTGGCTTTCCTTACCACCTTTCTTAAATAGTGGCACCATATTAGCCAACCTCCAGTTTTCTGACACCTCACCTGTGGATGATACAAATATTTCAGCAAAGGGCCCAGTAATCACTTCTGTAGCTTCCTATAGAGTTCTAGAGTACACCTTAACAAGTTCCAGGGATTTATCCATCATTGTGCATTTTAAGACACCCAGCATACTCTCCTCTGTAATATGGACTTTTTTCAAGATGTCTTTTTATTTCCCCTGTCTTCTAACTTCCATGTCCTTCTCCACAGGAAACACTGATGTAAAATGCTTGCTTACAGCTGAATCTCAATTATCCGAAAGACACGGGCAGGAAGTATTTCATTTGGTTAATTGAACGCCTGGTAATCGATGCTGAATAACATAGTTAGCCACAGATCGGGACCTTGTGATCTTGTTTGGATGATCTGAAGTTCAGTTAATTGAATGCTGGACAATTGAGGTTCCTCTGTAGTATTTCCCCCATCTCCTGTGGTTCCACACGTAGGCTGCCTTGCTGATCTTTGAGGGGTTCTATTTTCTCCCCAGTTACTCTTTTGTCCTTCATGTATTTGTAGAATCTCTTTGGATTCTCTTTAACTCTATTTGCCAAAGGTATCTCTTGTCGCCTTTTTGACCTCCTGATTTACATCTTAAGTAAGCATATCAAAAATCTTCTTCACTATCCTATCTAACTGTGAGTCTACTTTCAAGGAGCCATGAACCTGCACTCCGGGGTCTCTTTGTTCAGCAACACTCCCTAGGACCTTGCCATTAAGTGTATAAGTCCTGCCCTGCTTTGTTTTTCCAAAATCCATCACCTCACATTTATCTAAATGTGGAGAGGTTGGCATGATCACTGGGATCAGCACAGTGGGGTTGGGGGCAGCACAGTGGGTCAGGGGTTAGCACTGCTGCCTCACAGCACTGGGACCTGGGTTCGATTCCAGTCTTGGCAACCATCCACGTGGAATTTGCACATTTTCCCCTTGTTTACATAGGTTTCCTCCAGGTGTTCCAGTTTCCTACCACAATTCTAAGATTTGCTGATTAGGTAAATTGGCCATGTTAAATCGCCCAGAGTGTTCAGAGATGTGTAGGTTAGGTGTATTAGTCAGGGGTAAATGTACTGTAATGGGGAATGGTCTGGGTGGGATGCTCTTCAGAGGGTTGGTGTGGACTTGCTGGGCTGAAGGGTCTGTTTCCACACTGTAGGGATTCTATTCTATTTTATTCTATTCTATACTCCTATTGTCTTTACACTGTTCTAAGGAATCACTCTATCCCTGCTGTCTATATCTGAAATATGCTTCCTTCTTATTCTTGACCACAACTTCAATTTTTCTAGTCATTCAGCATTCTCTATATCTACCGGCCTTGCACTTCACTCTAAGAGAACATACTGTCTCTGGACTCATGCATCTCATTTTTGAAGGCTTCCTATTTTCCAGCTGTCCCTTTACCTGCAAATATCTGCCCCCACTCAACTTTTGAAAGTTCTTGCCTGATACCAAAATTGGTCTTCCTCCAATTTAGAACTTCAACTATCCTTTTCTACCACTATTTTAAAATGAGAGAATTATGATCACTGGCCCCGAAGTGCTCCCCCACTGACACCTCAGTCACCTGCCCTGCCCTATTTCCCAAGAGTAGGTCAAGTTTTGCACCTTCTCTCGTGGATACATCCACACACTTAACAAATTTCTCTCCAGCTAAATCCTTAACACTCAAGCAGTCCCGGTCTATGTTTGGAAAGTTAAAATCCCCTACCATAACCACCCTATTAATCTTACAGATAACTGAGATCTCCTTACCAATTTGTTTTTCAATTTCCCACTGACTGTTGGGAGGTCGATAGTACAATCCCAATAAGATAAATATCCTTTTCTTATTTCTGAGCTCCATCCAAGTAACTTCACTGGACATATTCCCAGGAATATTCTCCCTACCCCAGAAGAGATTCTCCTTAATCAAAAACACCACCCCCTCCTCTATTGCCCCCTTTCTATTCTTACTATAGCATGTATATCCTGGAACATTAAGCTGCGTGTCCTGTCTATTCCTGAGCTACATCTCTGTAATTGCTATGATACCCCAGTCCCATGTTCCCAACCATGCCCTAAGTTCATCTGCCGTTCAATGCTGTTAGGCCGCTCTTGCATTGAAATAAATACAGTTTAATTGATCAGTGATACTACATTCTTCACTTTGTCCCTGCCTTCCCTAACTGTTTGACTTACTCCTTTTCCCGAATGCACCAGTCTTAGACTGAACTCATTCCTCACTATCTTCTGGGTCCCATTATCTGCCCCCCCATAGTAGTTTAAATCCTCCTGAACAGCTGTACCAAATCTCCCTGCCGGGATATTAGTCCCCTTCCAATTCAGGTGCAATCTGTCCAGTCCAGGTCATTTCTACCCCAGAAGAGATTCCAAAGATCCAAATATGAGACTCCTTCTCCCCTGTACCAGCTCCCCAGCCAAGCATTCCTACCTTCACTGGCACTGTGAGTAATCCGAATGTTACTACCTTTGAGGACTTACTTTTTAAATTCCTGCCTAACTTCCTATATTCTCTCCTTAGAATCTCATCCTTTTCTCTTCTTATGTCATTAATGCCAATGTGTACAATGACCTCATACCTGGCAACATCCTGGTAAATCTCTTCTGAACCCTCTCCAGTTTAATAATATCCTTCCTATAACTGAGTGACCACACCTGGATACAGCACTCCAGAAGAGGCCTCAGCAATGTCCTGTAATACCTCCACATGACTTCCCAACTCCTATATTCAAAGGAATGAACAACAAAGGCAAGTGTGGTGTGCCAAATGCCTTTTTAACCACCTTGACTATATATGATTTACGTACCTGAACCCCCTAGGTTCCTCTGTTCTACAACACTATCCAAAGCCCTACCATTAATTGTAAAAGCCCGACTCTTGATCATTGAACCAAAATGCAAAACCTCACATTTATCCAGATCGAACACTGTCTGCCATTTTTCAGCCCATTGACCCATTTGATTAAGATCCCTTTGTAATCTTAGAAAACCTTTTTCACTGTCTACTATGCCACCAATTTTGATGTTGTCCACAAACTTATTAACCATGTCTTCAATATTCTCATTCAAATCATTTATATAAATGACAAACAAAAGAGGATCCAGAACCGATCCCTGTGGTGCACCATTGGTCCCACTGGTCTCTCGTCCAAAAAGCAACTCTCTACCACCACTCTCTGCCTCCTGTCATTAAGCCAGTTCTGTATCCAATTGGCAAGCTCACCTAGAATCCCATGTGACCTAAGTTTACTAATTAGTCTACCATGCAAAACCTTGTTGAAGGCTTTACTTAGGTCCAAGTAAATGAACAAGTTCTTTGTTTCTGAGATGAGTTCTGAGGAAGGGTCACCGGACCCAAAATGTTAACTTTGATTTCTATTTGCAGATGCTGTCAGACCTGTTGAACCTTTCCAGAAATTTCTGTTTTTGTTTGTCTACTGCTCTGCCCCTCATGAATCTTTTTGTTAACTTCCTCAAAGAACCTCAATCAAGTTTATGAGATATGATTTTCCTCACACAAAACAATGCTGACTGTCCCTCATCAATTTCTACCTCTCGAAATATCCAATAATTCTACCTTTTAAAATCACCTCCAACAACTTGCCCATAACCAAAGTCAGCCTCATAGGTCCCTGGTTTCTCCTTACAACCTTTCTAAAACTAAGGTACAACATTAGCCACCCTCCAATCATCAGGCACTTCACCTGGAATTAAAGATGATGGAATTATTTCCACAAGGGGTCTCACAATTTCCTCCCTTTCTTCCCATAGCATTCTGGGATACATTAGATCAGGTCTTGGAGATTTATCCACCTGTATATTATCTGAGACCTCCTGAATTTCCTCTTCTGTAATGTAAACTGTTTTTAAAACATCCACATTTATTTACGTGTGTTTCTAGCCTCTATTTCTTTCTCCATAGTAAAAACTGAAGCAAAATATTTATTTAGTATCTCTGCCATCTCCTGGGGTTCAACACAAAGATAACTTCCTTGATCTTTAAGGGGCTCCTACCCTCTCTCTAGTTACCCTCTTGCTCTTAACGTATTTGTAGAATCCTTTTGGATTATCCTTCTCCTTATTTGCCAAAGCTATCTCATAGTCCCTCTTTGTCTTCCTGATTTCTTTCTACACCCTTTATATTGATTAAGCGATTCAATTGAACTAAGTTTTCCATAGTTAAAATAAGATTCTGTTTTACTCTTGAATCAACATCTTTATTCATCCATTGTTCCTTAATCTTACCAGCCTTACTCTAACAGGAACATAATGTTTCTGCACTCTCGTCATCACACCCATGAAAGTCTTTCACTTGTCTGACGTCCTTTTACCTGTGAATGGTCCACTGCAATCAACTTTTTGTAGTTCTTGTCTCATGTCATTAAAATTTGCCTTACTCCAGTTAAAAACCTTAACTTTTATGGAAGGCTTATCATTTTCAATAACCATTTTGAAACTAATAGAATCATGATCACTCGACCCAAAGTGTCCTCCCCCATTTATGTCAGTCACCTGCCCTGCCTAGTGCCCAAAAGAAGGTCTAATTTGCTCCTTCTCAAGTAGGAGCATCCACATATTGATGAAGCAAATTTTTTTGAACACATTTGATAAATTCTTCACAACCAGACCTTTAACACAATGGTAACCTCAGTCAGTGTTTGGAAAATTAAAATCCCTTTGTATTACAAATTTATGCTTACATATATGAAATCTCCTTACATATTTGTTTCACTATTTCTCACTGACTACTGGGAACCCTATAGTACATAGAACATAGAACATTACAGCGCAGTACAGGCCCTTCGGCCCTCAATGTTACGCCGCCCTGTTATACTAATCTGAAGCCCATCCCACCTACACTATTCCATGTACGTCCATTTGCCTGTTCAATGACGACTTAAATGCACTTAAACTTGACAAATCTACTACCGATTCAGGCAAAGCATTCTATACCCTTACTACTCTCTGAGTAAAGAAACTACTCAGTCTCCCCTCACTTTAAAGTTGTGTCCCCTCGTGTTTGCCGTCCCCATACTTGGAAAAAGGCTCTCCCTGTCCATCCTATCTAACCCTCCGATTATCTTATTTGTCTCTATTAAGTCACCTCTCAACCTTCTTCTCTCTAACGAGAACAGCCTCAAGGCCCTCAGCCTTTCCTCGTAAGACATTCCTTCCATACCAGGCAACATCCTAGTAAATCTCCTCTGCACCCTTTCCAAAGCTTCCACATCCTTCTTATAATGCAGTGACCAGAACTGTACACAATACTCCAAGTGTGGCCGCACCAGAACTTTGTACAGCTGCAGCATAACCTCCTGGTTCCGGAACTCAATCCCTCTATTAATAAAGGCCAAAACACTGTATGCCTTCTTACCAACCCTGTCAATCTGGGTGGCAACTTTCAGGGATCTGTGTACATGAACACCGAGATCTGTTTGCTCATCTGCACTCCCAAGAATCTTACCATTAGCCCAGTACTTTACATTCTGATTACTCCGGTCAAAGTGTATCACCTCACACTTGTCCACATTAAACTCCATTTGCCACCTCTCAGCCCAGCTCTGCATCCTATCTATGTCTCTCTGCAACCTCCTTCGTCACTATCCACAACTCCACTGACCTTAGTGTCGTCCTCAAATTTACTAACCCACCCTTCTAAGCCCTCATCCAGGTCATTTATAAAAATGACGAACAGCAATGGACCCAACACCGACCCTTGCGGACACCAAGATGAACATGTTCCATCAACTACAACCGTCTGTTTTCTTTCAGCAAGCCAATTACTGATCCAAACTGCTATGTGTCCCACAATCCCATTCCTCCACATTTTGTATAATAGCCTACTGTGGGGAACCTTATCGAACGCCTTGCTGAAATCCATATACACCACATCAACCGGTTTACTCTCATCTACCTATTTGGTCACTTTGTCAAAAAAGTCAATAAGATTCGTTAGGCACAACCTATCCATCACAAAACCGTGCTGAATGTCCCTGATGAGATTATTCTTTTCTAGATGGTTATAAATCCTATCTCTTATAACCTTTTCCAACACTTTACCAACAACTGAAGTGAGACTCACTAGTCTGTAATTACCAGGGTTGTCTCTACTACCCTTTTTGAACAAGGGAACCACATTTGCTATCCTCCAGTCCTCAGGCACTATTCCTGTAGACAATGATGATTTGAAGATCAATGCCAAAGGCTCAGCAATCTCTTCCCTTGCTTCGCAGAGGATCATAGGATGGATCCCATCCGGCCCAGGGGACTTGTCTATTTTCACACACTGGAGTATTTCTAATACCTCTTCCTTGTGAACCTCAATCTCTTCTAGTCTAGATGCAAGTATCTCTGTATCTTCCTCGCCAACATTTTCATTTTCTATAGTGAACACTGTCCAAAAATATTTATTTAGTGCTTCCCCTATCTTCTCTGACTCCAACACACTTTCCCACTATTATCCTTGATTGGCCCTAATTTAACTCTCATCATTCTTTTATTCCTGACATACCTATGGAAAGCCTTAGGGTTAACCCTGATCCTATCCGCCAACAACTTCTCATGTCTCCTCCTGGCTCTTCTGAGCTCTCTTTTTAAGTCTTCCCTGACTTCCTTGTAACCCTCAAGCGACCTAACTGAGTTTTCACATTTTGTCCAAACATAAACCGTCTTCTTCTTCTTGACCAGGGATTCCACTTCCTTAGTAAACCACGGCTTACGCGTTCTATATCTTCCTCCCTGCCTGACAGGTACTTATCTAGGACACACCGGAGCTTTTCCTTGAATAAGTTCCACGTTTTTAATGTGCTCATCCCCTGCAGTTTCCTTCCCATTCTACGCTTCCTAAATCTTTCCTAATTGCATCATAATTTCCCTTCCCCCAGCTGTAACTCTTGCTCGGTGGAGTACACCTATCCCTTTCCATCACTAAAGTAAACCTGACAGAATTGTGATTGCTGTCTCCAAAGTGCTCACCTACTTCCAAATCTAACACCTGGCCAGGCTCATTATCCAGTACTAAATCTAAAGTGGCTTCGCCCCTTGTAGGCCTGTCTACATACTGTGTCAGGAAGCCCTCCTGCATACACTGGACAAAAACTGACCCATCTATAGTACTCGTGCTGTAATGATCCCAGTCAATATTTGGATAGTTGAAGTCCCCCATGACAACTACCCTGCCTCTCTCACTCCTATCGAGATTCATCTTTGCTATCCTTTCCTCTACATCTCTGGGACTATTCAGAGGCCTATAGAACACTCCCAGCATGGTGACTTCTCCTTTCCTGTTTCTAACCTCAGCCCATATTACCTCAGTTAACGAGTCCCCAAACATCCTTTCTACAACTGTAATATTGTCCCGGATCAACAATGCCACACCTCCCCCTCTTTTACCATCCTCTCTGTTCTTACTGAAACATCTGAATCCAGGAACCTGCCACAGCCATTCCTGTCCCTGCTCTATCCATGTCTCTGTAATGACCACAACATCGAAGTCCCAGGTACCAACCCACGCTGCCAGTTCACCCACTTTATTTTGAATGCTCCTCGTGTTGAAGTACACACACTTCAAACCAGGTTCTCGCTTGCCAGTGTCAGGTACTTGATTTGGGAACTCCCTACTCTCATCCTCTTCTGTACCTGTCCTACAATTTTGATTCCCATCCCCATGCTGTATTAGTTTAAATCCACCTTAATAGCTTTAATGAATTCCCCCCCCCCCCAGGATATTGATACCCCTCTGGTTTAGATGAAGACCATCCTGCTTGTAGAAGTCCCACCTACCCCAGAAAGAGCTCCAATTATCAAAACACCCGAAACCCTCCCTCCTGCACCATCCCTGGAGCCATGTGTTCAACTCCTTTCTCTCCCTATTCCTCACCTCACGAGCACGTGGCACGGGCAATTCTAATAAAGTGATCTTTCCTATCTTATTTCTAACTTTTACCAACATATTTTCAGTGGACAACTTTTTCAGAAATATCTTCTCTAGTTATAGAAGTAATTTATTCCTTAATCAAAAACATCCCCCCACCCCCCTCCATTATTGCTTTTTTTCCTTTCCTTCCTGTAGCATCTAAAACCCGGAACATGGAGCTGCCAGTCCCGTCTATCCTTCAGCCCAACTTCTGTATTAGCAATGCCATCCCAATTCTTAAATATGCCCTGAGTTCGTCAGCCTTACGTGTAAAACCCTTTGCATTGAAATAAATGCAATTTAGTTCTTCAGAGTTACTACATACCTCTGAACTCTCTCTTGTCTTTCCTTTCTAATTGACATACTCTCCTCCCATCCAGAACCTTTTCCCATCAATCCTTCCATTTACAGTAATACTTAGAATTCCTCTACTCCCTCTGTCTATCGGCACAAAGTCTCCCTAATGGAACAAGCAAATTTCCCCACTAGGATATTGGTCGTTTTTCTGTTCAGGTTAGACTCATCCATTTTGAACAGGTCTTTTCTATCCCAAAAGATATCCAAGTGACCAAAAGCCAGAATCCCTGAACAAAACACCAGCTCTTCATTATCCTTTTAGTCCTCCCCTCAGTGACACTGGGAGTAAACCAGAAATTACTACTTTGAAGGTTCTTTTTTTTTTAATCTTCTACCTGACCTCTTAAATTCGCTCTGTATTGCTTTAACCTTTTCCCTAAAAGTGTCATTCCTACCAATGGGTACAATAATTTCTGCCTTCTCAGTCATACCTTTAACAATATGCTTGAAATGCTCAGAGACATCCTGAATCCCAGCACTAGGAATGCAAATTTACACTCACTGCCACAGAATCTCCTGTCCTTGCACCTGACAGGAGACAATATTGTCAAATGCTGCCTAAAATAGGAATCATTCCAAGTGTCCAATAAGTGACTGGCCCTTCCATTTTCCTCAGATTGAATATCCCCTTCAACAGTTCCAAAAACAGAATATCTTTTTGAAAGAGGAATAGCTACTGGATACCATTGAACTACTTTATTACCTTCCTGACAGTCACCCATCTATCTGACTGATCCTTTTCTAAATCACTTTCCTAAAGCTATTAGTGATCCCTCTTTGTAGCTCTTAAATGCCCTCAATGGCATTAAGAGTCGAAGAGTGTGGTGCTGGAAAAACACAGCCTGTCAGGCAGCATCCGAGGAACCGGAGAATCGATGTTTTGAGCATAAGTTCTTCATTAGGAATGAGGCTGATGAAGAGCTATGCCCAAAACATTGATTCTCCTGCTCCTCGGATGCTGCCTGGCAGGCTGTGTTTTTCCAGCACCACACTCTGAATCTGATTTCCAGTATCTGCAGTCCTCATTTTCTCCTCCTCAATGACATTAAGCCTAAAAAATGTTCAATAATATCTCATGCAAAATAAACCAACTTTCATTACCTACACAAAGTAATGTTAAAGTGAAAAAATATATATATGCACACACATCAAGCATATAAAGCTTAAATAAAATTAACCACTTAGCTGATTAATTGAATTAAAATGACTCCTCTTCAATCCCTCGAAATACAGTCTTCTCCAGAGCTGATCACACATAAGACTCTCCGAAATGAAAACACTGCACCTTATTTAAAAAAAAACTGTTCGACTTTTTAAAAAATATCTTACAATGTGAAAAAAAGACTCCCTTTCAAACATATATAGCTTTTCAGCTTCCAAATTCAGAACGAAAAAACCTCAGCTGATTACTGATGGTCTCCAAACAGCTTGTAAAAAAAAAGTCTGAACTGAAAGAAAGTCATGATCAACTTTTGCAATGTGAAAAACAAACTCCCTTGAAATGGCCTGAAGGGAGAAGACAGATGGGGGTGGGGGAGGGTTGTTTTTCAGACTGGAGGCCTGTGACCAGTGGAGTGCCACAAGGATCGGTGCCGGGTCCATTGCTTTTCACTATTTATATAGATGATTTCGATGTGAACATAGGAGGTATAGTTAGTAAGTTTGCAGATGACACCAAAATTGGACAGCGAAGAAGGTTGCCTCAGAATATAACAGGTTCTTGATCAGTTGCGCTAATGGTCTGAAGAGTGGCAGATGGGATTTAATCATAGAAACACAGAATAAAATCCCTGCAGTGTGGAAATAGGCCCTTTGACCCAGAAAGTCCACACTGACCCTCTGAAGAGTAACCCACCCAGATCCATTCCCCTATTACTCTACATTTACCCCTGACTAATGCACCCAACCTAAACATCCCTGAACACTATGGGCAATTTAGTATGGTCAGTTCACCTGACCTGCACACCTTTGGATTATGGGAGGAAACCGGAACACCCAGAGGAAACCCACGCAGACACAGGGAGAATGTGCAAACTTCACACAGACAGTCTCTCAAGGCTGGAATCAAACCTGGGTCCCTGGCACTGTGGGGCAGAAGTGTTAACCCTTGAGCAACCGTGCTGCCCCCAACTACCATGCCACACCCCCCCCAACCACTGTGTCACACTCCCTCACATTCAGATAAATGCAAGGTGCAGAATTTTGGAAAAGCAAAGCAGGGCTAGACTTATGCACCTAATGGTAAGATCCTGGGGAGCGTTACTGAACAGAGACTTTGGAGTACAGGTTCACAGCTCCATGAAAGTAGAGTCGCATGTAGATAGGATAGTGAAGCAGGCGTTTGGTATGCTTTCCTTTATTACTCCGAGCATTAGGCAGGACATTGGTTCGGCCACTTTTAGAATATTGTGTGCAATTCTGGTCTCCCTCCTATGGGAAGGATGTTGTGAAACTTGAACGGGTTCAGAAAAGATTTACAAAGATGTTGCCAGGGTTGGAGGATTTGAGCTATAGGGAGAGGCTGAACAGGCTGGGGCTGTTTTCCCTGGAGCGTTGGAGGCTGAGGGGTGACCTTATGGAGGTTTATAAAATCATGAGGTGCATGGATAGGGTAAATAGACAAGGTCCTTCCCCAGGGTGGGGTAGTCTAGAACTAGAAGGCATAGGTTTAGGGTGAGAGGAGATGGATTTAAAAGGGACCTAAGGGGCAACTTTTTCACGCAGAGGATGGTATGTGTTTGGAAGGAGCTGCCAGAGGAAGTGGTGGAGACTGGTACAATTACAGCATTTAAAAGGCATCTGCATGGGTATATGAATGGGAAGGGTTTAGAGGGATATGGGCCGGGTGCTGGAAATTGGGACTAGATTAGGTTGGGTTATGTGGTCAGTATGGACAAGCGGGACCTGAAGGGTCTGCTTCCGGTTGTACATCTCTATGATTCCAACACATAACTTTTTTAAGCTTCTAAATTTATAATATATGAAAACTTCAACCATTCACTGTAGCCCCTGGAAAACTCGTTAAAAAGATTGCTCTTATCCCGTCATCGGCTGGCTTTCTGTCCTCATAAACATCACTGTCACTCTGACCCACTCACTGACTGACGATGCTGCACCTCACTTCCCCCACTCCTGTTAAATCCACCTTCTGCCTGCCTTCTGTCTCAGTGCCCCATGTGGAATAAACTTTCTGAGCATGATCAACCAACAGACATTCTTCGGATGTGTGAAACACAGCAGGTAGCTCACAAGTGCAGTGTGAGGTTGACAGGTTTAGAATGATCACCATGAGAGAGGTCCTTGCTGAACATGTTCAAGACAGCCAGGACTACTGCACGTCCAAACTCCACCACTGAGGCCAAAGTACAAGCACCTTATACACTTATGGAGAGACAGAATCAGTGCTGCATATTTACTGGGGAGTGTCCCATAGACAGACAAAGAAGCAAACTAATCACCTTAAATTCAGCAATTAGGGTGATAATATGACACCAGGGATTTTCACTCACTCTGATATAATTTTTGATTGATTACACTCAGGATATTTTATGAAATTAACTGCAGATTGTTATTTTAAACAATTTCCAAACATCTTTCCAGGTAAAGTTAGAGAAAGAATTTGAGAAGATTGATGACATCCAGAGGAATTGTTCCAGCAAAAAGGAAGAATTGGAGAGATCAGAAGCTGAAATAAAGGTAGCTAAAACTGGGACGAGATTTGGAAAAGGTACCTCGACTCACTTAATCAGGCTGGTTCTGTTCGAACTGAGTCACTGATTACACTGAGCTCCCCTGTGTTTGATGTGAGGGGCAGCTGTTTAACTCTCCCTGCATCTCCCAGGGAATATTATTCCATCACTCGGACACTGGATTTACTGAAACACACACAGTGGCAGTTGAAGACTTGTCTTGGAGCCGGGATCATCTGAAATTAAAAAGGAAAGGGAAGAAAATCCCACTAACGCCAGTGAGCCTGCCCCACGCAGAGAGAGTTCATTCACACACCCACTGATCCACTATGAACCATGTCCTCATCTGGCAAAGACAAACAGAAGACAGAATGAACACTTCCAACCAATTTGGAACAAATCCTGAGAAATTCCTCACCAACTTCCATTTGAAGGGTGGGAGTGTTTCCATCCCCACCGCATGTTCAGGGGCTTTGTTGCAGATATTGAGGACACTGGTGTCTTATCTAACTCTCTGTGCATTTAATTTACCTGCCCTCTAGTCTAACCATCCTGACCCTTCTCAAATGCCTTACCCAATCAGTGAATCTGATATTCTCTCCATCAATTTAAACATCTTCACCTTGTCTCTCTCAGCTTGCCTTTCTCTCAATCAACTGACCTTTTCCAGATGGTCCCCTGAATTGAAATCCATCACAGTCTTTGTCATTCTGGTTACCATCCACTCTAGAACCTCAATCTCCTTCACTAGGTACGGCACCAAAACTGGAGCCATCACTGCAGGTGTGGATGGAAGTGCCCTTTCTTTTAAACTCAAGGTAACCCTGACGACATTTTGTTTTCCCTCGCAGTGGACAATCTCCACTGCTTGACTATCTTTAATGGTGATGTGGTAGTGATCAAAACAAACTAACCGGTCCCTGGAAAGTGCCATGTGCTCAGGGTAACAGCTGTGAGAAAGGACTGTTTGTAATGAGAGTTGGTTTGGTTTTCAGACACAAATCAGTGAGATTAAAGAAAAGTTATCAAATAACTTCTCTGAATGGAGGAGAAAGCTGGATGAAGATGAAGAATCCACCATGAGAGTGATCGATGAGGAGGGACTCCAAGCTCTCTCTCAGATTCGAAGCTGTTCTGAAGCATTAAACAGCAAGATGGAACAGATTGCATCAATAGATGGAGAAATCCAGAGTTTCTTGCAGAAGGACCCTCTCTCCATTATTCAGGTACATCTTCAATACACATGGCCACTGCTGGGCAAAGGGAATTTTCTATGATGCCTGGTGGATAAATTATTGAAGAATATTAGTGAAGCTAGTATTTGTGGGGCGTGTGTGGGGTGGGGGTGGGGGGTAGGGGATTGTGTGTTTGTG
>NC_057723.1:64379248-64386798 GCF_004010195.1 Chiloscyllium plagiosum
GGGGGGGAATTGTGTGTGTGTGTGTATGAGTGAGTGTATGTGTGTGTGAGGGAGAATGTGTATATGTGTGTGTGTGTGTGAGAGAGATTGTGTATGTCTGTGCGTGTGTGTCAAGGAGATAGCCTATACCCTAACTTGTATCGTTATGTAGAGGGAAGTATAAGGCACTGCATTCCACACGTGATTCAATCAGTCAAACCCTTTTGCTATATGCAGAAAACACTATTATTACACCACAATTAAAATACAAACAAAAAAGTAATTGACATAACTTTAAATTTATCAAAATACTTAACAAGATAATTTTTCATTCACAACAATCATCAGCTTTTCCAATATTGCAGCAGTCTATAAACACACCCTTTGCAAATACAAATTCAGAAAAGCAGATTTCCTCACTTGCTTTCTCCTCTGGTCCAGGAGAAGGAATACCAACAGAATGGACCTCGCAGCAGAAAGACAACTCTGGTGTTTGCAGCAGCAGAGAGAGAGAGAGCTGGTTCTAGCAACCTCAACTCCAAAACACAATTTTAACAACTGAAAGCAGAACTAAAACCCTGAGGCTGTGAGAGCCTTTCTCCACCCACTCAAGCTTCTTGTATCTAATTTTTAAAGCTTCTTTCCATGGAACAGCAATCTCTCCACCAGGTTTACAAACTCCTCAAGAGAAGCATGAGCAAACAAAATCCTCTTCAAGGCACATATCATCACAGGGAGGGTCTGCAAGTGGGACTGTATGAGTATATAAGTACATGTGAGTATGTGTGTCTGTTACGGTGGAAATATGTGCAAGTAAAAACGCTGGTAGAACAAATTCATGATGGCCAGTTTGAGAACAGTTGCTTCTGTACATGGCATGGGTGGGATTTGCTGGTAACAGCTTAATAAATTTGATTCTGTCTGTTGGGCTGCTGCTCTAGCTCAACCAATTTCCTGTGTCCAACATTGACTGATCCACAAGAGAGAGGATGAGCAGTTGCAGGAACAGCAATGACAGAACAGAGGTAACCAGTGATAGTCCAGAACTAGAGGGCATAGGTTTAGGGTGAGCTGGGGCTCCCTCTGTCCTGCTCTTGGACTGTCAGTGTTCCCTCTGGCCTCCTCTTGGAATGTCGGTCCCGCCCCGTCCTGCTCTCAGATTGTCGGTGTTCCCTCTGTCCTGCTCTCGGAGTGTCGGTGTTCCCGCTGTCCTACTCTCGGAGTGGCAGAGCTCCCTCTGTCCTGCTCTCAGAGCGTCGGTGTTTCCGGCGTCCTGCTCTCGGAGTGGCAGTGCTCCCTCTGTCCTGCTCTCGGAGTGTCGGTGTTCCCTCTGTCCTGCTCTCGGAGTGTCGGTCCCCCCTCTGTCCTGCTCTCGGAGTGTCGGGGTTCCCTCTGTCTTGCTCTCGGACTGTCCGTGCTCCCTCTGTCCTGCTCTCGGAATATTGGTGTTCCCTCTGTCCTGCTCTTGGAATGTCGGTCCACCCCCTGTCCTGTTCTCAAAATGTCGGTCCCCCTTCTGTCCTGCACTCGGAGTGTCGGTGCTCCCTATGTCCTGCTCTCAGAGTGTCGGTGCTCCCTCTGTGCTGCTCTCGGAGTGTCGATGTTCCCTCTGTCCTGATCTCGGCGTGTCGGTGTTCCCTTTGTCCTTCTGTCGGAGTGTCGGTGTTGCCCCGTCCTGCACTCGGAGTGCCGGTCCCCCCTCTGTCCTGCTCTCGGAATGTCGGTCCACCCTTCTGTCCTGCTCTCGGACTGTCCGTGCTCCCTCTGTCCTGCCCTCGGAATGTCAGTGTTCCTTCTGTCCTGCTCTCGGAATGTCGGTCCACCCCCTGTCCTGCTCTCGGAATGTCGGTCCACCCCCTGTCCTGCTCTCAGAATGTCGGTCCCCCTTCTGTCCTGCTCTCGGAGTGTGGTTGTTCCCTCTCATCTACTCTCGAAGTGTCGGTGTTTCCTCTGTCATGCTCTCGGAGTGTCGGTGCTCTCTCTGTCCTGCTCTTGGAGTGTCGGTGTTCCCTCTGTCCGGCTCTCGGAGTGTCGGTGTTGCCCCGTCCTGCTCTCGGAGTGTCGGTGCTGTCCTGCTGTCAGAGTTTTGGTGCACCCTCTGTCCGACTCTCGAAGTGTCGGTGTTTCCTCTGTCCTGCTCTCGGAGTGTCGGTGTTCCCTCTGTCTTGCTCTCGGACTGTCCGTGCTCCCTCTGTCCTGCTCTCGGAATGTCGGTGTTCCCTCTGTCCTGCTCTCGGTGTGTCGGTGCTTCATCTGTGCTGCTCTCGGAGTGTTGATGCTCCCTCTGTCCTGCTCTCGGAGTGTCGATGCTCCCTCTGTCCTGCTCTCGGAGTATCGGTGTTCCCTATGTCCTGATCTCGGAGTGTCGGTGTTGTCCTGTCCTGCTCTCGGAGTGTCGGTGCTGCCGCTGTCCTGCTCTCGGAGTGTCGGTGCTCCCTCTGTCCTACTCTCGGAGTGCTAGTCCCCCCTCTGTCCTACTCTCAGAGTGTCGGTCCCCGCTCTGTCCTGCACTCGGAGTGTCGGTCCCCCCTCTGTCCTACTCTCGGAGTGTCGGTGCTACCTCTGTCCTGCTCTCGGAGTGTTGGTGTTCCTTCTGTCCTGCTCTCGGAGTGTCGGTCCCCACTCTGTCCTGCTCTCGGAGTGTCGGTGCTCCCTATGTCCTGCTCTCGGAGTGTCGGTGCTCCCTCTGTCCTACTCTCGGACTGTCCGTGCTCCCTCTGTCCTGCTCTTGGACAGTTGGTGTTCCCTCTGTCCTGCTCTCGGAGTGTCGGTGCTCCTGCTACCCTGCTCTCGGAGTGTCAGTGTTCCCTCTGGCCTGCTCTTGGAATGTCGGACCCACCCCCCTGTCCTGCTCTCAGAATGTCGGTGTTCCCACTGTCCTGCTCTCGGATTGTCGGTTCTCCCTCTGTCCTGCTCTTGGAGTGTCGGTCCACCTCTCTGTCCTGCTCTCGAACTGTCCATGCTCGCTCTGTCCTGCTGTCAGAGTGTCGGTGTTCCCTCTGTCCTGCTCTCGGAATGTCAGTGCTTCCTCTGTCCTGCTGTCAGAGTGTCGTTGTTCCCTCTGTCCTGCTCTCGGAGTGTCGGTTCTCCCTCTGTCCTGCTCTTGGAGTGTCGGTCCACCTCTCTGTCCTGCTCTCGGACTGTCCATGCTCGCTCTGTCCTGCTGTCAGAGTGTCGGTGTTCCCTCTGTCCTGCTCTCGGAATGTCAGTGCTTCCTCTGTCCTGCTGTCAGAGTGTCGGTGTTCCCTCTGTCTTGCTCTCGGAGTGTCGGTGTTCCCTCTGTCCTGCTCTTGGTGTGTCGGTCCCCTTTCTGTCCTGCTCTCGGAGAGTCGGTGTTCCCTCTGTCCTGCTCTCGGAATGTCGGTGCTCCCTCTGTACTACTCTTGGTGTGTCGGTCCCCTTTCTGTCCTGCTGTCGGAGTGTCGGTGTTCCCTCTGTCCTGCTCTCAGAGTGTCAGTGCTCCCTCTGTCCTGCTCTCGGAGTGTCGGTGTTCCCTCTGTCCTGCTCTCGGAGTGTCGGTGTTCCCTCTGTCTTGCTCTCCGACTGTCCGTGTTCCCTCTGTCCTGCTCTCGGTGTGTCGGTGCTTCATCTGTGCTGCTCTCGGAGTGTCGGTGCTGCCACTGTCCTGTTCTCGGAGAGTCGGTGTTCCCTCTGTCCTGCTCTTGGAATGTCGGACCCACCCCCCCGTCCTGCTCTCAGAATGTCGGTGTTCCCACTGTCCTGCTCTCGGATTGTCGGTTCTCCCTCTGTCCTGCTCTTGGTGTGTCGGTCCCCTTTCTGTCCTGCTCTCGGAGAGTCGGTGTTCCCTCTGTCCTGCTCTCGGAATGTCGGTGCTCCCTCTGTACTACTCTTGGTGTGTCGGTCCCCTTTCTATCCTGCTCTCGGAGTGTCGGTGTTCCCTCTGTCCTGCTCTCAGAGTGTCGGTGCTTCCTATGTCCTGCTCTCGGAGTGTCGATGCTCCCTCTGTGCTGCTGTCGGAGTGTCGTTGCTCCCTATGTCCTGCTCTCGGAGTGTCGATGCTCCCTCTGTGCTGCTGTCGGAGTATCAGTGCTCCCTCTGTCCTGCTCTCGAAGTGTCGGTGCTCCCTCAGTCCTGCTCTCGGAGTGTCGGTGCTCCCTATGTCCTGATCTCGGCGTGTCGGTGTTCCCTTTGTCCTTCTGTCGGAGTGTCGGTGTTGCCCCGTCCTGCACTCGGAGTGCCGGTCCCCCCTCTGTCCTGCTCGCGGAATGTCGGTCCACCCTTCTGTCCTGCTCTCGGACTGTCCGTGCTCCCTCTGTCCGCCCTCGGAATGTCAGTGTTCCTTCTGTCCTGCTCTCAGAATGTCGGTCCCCCTTATGTCCTGCTCTCGGTGTGTGGTTGTTCCCTCTGTCCTACTCTCGAAGTGTCGGTGTTTCCTCTGTCCTGCTCTCGGACTGTCCGTGTTCCCTCTGTCCTGCTCTCGGTGTGTCGGTGCTTCATCTGTGCTGCTCTCAGAGTGTTGGTGCTCCCTCTGTCCTACTCTCGGAGTATCAGTGCTGCCACTGTCCTGTTCTCGGAGAGTCGGTGTTCCCTCTGTCCTGCTCTCGGAGTGTCGATGCTCCCTCTGTCCTGCTCTCAGAGTGTCGGTGTTCCCTATGTCCTGATCTCGGAGTGTCAGTGTTGTCCTGTCCTGCTCTCGGAGTGTCGGTGCTGCCGCTGTCCTGCTCTCGGAGTGTCGGTGCTCCCTCTGTTCTACTCTCGGAGTGCTAGTCCCCCCTCTGTCCAGCACTCGGAGTGCCGGTCCCCCCTCTGTCCTATTCTCCGAGTGTCGGTCCCCCTTCTGTCCTGCACTCGGAGTGCTGGTTCCCCCCTCTGTCCTACTCTCGGAGTGCCAGTCCCCCCTCTGTCCAGCACTCGGAGTATCGGTGCTCCCTCTGTCCTACTCTCGGAGTGTCGGTACTACCTCTGTGCTGCTATCGGAGTGTCGGTGTTCCCTCTGTCCTGCTCTCAGAGTTTCCAATGTTCCCTCTGTCCTGCTCTCGGAGTGTCGGTGCTCCCGCAGTCCTGCTCTCGGAGAGTCAGTGCTCCCTCTGTCCTGCTCTTAAAGTGCCGGTGTTCCCTCTGTCCTGCTCTCGGAGTGTCGGTCCCCACTCTGTCCTGCTCTCGGAGTGTCGGTGCTCCCTCTGTCCTGCTCTCAGAGTGTCGGTGCTCCCTCTGTCCTACTCTCGGACTGTCCGTGCTCTCTCTGTCCTGCTCTTGGACAGTTGGTGTTCCCTCTGTCCTGCTCTCGGAGTGTCGGTGCTCCTGCTACCCTGCTCTCGGAGTGTCAGTGTTCCCTCTGGCCTGCTCTCAGATTGTCGGTTCTCCCTCTGTCCTGCTCTCGCAGTGTCAGTGTTCCCTCTGTCCTGCTCTTGGAATGTCGGACCCAACCCCCCGTCCTGTTCTCAGAATGTCGGTGTTCCCACTGTCCTGCTCTCGGATTGTAGGTGCTCCCTCTGTCCTGCTCTCGAACTGTCCATGCTCGCTCTGTCCTGCTGTCAGAGTGTCGGTGTTCCCTCTGTCCTGCTCTCGGAGTGTCGGTGTTCCCTCTGTCCTGCTCTTGGTGTGTCGGTCCCTTTCTGTCCTGCTCTCGGAGTGTCGGTGTTCCCTCTGTCCTGCCCGCGGAATGTCGGTGCTCCCTCTGTACTACTCTTGGTGTGTCGGTCCCCTTTCTGTCCTGCTCTCGGAGTGTCGGTGTTCCCTCTGTCCTGCTCTCGGAGTGTCGATGCTCCCTCTGTCCTGCTCTCGGAGTGTCAATGCTCCCTCTGTCCTGCTCTCGGAGTGTCGGTGCTCCCTCTGTCCTGCTCTCGGACTGTCCGTGCTCCCTCTGTCCTGCTCTCGGAATGTCGGTGTTCCCTATGTCCTACTCTCGGAGTGTCGGTGCTCCCCCTGTCCTGCTCTCGGAGTGTCGGTGCTCCCTCTGTCCTGTTCTCGAAGTCTCGGTGCTCCCTCAGTCCTGCTCTCGGAGTGTCGGTGCTTCCTCCTTCCTGCTCTCGGAATTTCGCTGCTCCCTTTGTCCTGCACTCGGAGTGTTTGTCCCCCCTCTGTCCTGCTCTCGGAGTGTCGGTGCTCCCTCTGTCCTGCTCTCGGAGTATCGGTTTTCCCTCTGTCCTGCTCTCGGAATGTCGGTGTTCCCTCTGTCCTGCTCTCGGAGTGTCGGTGCTCCCGCAGTCCTGCTCTCTGAGAGTCAGTGTTCCCTCTGTCCTGCTCTTGGAGTGTCAGTGTTCCCTCTGGCCTGCTCTTGGAATGTCGGAAACCCCGTCCTTCTCTCAAAATGTCGGTGTTCCCACTGTTCTGCTCTTGGATTGGTGGTTCTCCCTCTGTCCTACGCTCAAACTGTCCATGCTCGCTCTGTCCTGCTCTCGGAGTGTCAGTGTTCCCTCTGGCCTGCTCTTGGAATGTCGGAACCCCCCGTCCTTCTCTCAAAATGTCGGTGTTCACACTGTTCTGCTCTTGGATTGGTGGTTCTCCCTCTGTCCTACGCTCGAACTGTCCATGCTCGCTCTGTCCTGCTCTCGGAGTGTCAGTGTTCCCTCTGGCCTGCACTCGGAGTGTCAGTCCCCCCTCTGTCCTGCTCTCGGAGTGGCGGTGCTCCCTCTGTCCTGATCTTGGAGTGTCGGTGTTCCCTCTGTCCTGCTCTCGGAATGTTGGTGTTCCCTCTGTCCAGCTCTCGGAGTGTCGGTGCTCCCTCTGTCCTGCTCTCGGAGTGTTGATGCTCCCTCTGTGCTGCACTCGGAATGTCGGTGCTCCCTCTGTATTGCTCTTGGAGTGTCGGTCCCCCTTCTGTCCAGCTCTCGGAATGTCGGTGCTCCCTCTGTCCTGCTCTCGGAGTGTCGGTGCTCCCACTGTCCTGCTCTCGGAGTGTTGATGCTCCCTCTGCGCTGCACTCGGAATGTCGGTGCTCCCTCTGTATTGCTCTTGGAGTGTCGGTCCCCCTTCTGTCCAGCTCTCGGATTCTCGATTCTCCCTCTGTCCTGCTCTCGAACTGTCTGTGCTCCCTCTGTCCTGCTCTCGGAGTGTCGGTGTTTCCTCTGTCCTGCTCTCGGAGTGTCGGTGATCCCTATGTTCTGTTCTCGGGGTGTCGGTGTTCCCTCTATCCTGCTTTCGGAGTGTCGGTGTTCCCTCTGTCCTGTTCTCGGAGTGTCGGTGTTCCTTCTGTCCTGCTCTCGGACAGTTAGTGTTCCCTCTGTCCTGCTCCCTGAGTGTCAGTGTTCCCTCTGTCCTGCACTTGGAGTGGCAATGCTCCCTCTGTCCTGCTCTCGGAGTGTCGGTATTCCCTCTGTCCTGTTCTCGGAATGTCAGTGCATGCTCTGTCCTGCTGTTGGAATGTCGGTGTTTCCTCTGTCCTGCACTCGGACAGTTAGTGTTCCCTCTGTCCTGCTCCCTGAGTGTCGGTGTTACCTCTGTCCTGCTCTCGGAGTGTCGGAATTCCCTCTGTCCTGTTCTCGGAATGTCAGTGCATGCTCTGTCCTGCTGTTGGAATGTCGGTGTTTCCTCTGTCCTGCACTCGGACAGTTAGTGTTCCCTCTGTCCTGCTCCCTGAGTGTCGGTGTTACCTCTGTCCTGCTCTCGGA
>NC_057723.1:64389134-64391491 GCF_004010195.1 Chiloscyllium plagiosum
TGTCGGTGTTCCCTCTGTCCTGTTCTCGGAGTGTCGGTGCTCCCGCTATCCTGCTCTCTGAGAGTCGGTGTTCTCTCTGTCCTGCTCTCGGAGTGTCAGTGTTCCCTCTGGCCTGCTCTTGGAATGTCGGACCCCCCCGTCCTTCTCTCAAAATGTCGGTGTTCCCGCTGTCCTGCTCTCATAGTGTCGGTGCTCCCTCTGTGCTGCTCTCGGAGTGTCGGTGTTCCCCATGTCCTGCTCTCGGAGTGTCGGTGTTCCCTCTGTCATGCTCTCGGAGTGTCGGTGTTCCCTCTGTCCTGTTCTCGGAGTGTCGGTGCTCCCGCTATCCTGCTCTCTGAGAGTCGGTGTTCTCTCTGTCCTGCTCTCGGAGTGTCAGTGTTCCCTCTGGCCTGCTCTTGGAATGTCGGACCCCCCCGTCCTTCTCTCAAAATGTCGGTGTTCCCTCTGTCCTGCTCTCGAACTGTCCGTGCTCCCTCTGTCCTGCTCTCGGAGTGTCGGTGCTTCCTCTGTCCTGTTCTCATAGTGTAGGTGCTCCGGCTGTCCTGCTCTCAGAGTGTCAGTGCTCCCTCTGTCCTGTTCTCGGAATGTCAGTGCATGCTCTGTCCTGCTGTTGGAATGTCGGTGTTTCCTCTGTCCTGCACTCGGACAGTTAGTGTTCCCTCTGTCCTGCTCCCTGAGTGTCGGTGTTACCTCTGTCCTGCTCTCGGAATGTAGGTGTTCCCTCTGTCCTGCACTCGGAGTGCCGTTCCCCCCTCTGTCCTGCTCTCTGAGAGTCGGTGTTCCTTCTGTCCTGCTCTTGGAGTGTCAGTGTTCCCTCTGTCCTGCTCTTGGACTGTCGGACCCCCCCGTCCTTCTCTCAAAATGTCGGTGTTCACACTGTTCTGATCTCGGAGTGTCGGTGTTCCCTCTGTCCTGCACTCGGAGTGTCGGTCTCCCCTCTGTCCTGCTCTCAGAGTCTCGGTGTTCCCTCTGTCCTGCTCTCGGAGTGTCGGTGCTTCCTCTGTCCTGCTCTCGAAGTCTCGGTGCTCCCTCAGTCCTGCTCTCGGAGTGTCGGTGCTTCCTCCGTCCTGTTCTCGGAATTTCGCTGCTCTCTTTGTCCTGCACTCGGAGTGTTTGTCCCCCCTCTGTCCTGCTCTCAGAGTGTCGGTGCTCCCTCTGTCCTACTCTCGGACTGTCCGTGCTCTCTCTGTCCTGCTCTTGGACAGTTGGTGTTCCCTCTGTCCTGCTCTCGGAGTGTCGGTGCTCCTGCTACCCTGCTCTCGCAGTGTCAGTGTTCCCTCTGTCCTGCTCTTGGAATGTCGGACCCAACCCCCCGTCCTGTTCTCAGAATGTCGGTGTTCCCACTGTCCTGCTCTCGGAGTGTTGATGCTCCCTCTGTGCTGCACTCGGAATGTCGGTGCTCCCTCTGTATTGCTCTTGGAGTGTCGGTCCCCCTTCTGTCCAGCTCTCGGATTCTCGATTCTCCCTCTGTCCTGCTCTCGAACTGTCCGTGCTCCCTCTGTCCTGCGCTTGGAGTGTCGGTGATCCCTATGTTCTGTTCTCGGGGTGTCGGTGTTCCCTCTATCCTGCTCTCGGACTGTAGGTGTTCCCTCTGTCCTATTCTCGGAGTGTCGGTGTTCCCTCTGTCCTGCTCTCGGAGTGTCAGTGTTCCCTCTGTCCTGTACTTGGAGTGACAGTGCTCCCTCTGTCCTGCTCTCGGAGTGTCGGTATTCCCTCTGTCCTGTTCTCGGAATGTCAGTGCATGCTCTGTCCTGCTGTTGGAATGTCGGCGTTTCCTCTATCCTGCTCTCGGACAGTTAGTGTTCCCTCTGTCCTGCTCCCTGAGTGTCGGTGTTCCCTCTGTCCTGCACTTGGAGTGGCAATGCTCCCTCTGTCCTGCTCTCGGAGTGTCGGTATTCCCACTGTCCTGTTCTCGGAATGTCAGTGCATGCTCTGTCCTGCTGTTGGAATGTCGGTGTTTCCTCTGTCCTGCACTTGGAGTGGCAATGCTCCCTCTGTCCTGCTCTCGGAGTGTCGGTATTCCCTCTGTCCTGTTCTCGGAATGTCAGTGCATGCTCTGTCCTGCTGTTGGAATGTCGGCGTTTCCTCTATCCTGCTCTCGGACAGTTAGTGTTCCCTCTGTCCTGCTCCCTGAGTGTCAGTGTTCCCTCTGTCCTGCACTTGGAGTGGCAATGCTCCCTCTGTCCTGCTCTCGGAGTGTCGGTATTCCCTCTGTCCTGTTCTCGGAATGTCAGTGCATGCTCTGTCCTGCTGTTGGAATGTCGGCGTTTCCTCTATCCTGCTCTCGGACAGTTAGTGTTCCCTCTGTCCTGCTCCCTGAGTGTCAGTGTTCCCTCTGTCCTGCACTTGGAGTGGCA
>NC_057723.1:64391898-64396874 GCF_004010195.1 Chiloscyllium plagiosum
CTGTCCTGCTCTCGGAGTGTCGGTGTTCCCTCTGTCCTGTTCTCGGAGTGTCGGTGTTCCTTCTGTCCTGCTCTCGGACAGTTAGTGTTCCCTCTGTCCTGCTCCCTGAGTGTCAGTGTTCCCTCTGTCCTGCACTTGGAGTGGCAATGCTCCCTCTGTCCTGCTCTCGGAGTGTTGATGCTCCCTCTGTGCTGCACTCGGAATGTCGGTGCTCCCTCTGTATTGCTCTTGGAGTGTCGTTCCCCCTTCTGTCCAGCTCTCGGATTCTTGATTCTCCCTCTGTCCTGCTCTCGAACTGTCCGTGCTCCCTCTGTCCTGCTCTCGGAGTGTTGATGCTCCCTCTGTGCTGCACTCGGAATGTCGGTGCTCCCTCTGTATTGCTCTTGGAGTGTCGTTCCCCCTTCTGTCCAGCTCTCGGATTCTCGATTCTCCCTCTGTCCTGCTCTCGAACTGTCTGTGCTCCCTCTGTCCTGCTCTCGGAGTGTTGATGCTCCCTCTGTGCTGCACTCGGAATGTCGGTGCTCCCTCTGTATTGCTCTTGGAGTGTCGTTCCCCCTTCTGTCCAGCTCTCGGATTCTCGATTCTCCCTCTGTCCTGCTCTCGAACTGTCCGTGCTCCCTCTGTCCTGCTCTCGGAGTGTCGGTGTTCCCTCTGTCCTGCTCTCGGAGTGTCGGTGATCCCTATGTTCTGTTCTCGGGGTGTCGGTGTTCCTTCTATCCTGCTCTCGGACTGTAGGTGTTCCCTCTGTCCTATTCTCGGAGTGTCGGTATTCCCTCTGTCCTGTTCTCGGAATGTCAGAGCATCCTCTGTCCTGCTGTCGGAATGTCGTGTTTCCTCTGTCCTGCACTCGGAGCTTCTGGTGTTCCCTCTGTCCTGCTCTCGGACAGTTAATGTTCCCTCTGTCCTGCTCCCTGAGTGTCGGTGCTCCCGTTGTCCTGCTCTCGGAGAGTCGGTGTTACCTCTGTCCTGCTCTCAGAGTGCCGGTCCCCCCTCTGTCCTGCTCTCGGAGTGTCAGTGTTCCCTCTGTCATGCACTCGGAGTGCCGGTCCCCCCTCTGTCCTGCTCTCGGAGTGTCAGTGTTCCCTCTGGCCTGCTCTCGGATTGTAGGTGCTCCCTCTGTCCTGCACTCGGAGTGCCGGTGTTCCCCATGTCCTGCTCTCGGAGTGTTGGTGCTCCCTCTGTCCTGCACTCGGAGTGTCGGTGTTCCCCATGTCCTGCTCTCGGAGTGTTGGTGCTCCCTCTGTCCTACACTTGGATTGTTGATGTTCCCACTTTCCAGCTCTCTGATTGTCGTTGTTCCCTCTGTCCTGCTCTCAGAGTGTCAGTGCTCCCTCTGTCCTGCTCTCGGAGTGTCGGTGTTCCCTCTGTCCTGCTCTCTGAGTGTCTGTGCTCCCTCTGTACTGCTCTCGGAATGTCGGTGTTCCCTCTGTCATGCTCTCGGAGTGTTAGTGCTCCCTCTGTCCTGCTCTCGGAGTGTCGGTGCCCCCTGTGTCCTGCTCTCGGATGTCAATCTCCCCACTGTCCTGCTATCGGAGTGTCGGTGTTCCCTCTGTCCTGCTCTCGGAGTGTCGGTGCTCCCTCTGTCCTGCTCTCGGAATGTCGGTGTTCCCTCTGTCCTGCTCTCGGAGTGTCGGTCCCCCTTCTATCCTGCTCTCAGAGTGTTGGTGTTCCCTCTGGCCTGCTCTTGGAATGTCGGACCCCACCCCGTCCTGCTCTCAGAATGTCGGTGTTCCCTCTGTCCAGCTCTCGGAATGTCCATGTTCCCTCTGTCCTGCTCTTGGAGTGTCGGTGTTCCCACTGTCCTGCTCTCGGAATGTCGGTGTTCCCTCTGTCCTGCTCTCGGAGTGTCGGTGTTCCCTCTATCCGCTCTCGGAGTGTTGCTGCTTCCTCTGTCTTGCTCTCGGAGTGTCGGTGCTCCCTCTGTCCTGCTCTCGGAGTGCCGGTCCCCCTTCTGTCCTGCTCTCGGAGTGTCAGTGTTCCCTCTGGCCTGCTCTTGGAATGTCGGTCCCCCCCTGTCCTGCTCTCAGAATGTCAGTGTTCCCTCAGTCCTGCTCTTGTAGTGTCGGTGCTTCCTCTGTCCTGCTCTCGGAGTGTCGGTGTTCCCTCTTTCCTGCTCTCGGAGTGCCGGTCCCCCTTCTGTCCTGCTCTCAGAGTGTCAGTGTTCCCTCTGGCCTGCTCTTGGAATGTCGGTCCCCCCCTGTCCTGCTCTCAGAATGTCGGTGTTCCCTCAGTCCTGCTCTTGTAGTGTCGTTGCTTCCTCTGTCCTGCACTCGGAGTGCCGGTCCCCCCTCTGTCCTGCTCTCGGAGTGTCGGTCTTCCCTCTGTTCTGCTCTCGGAGTGTCGATGTTCCCACTGTCCTGCTCTCGGAGTGTTAGTGCTCCCTCTGTCCTGCTCTCGGAGTGTCAGTCCCCCCTGTGTCCTGCTCTCGGAGTATCGGTGCTTCCTCTGTCCTGCTCTCGGAGTGTTAGTGCTCCCTCTGTCCTGCTCTCGGAGTGTCGGTGTTCCCCCTGTCCTGCTCTCTGAGTGTCTGTGCTCCCTCTGTCCTTTATGTGTAAAGTTGGTAACTTTTCATTCCAGGTTGGAGTGCATTACAGTGTGGAATTTTTCCTCATTCCAGTGTCTGGTCCCATCTTCTGTTCCACACAGAAGTCTTTCATCTCAACTACACATTTAGTGTTTAGTTCCATTCTGTGCTGGTTGATATATTGACTATTTTAACCTCCTCTGTTTATCCACAGAACTCGAGGCAGCTGATTTCCAGGTAAGTTCCTCTCAGTCATACAGTCACTGCTGAAAGGGAACCTTTCCCTGGATCTGGGAAAGAAGTGAAAATAGAATCACGGTTTGGAACCCTTCCCAGATACTGTGTTTTCACGAGGTGGGAATATTGAGTGGTGTTTCACTGTAGTTCTTTATCATGCAAGTGAGAGCTGCTGTTTTGGTCAGCATTGATTCCCCATTCGTTAAGGAAGTGGTGGTGAGCTGTTTTGAATGCCACTGTACACCTTGAGCTGGTGGTACACTCACGGTGGTGATATGTCCTTGCATCTGCTGTCATTATACCTTTAGGTTCTAAAAGTCATGGTTTTTGAAGGTGCTGTTCATGGAGTCTCGTTGAGTTGCTGCAGATGGTACACACTACTGCTACTGTACGTCTGTGGTGGAGGGAGTGGCTATTGAAGGTGCTGTATGAGATACCAGTCAAACAAACTGCTTTGCCCCGTTGTGTTTTGTTGGAACTGCACTCATTCAGGTAGAAGAAGATTATTACATACCATTCCTGACTAATGCTCTCTCGGTAGTTCAAGCACTGGGGAGTCAAGGTGAGTTACTCGCTGCAGACGTCCTAGCCTCTGACCTGCCCATTTAGCCATTTAGGTATTTATGTG
Organism: Chiloscyllium plagiosum; assembly: GCF_004010195.1. NCBI lineage: Eukaryota > Metazoa > Chordata > Chondrichthyes > Orectolobiformes > Hemiscylliidae > Chiloscyllium > Chiloscyllium plagiosum. The sequence goes on from NC_057723.1 coordinate 64,395,288, forward strand.
GTTGGTCCAGTTCAGTGTTTGGTTAATGACAACTCCCTGGATGTTGATACAGGGGAGATTCAGTGACGGTAATGCCATTGAACATCAAGGGACAATGGTTCGATTCTCCCTTGTTGGGATGTGCTCACTGACTGACACTTGTATGATGTGTATTACTTACCTCTGACTAGCAAAAATGTGAATATTACCCAGGTCTTGCTGCATACAGACTCAGAGGAGTTGTGAATGATGCTGAGCATTGTGCAATCATCAGCAAAGATCCTCACTTCTGACCTTATGGTGGAGAAAAGGTCATTGATGAAGTTGCTGAAGACGGGTTTGGACCTTGAACACTACCCTGAAGATCAGCTGCAGAGCTGTCCTTAGACTACAATAATAACTCAGAGACAGTGAGAACTGCAGGTGCTGGAGATCAGAGTCGCGAGTGTGGTGCTGGAAAAGCACAGCAGGTCAGACAGCATCTGAGGAGCACGGGATTTGATATTTCAGACATAAGCCCTTCATCAGCACTACACTCTCAACTACAATAACTAACCCCAGCAACCACAAATTTTATGATAGGTGTGACTCCAACCAGTGGATACTTTTCTACCCAATTTCCATTCACTTCTGTTTAGCTTGGGAACCTTGATGCCACACTCAATCTGATACAGCCTTGATATCAAGGTATTGACTCTCACCTCACTTCCTGCATTCATTTCTTCCATCTATGTATGGACTAAGGCTGTAATGAAATCAGAGGTTGAGTTGTCAACACAGAATGCAAACTGAGTGTCCATTAGCAGGAGGATATTGATTCAAAAATGCTCTTTAATAGCACTGTTAAATGTGCCTTTCATCACTTTACTGCTGATGATTGAGAGAAAATTGCTAGGCTGCTAGGTAGCCAGATTACATTTGCCATGGTTTTTGCAGCATACCTGGGCAATTTTCCATATTCAAAACCAGAAATCACTGGGAACACACAGCAGGTCTGACAGCACCTGTGAAGAGAAAGCAGAGTTAATGTTCTGTGTTCAGTGACACATCTTCAGAACAGTTCTGGACCCAAAATGTTAACTCTGCTTTTTCTCCACAGATGCTGTCAGACGTGCTGAGTTTTCCCAGCAATTTAGAGGCATAGAGTCATAGAGGTGCACAGCATGGAAACAGACCCTTCAGTCCAACCCGTCCGTGCCGACCAGATATCCCAATCCAATCCAATCCCACCTTCCAGCACCCGGCCCATATCCCTCTAAACCCTTCCTAATCATATACCCATCCAACTGCAATAGACAATAGACAATAGGTGCAAGAGTAGGCCATTCTGCCCTTTGAGCCTGCACCACCGTTCAATATGATCATGGCTGATCATTCTTAAACAGTATCCTATTCCTGCCTTATCTCATAACCCTTGATTCCACAATCCTTGAGAGCTCTATCCAACTCTTTCTTAAATGAATCCAGAGACTGGGCCTCCACTGCCCTCTGGGGAAGAGCATTCCACACACCCACCACTCTCTGGGTGAAGACGTTTCTCCTCATCTCTGTCCTAAATGGTCTATCCCGTATTTTTAAGCTGTGTCCTCTGGTTCGGCACTCACCCAT
>NC_057723.1:64397269-64399325 GCF_004010195.1 Chiloscyllium plagiosum
TTAACATTTATTGTAAAAAGCTGCGGTCCCAGCACGGATCTTTGCGGTACCCCACTGGTCACTGCCTGCCATTCTGAAATGGAGCCGTTTATCACTACTCTTTGTTTCCTATCAGCCAATCAACTTTCAATCCAAGTTAGTACTTTGCCCCCAATACCATGCGCCCTAATTTTACTCACTAACCTCCTGTGTGGGACTTTATCAAAAGCTTTCTGAAAGTCCAGGTGCACTACATCTACTGGATCTCCCTCGTCCATCTTCAGAGTTACATCCTCAAAAAATTCCAGAAGATTAGTCAAGCATTATTTCCCCTTCATAAATCCATGCTGACTCTGGCCTATCCTGTTACTACTATCCAGATGTGTCGTAATTTCGTCCTTTATAATAGACTCCAGCATCTTCCCCACCACTGAGGTCAGACTAATTGGTCTACAATTTCCTGTTTTCTCTCTCCCGCCTTTCTTAAAAGGTGGTACAACATTAGCCACCCTCCAATCCTCAGGAACTGATCCCGAATCTATCGAACTCTGGAAAATAATCACCAACACATCCACGATTTCTCGAGCCACCTCCTTCAGTACCCTGGGATGTAGACCATCAGGCCCCGGGGACTTATCAACCTTCAGACCCATCAGTCTCTCCAACACCAATTCCTGACAAATATAAATTCCCTTAAGTTCAGGTCCTTCAGCCACTGTTACCTCAGGGAGATTGCTTGTGTCTTTCCCAGTGAACACAGATCTGAAATACCAATTCAATTCTGCTGCCATTTCTTTGTTCCCCATAATATATTCCCCTGTTTCTGTCTTCAAGGGCCCAATTTTAGTCTTCACTATTTTTTTGCTTTTCACATACCTAAAAAAGCTTTTACTATCCTCCTTTATATTATTGGTCAGTTTACCTTCGTACCTCATTTTTTTCTCTGCGTATTTCCTTCTTAGTAATCCACTGTTGTTCTTTAAAAGCTTCCCAGTCCTCCATTTTCCCACTTATCTTTGCTATGTTATACTTTTTCTCTTTTAACTTTATATGTTTCTTAACTTCCCTCATCAGCCACGGCCACCCATGCCTCCTCCTAGGATCTTTCTTCCTTTTTGGAAGGAACTGATCCGGCAACTTCTGCATTACACACAGAAATATCTGCCATTGTTCCTCCACTGTCATCCCTGCTAAGGTATTGCACCATTGAACTTTGACCAGCTCCTCCCTCATAGCTCTATAGTTCCCTTTATTCAACAGAAATGTTGTCATTTCCGATTGTACCCTCTCCCTCTCAAATTGCAGATTGAAGCTTATTGTATTATGGTCACTACTTCCCAATGGCTCCTTCACTTCGAGGTCCCTGACCAATTCTGGTTCATTGCACAATACCAGATCCAGAAGTGCCTTCTCCCTGGTCGGCTCCAGCACCAGCTGTTCTAAGAATCCATCTCTGAGCCACTCCACAAAGTCTCATTCTTGAGGTCCAATACCATCCTGATTCTCTCAGTCTACCTGCATGTTAAAATCCCCCATAACAACTGTAGTGACATCTTTGCGACAGGCCAGTTTCAGCTCCTGATTCAACTTACATCCGACATCCAGACTACTGTTTGGGGGCCTGTAGATGACTTCCAAGAAGGTCTTTTTACCCTTAGTATTTCTCAGCTCTATCCACACTGACTCTACATCCCCTGATTCTAGGTCCCCCCGCGCAAGGGACTGAATATCATCCCTTACCAACATGGCCACCCCAACCCCTCTGCACGTCAGTCTGTCCTTACGATAGCACGTGTATCCTTGAATATTCATTTCCCAGGCCCTGTACACTTGAAGCCACGTCTCAGTTATCCCCACAATATCGTGGGTGGCATGGTGGCACAGTGGTTAGCACTGCTGCATCACAGCGCCAGAGACCCGCGTTCAATTCCCGTCTCAGGCGACTGACTGTGTGGAGTTTGCACGTTCTCCCCGTGTCTGCGTGGGTTTCCTCCAGGTGCTCTGGTTTCCTCCCACAGTCCAAAGATGTGCAGGTCAGGTGAATTGGCCATGCTAAATTGCCCGTAGTGTTAGGTAA
>NC_057723.1:64399557-64404867 GCF_004010195.1 Chiloscyllium plagiosum
AAACCTGCCTGCCAGAATGCTGGTCCCTAACCTATTAAGGTGCAAACCGTCTCTCTTGTAGAATTTATGCTTACCATAAAACATACCCCAGTGATCCATGAATTTAAATCCTTGCTTCCTGCACCAGTTCCCCAGCCACACGTTCAAGTCCATTATCTCCCTGTTTCTGGCCTCACCAGCCCGAGCAACAGGAAGCAAACCAGAGATAACCACCTTGGACATCCTGCTTTTCAGCTTTCTTCCTAGTTCTCCGAAGTCCCGCTGTAGTATGTTCCTCCTTCTCTTCCCAACATCTTTGGGCCGACATGTACCACCACCTCTGGCTCTTCACCTTCGTCCTTGAGGATTTCCTGCACTCTGTCTGTGATGTCTTTCACTCTAGCACCAGGAAAGCAAAACACCATCCTTAAATCCCTTCTGCTACCACAAAAACCCCGGTCAGTTCCTCTCACTATGGAGTCCCCTATTACCACGACTCTGTGCGATGTCCGACTCTTCCGCTCTGCCTCTGCGCCAACGTTTGATTAACAGACCTGGCCGCCTCGCGGACTGGCAGTGTCATCTGTCTCTACTGTTTCCAAAAGCTTCAACTTGTTCCTGACAGGTACTTCCCCTGGGGTCTCTTGCACCTGTCTCCTCTCTGCCTTCCTCATTGTCTGCTCTCTTCTGGTATGATTGGTGTAATAACCTCGCTGAAGGTCTTGTCCAGAAAGTTCTCGTTCTCTCAGATGAGCCTAAGGTCCTCGAGTTCTTTCAACAGTGCTGCAATATGCTCTGTCAGTAGCTGAACGTACACACACCTTCCACACTTATACGAGCCAGACACACCAGAGTCGTTGACCTCCCACATCAAGCACGTAGCACACTGAACCAGCTTGACAGTCATGTCCTCACACTCTTCAACTGTGGCGTAATCACTTCACTCAACCTCCTTGTCAAAGACTCCTGAGCTAAAGCCTCACTCTTCAATCCACAGGAACTTCTTTTTGGGGCAAGTCTGTGGACTCTTAATTTAGGTTAAAGGAGGAGGCCCTACTTTGTAGGACCTGGAGTCTAGAACACACCCACTCTAATAACAATCACTTACCTTCCCGACCTGCTTTGCGCTCTGCCTTCACTTCCGCCCAGCTCCCGCCGCTCTCTGATGCGAAAAGACCGTTAAATGTTGCAATTGTACCAGTCTCCACCACATCCTCTGGCAGCTCATTCCATTCACGTACCACCCTCTTTGTGAAAAAGTTGCCCCTTAGGTCTCTTTTATATCTTTCCCCTCTCACCCTTAACCTATGCCCTCTAGTTCAGGACTCGCCGATCCCAGGGAAAAGACTTTGCCTATTTACCCTATCCATGCCCCTCATAACTTTGTTAACCTCTATAAGGTCACCCCTCAGCCTCTGACACTCCAGGGAAAACAGCCCCAGTCTGTTCAGCCTCTCCCTTTAGCTCAAATCTTCCAACATCCTTGTAAATCTTTTCTGAACCCTTTCAAGTTTCACAACATCTTTCCGATAGGAAGGAGACCAGAATTGCACGCAATATTCCAACAGTGGCCTAACCAATGTCCTGTACAGCCACAACATGACCTCCCAACTCCTGTACTCAATACTCTGACCAATAAAGGAAAGTATACCAAACGCCACCTTCACTATCCTATCTACCTGTGACTCCACTTTCAAGGAGCTATGAACTTGCACTCCAAGGTCTTTTTGTTCAGCAACACTCCCTAGGACCTTACCATTAAGTGCATACGTCCTGCCCTGATATGCTTTCCCAAAATGCAGCACTTCGCATTTATCTGAATTAAACTCCATCTGCCACTTCTCAGCCCATTGGCCTATCTGGTCAAGAGCCTGTTGTAATTTGAGGTAACTGTCTTCGCTGTCCACTACACCTCCAATTTTGGTGTCACCTGCAAACTTACTAACTGTACCTCATATGTTCGCATTCAAATCATTTATGTAAATGACAAAAAGTAGAGGACCCAACATCGATTCTTGTGGCACTCCACTGGCCACAGGCTTCCAGTCTGAAAAACAACCCTCCACCACCACCCTCTCTCTTCTACCTTTGAGCCAGTTCTACATCCAAATGGCTAGTTCTCCCTGTATTCCATGAAATCTAACCTTGCTAATCAGTCTCCCATGGGAAACCTTGTCGAACGTCTTACTGAATTCCATATAGATCACATCTACCACTCTGCCGTCATCAATCCTCTTTGTTACTTCTTCAAAAAACACAATCAAGTTTATGAGATATGATTTCCCACGCTCAAAGCCATGTTGACTATCCCTAATCAGTCCTTGCCTTTCCAAATACATGTACATCCTGTCCCTCAGGATTCCCTCCAACAACTTGCCCACTACTGACGTCAGGCCCACTGGTCTATAGTTCCCTGGCTTATCCTTACCACTCTTCTTAAACAGTGGCACCATGTTAGCCAACCTTCAGTCTTCCAGCACCTCACCTGTGACTATTGATTATATAAATATCTCAGCAAGAGGCCCAGCAATCACTTCTCTAGCTTCCCAAAGCATTCTAGGGTCCACCTGATCAGGTCCTGGGGATTTATCCACCTTTATGCATTTCAAGACATCCATCCCTTCCTCCTCTGTAATGTGGACATTTTGCAAGATATCACCATCTATTTCCCTACAGTCTATATCTTCCATATCCTTTTCCACAGTAAATACTGATGCAAAATACTCATTTAGTATCTCCCCCATTTTCTGCGGCTCCACACAAAGGCCACTTTGCTGTTCTTTGAGGGGCCCTATTCTCTCCCTAGTTACCCTTTTGTCCTTAATGTATTTGTAAAAACTCTTTGGATTCTCCTTAACTCTATTTGCCAAAGCTATCTCATGTCCCCTTTTTGCCTTCCTGATTTCCCTCTTAAGTATACTCCTACTGCCTTTATACTGTTCTAAGGATTCACCCAATCTATCCTGTCTACATGTGACATATGCTTCCTTCTTTTTCTTAACCAAACCCTCAATTTCTTTAGTCATCCAGCATTCCCTATACCTACCAGCCTTTCCTTTCACCCTAACAGGAATATTCCTTCTCTGGATTCTCGTTATCTCATTTCTGAAGGCTTCCCATTTTCCAGCCGTCCCTTTACCTGTGAACATCTGCTCCAATCAGCTTTCGGAAGTTCTTGCCTAATACCGTCAAAATTGGCCTTTCTCCAATTTAGAACTTCAACTTTTAGATCTGGTCTGTCCTTTTCCAGCATTGTTTTAAATCTAATAGAATTATGGTCGCTGGCCCCAAAGTGCTCCTCAGTCACTTGCCCTGCCTTATTTCCCAAGAGTATGTCAAGTTTTTGTTTTTCTGTTTTTGTTTCTGATTTCCAGCATCTGCAGTTCTTTGAGATTGCTGGGTGTTAATTATTGTAGTCAAGAGTGTCGTGCTGATGAAGAGCTTATGCCCGAAATGTCGATTCTCCTGCTTCTCAGATGCTGCCTGACCTGATGTGCTTTTCCAGCACTACACTCTTGACTCTGATCTCCAGCATCTGCAGTCCTCACTGTCTCCTAGTTAATTATTGTTGTCTAAGGACAGCTCTGCAGGTAATCTTCAGGGTAGTGTCCAACATTTTCCACATTGTCTGGCAAATGTCATATTTCAGCAGCAGTGGAACAACCTGGCCACCTGCACAACTCATTCTCAAGCACAAGTCTTCAGTTCTGTTGCCAGTATATTGTATCGCTTGCAGTGTTCAGTGTCTTCAGCTGTTTCTTAACATCGTGTGGAGTAATTCAAATTGGTAAATGGTAGTTCTGCTGCTGCCAATGGCCCATAGTGTCAGAGATGTAGCAGTCACCGTTACTGATACTGACATCGATGGATACATTGGACAGGGTGCGATCGAGTTGATTTTACATCTTGTTGGTTCCCTGATTACCCGCTGAAAACCCAATCTAACAGCTCGGTTGGTGACGATTTGCCGCCGCCAATTAGCCACTGCCGGTTCGCCAACAGCATTTCTCCACTGGGGTCGTTTGACCTCTGGAGACTATTCGCCACCGGAAAAATATATATGTAGTGATTGTTTTCCCTCCCGCCTGTTCTTTCATACTTCTCAGTGTCCTTTATTTATACAACAACATAGTATATATTGATTAAAAAAGAGGTGAGATAAATATCATTTTATTGGTTTATACATAAAAATGAGTTACAAACACTTGCGGTGGCGAATCGTCCTCAGCAGCCAATGGGCAGTGGCAAAGTGTCCTCGGCAGTGAAAGGGCAGTGGCTAATCGGCGGCGGCGAATGGTCCCATCCCGCTAACAGCTATGTCCTTTACACTCAGCCAGCTTGGTCAGTAATGGGTCTGACCAAGCCACTTTTACTTGTGGATCTTGAAGCCCCTTGGAGCCCATTTTGTGCCATTGCTGCCTTTAGTGTTTCATTCTATTGGTGTCCAACACGGAGGAGTACTGAGTCATCAGGCAACAGGATTGCTTTATGCGGTAATCAGCAGGAGATTTCCTTGCCCATGATTGAGGTGATGCCATTAAAATTCAGGATTCTATATTGAGAGCTTCAAACACAATTCTTGGCCAACAGTATTCCAATGGTGTCGTTACCTCTTGTGATTTTGGCCTGCCAGTATGGCATACATGCCCCAGGATGTTATCTGGGACCTTGTCAGATATGATTCCGTGATAATGGCTATGCCAAGATGTTATGTGTGTAGTTTGTGGGATAGTTCTCCCAATTTTGGCACTATTCCCAATGGCTCCTAAGGAGGACTTTACGGGGTCAACTGGATTGGGTTTTTAATTGTTGTTTCTGGTACCTGGGGTCTGGTGCAGTGGCTTGATGGGTTTCATTCCTTTCTTTAACTGTTAAGCAGTTTTGCTCCAACTGAGTGGCTTGCTTGGCCACGTCAGAGGGCAGTCAAATGCCAACCCGAATTCAATGGATCTGGAGTCATGTGGACCAGAGAAGGTAGGGATAACAGATTTCTTTCCCAAATATATATTACTGATAGCAATTCTTGAGAAGATTTGTAGCTCAGGTTGATGATAAGTATCTAAGTTAGCTTGCTGAGCTGGAAGGTTTGGTTTCAGACGTTTCATCACCATGACTAGGCAAAATAATCAGTGAGAGTCTTCGGTGAAGCATTACTAATCTGCTTCTGGATTAGTGGTGCTGGAAGAGCACAGCAATTCAGGCAGCATCCGAGGACAGGCAAAATCGACGTTTCGGGCAAAAGCCCTTCATCAGGAATAAAGGCAGAGAGCCTGAAGCATGGAGAGATAAGCTAGAGGAGGGTAGGGGTGGGGAGAGAGTGGCATAGAGTAC
>NC_057723.1:64406043-64426300 GCF_004010195.1 Chiloscyllium plagiosum
TTTCCACCTATCCACTCCACCCTCCTCCCTGACCTATCACCTTCATCCCCTCCCCCACTGACCTATTGTATTCTATGCTACTTTCTCCTCACCCCCACCCTCCTCTAGCTTATCTCTCCATGCTTCAGGCTCTCTGCCTTTATTCCTGATGAAGGGCTTTTGCCCGAAACGTCGATTTTTCCTGTCCTCGGATGCTGCCTGAATTGCTGTGCTCTTCCAGCACCACTAATCCAGAATCTGGTTTCCAGCATCTGCAGTCATTGTTTTTACCTCATTACTAATCTGTGTCAATTGAAGGAGATTGTAGAGTCACCACTTGAGCAGTTAATAATTCCAGATTCTTATTTCCGTGGAATTCAAATTTCAACACCCCAGGTCATTTACCTGAGATTTTGTGATGACTCCTGCAAGGCTGGGATGTAAGGGTCTTGTCAGTCGTAATGGCCGTGCCACGTTTAAATTCTCTATATCAGACTCCCACTCAATAGCTGGTGATTGACAAATGTCCATACGATGAGAGTGAAACATGTGACAGGGACAATGGGGGATCCATAGGAGTGTCCTCCATCACGCAGCGAGGGAAACAGAAACTGCAGAGACCCCTTTGGGAGGTTGTTGATCATAAATTAGAGTTGAAAGATCAGAACTGGGGGAGGCCAAAGGCTCCCTGTGATGACTGAGAGTCTCCTGTTACAACGGATGCTAAAAGAAGCTAAGTTTTAACACTGAATTTTGCTCGCCCACTCCTCCAGCCTCTGATTTGTGGCCGGGCAATTGATGGTGCAGACCTCCCCCTGACCTCCTCTCATAATCTAGTCACCATCTCAATAACATCATCATTTCAAATGTTGGTTCGACCCTGATACCCTTTCCCAGGAGCCTCATCGATGTCCTGACTTGTGTTAAGATTGACACGGGAGCAGAAGGGGTCAGGTTGGGGTCACATTACTGATCTTGTTGAGGCTCCAGGACAGTGGAAAGAGACTGAGCAGAGAATAGATTTGAAAATCACAAATTTCCATTCACTCCGGTTTCGCTCAGTCACCTTGTCGCCACAGTCAATTTGATGCAGTCTTGATATTAAGGCATTGATTCTCGCCTCATTTAGTTGCATTCATCTCTTTGATGCAAATGGACCAAGGCTGGAATGAGGTCAGAGGCTGAGTGGTCAGTGCAGAATGCAAACTGAGTGTCCATTAGCAGCAGGATATTGATTCATGAATGTTCTTTAACAGCATTGTTGACAATGTCTTTTATCACTTTGCTTATGGTGATTGGAAATAAGCTACTGTGGTACTAGGCAAAAGTGAGGACTGCAGATACTGGAGATTAGAGTCAAGATTAGAGTGGTGCTGGAAAAGCACAGCAGGTCAGGCAGCATCCGAGGAGCAGGAGAATCGATGTTTCAGGCAGGAGCACTTCATCAGGAATTTTCACCTGGGGTACTAGTTGACTATGTTGGATTTGCCAAGCTTTATATGGAGAAGGCATACGTGCCAATTTTCCCTTTCAAAAAACAAAAATTGCTGGGAAACTTCAGCAGGTCTGCAACATCCGTAGAAAGAAAGCAGAGTTAACCTTCAGAGTTCAGGTCTAGTCACTCTTCTTCTGAACTGCTCTGAAGCAACAGGTTCCCACTGAACGTGTACAGTCCAGAATGAATACAGGAGAGAGTGCAAATCCCGAGATCCTGACATTTTCAGGATGGGTTGCTGCAGGGTGGGGGAGTCAGTACGAGGACTAGAAGAGGGGACAGGTTGTTGCATCGATCACTCATTCCCCTTTGGGTTCTGACCTGAAATGTCCCACTGATTAAACCATTCTCTCCTCTTCAATTCCAGAGTTAAAGAGACAAAGAGAATCACAGAGCCAGATGTTCCAGTGGTCATCCTCAACCTGTCCAATATATCTCAACAACTCCAAAAGAAGCTGAAGGGATGGGAAATGTACCACACAGACATATTGGGAGCCATCAGTAAGAATGTACAGCTTTTCACCAATCTAAGGGAATGAGAGCAGGTCGGGTTAGTTGTGTTCAGACAGCAGGGAATATCCCTGGACTTTTATGTCAGCTGCCTGTGTGTAAGTGAGTCAAGAACCTGAGATTCACCATTAGGCCCCATTGAATCTGCGTGGACGTTCCTCCCTGGAATGGGTTGGAGCTTCACCTACCTTGTTGTTGGGTGTGAGTTCCATCCAGCTTAGGTTTAAAGTCATACCCTGAACCCTGAAAATACTTTCAATTGGATACCAATAAATCACTCACTGTTAGCAGCTTTCTCCCACTTAAACACAGAACACAGAACATAGACCATAATAGCACAGTACAGGTCCTTTGGCCCATGATATTGCATTGACCTGTGAAACCAATCTAAAGCCCATCTAATCTACACTATTCCATTATCATCCACATGTTTATTCAATGACCATTTAAATGCCTTTAATGTTGGCAAGTCTACTACTGTTGCAGACAGGGCATTCCACACCCTTACTACTCTCTGAGTAAAGAACCTACCTTTGATATCTGTCCTATATCTATCACCCCTCAATTTAAAGCTATGTATCCTCATGCTAGCCATCACCATCTGAGGAAAAAGGCTCCCACTGTCCACCCTCTCTAATCCTCTGATCATCTTGTATATCTCTATTAAATCACCTCTTAACCTTCTTCTCTCTAACAAAAACAACCTCAAATCCCTCAGCCTTTCTTCATAAGACCTTCTCTCCATACCAGGCAACATCCTGGTAAATCTCCTCTGAACCCTTTCTAATGCTTCCACATCCTTCCTATAATGTGGTGACTAGAACTGTACGCAATACTCCAAGTGCGGCTGCACTAGAGCTTTGTACCGCTGCAATATGGCTCTGAAATTCAATCCCTATACCATTAAGAACTAACACACCGTATGCCTTCTTAACAACCTACTAAACTGGGTGGCAATTTTCAGGGATCTATATACATGGACACCAAGATCTCTCTGCTCATCCACACTACCAAGGATCGTACCATTAGGCCAATACCCTTCATTCCTGTTAAACTAAACCTCAGCAATATTTATACAATTTAACAACAACTTTGCTTCAAGGGAAGTGACAAAACTGCTCAACTTCCAACAACAGCTTCATACAGCCAAATGGAGCAAAAGGAAAACACAAATTTGTTCCTTTCCTTTTTGAACAGTATTCCAGAATCTGCGATGCAACTTGATTCCTACTAACTATTCTCTGAATCATATCGAAGTTTCATCGTTTTTCTCATTAAGTTGTAATGTGGACAGCTGCCAAACGCAGATCTTATCCACACTTCTGTCACATCTACTAGATAACCCATCTCTGGTATAACCCAAGGATCCTGGACCCACTCCTGTTTAAGAGGAAATTTTATCACTGGGGCATCCATCCATGCTTGTCTTTAGGCTTCTGGCTGGCTCACCAGGATGCTGTAGAATGTGACTCCTTTCTAGAGTCTCACTTATGTTCAGACACATTCTCAATACCAGGTATTGCATTAAAATAACAATTTTATTGGCTCACCAGGAAGGTGTAGAGTAAGAGTTCTTTCCAGAATCTCAGTTATATTCAAAGAGATATTCAATACCAAGTATGGCATTAAAATAACAATTTTATTGGTTAATTATTATTATTGATAATATAATGACTATAAATTATAATATAAAGAAAAAAGAATGAAAGAAAATTGTGTGAAGGAAAAGAAAACACTATATACATTTTTAAAAAAGGATAGAAAGGCAACTTTGTCAGAGTATAAGTAACAATCTCAAACTAGTTTGTCTAGGAATTATCCTTAAATTGATAAACCCTTGTGACATATGTCACCAAGTTTCCAAAGTATTATGCAATGGTAAAGTCTCCAATTAATCATTCTGTCGAAGTCCTTTCCTCCATTGTCTTCAATGGTGGTGTTGATCACTGCACATGGAGTACCGAATGCTGGAGACAGTGTGCATTTAAGGCTAGTTTTTGTTTCATTTCAGCACTTCACGGCTTAAACCAGACTTACCTACGTAATGGCTTAGCAACAATGATTCTGTATCAACTGCTTCCCATAGTCTTTGCAAAATCTACAGACTTTGCAGACTACTTACACATCCTTGATGGTGTCTCTGACATGCTAACATTTACGACATACTGCTCCCCAAAAAAGCTCTGTTTCCATTTCGTTGGTCACCTTATGTGTAAGGCAGTTTATTATTGTGACTTGGAGTTGAAGAGTCATTCAGGTGAACGTGGTTCGAACAGTTCCCCTTTTAAACAGTAGAAAACAATTTTATTGTCTGCAGCGGCGCATCGAAAGATAAACAAATGTTCAGTCAAAATAACAATTGTGAATATGATGTGTAAGGAAAGTTCTTGGAGAAGAATTGAATAACTGTGTAACTTGATCTGAAACACAATCATACCCAGATTTAAATCAATTTCTGCAAAGTAAAATTCAATTTCAGGCTTACTGAAAAATCAAAAGCAAAGCAGGAAAGAAATGCAAAATTGCAAATATTAATGATTGCTCGCTGTACCCTGACAATGGATCAACTGGCAGATTTACACACTGTAAATCAAGACAGCTTCTTAAAGAAACACTGCTCCTCAGTACTGCCAGTGTGTTTAGGAATAGAGGAAGAATTGTATTCATATAGCAACTTTCACAACTTCACAACATCCAAAATTTGATTACAACCATTAAGTTCTGTTTTGAAATGCAGTGATCATCATAATGTAGGAATATATAAAGATGGAATCTATAACAAATCATTGAGTGATATAAAGGAGGCTCGATCTCAGTGTCACATTTCCCAATCACAGTGTGCTCTGTTTACACTGCCAGCTTTCACCAATTACAGTGACCTATCAAATGTAACTCCTTCCCCACATGACTCCTTTAGGGTAGCCCCTGTCCCAGGGAACAGCCTCCTTTCAACTAGGGTCAGTGGGAGACCAGGAATATTCCAAGATGTGTTTACAATCTGAAACAGGGATCTGCAATTTGTGTTTAGCCCTCTCATTTTGCTATTAATCCTCTATTCCTGTTTGACCCTTTCTCTTTTAGTCACATTTCTTCAATCAGGGATTCAAGGCTTGAGTTCCTGCTCCTGTTCTTTCCTCACAGCACTGTATTGGTCTGAGTTTCACACCCTGGACCTAAGAGAGTGCTTGTGAATTCAGAAAGAACAGGGAGCCACAGAATTTAATTTACAGAAGGGATTTTGATATAATCTCTTGAGCCTGTTCCATTGTTCAAATCACTCTTTCCTCATATCTGACCGAACATCATGTGAGGAGTTCTACCGCCCTCACTGATGAATGCTTAACCTTTTACTGTTTACTCAATATTTTATATTTTATTTAAATGATTTAGATGTAGAGATGGAAGATACAACTCCTAAACTTGCAAATGTCGTGTAGGGGTAAGAAAGTAAGTTGTGTAGGGGACATAATGTGGCTACCAAGTGACAGAGTTAGGTTAACTGAATGGGAAAAGATTTGTCAAGTAGAGTATAATGTACGAAGGTATGAAGTTATCCATTTGGGCAGAAAGAATGAAAAAGAAGCATATTATTTAAATGGTAAGTGGTTACAGAGTTTTGAGATGCAGAGGATTTGGCATGTCCTCGTGAATGAATCACAAAAAAAACTTGTGAAAGGAAACCACAAGTAATCAGAAAAGCACATAGAATTATATTGTTTAATGTGAAAGAAATTGAACATCAAAATTATTCTTTAATAATATGTTATTGTTTAATGTGAAAGGAATCGAACATCAAAATTACAGTAACATAGAACATTACAGCGCAGTACAGGCCCTTCGGCCCTCGATGTTGCACCGACCTTTCATACCAATCTGAAGCCCATCTAACCTACACTATTCCATGTACGTCCATATGCTTGTCCAATGACAACTTAAATGTACTTAAAGTTGGAGAATCTACTACCGTTGCAGGCAAAGCATTCCATACCCTTACTACTCTCTGAGTAAAGAAACTACTTCTGACATCTGTCCTATATCTATCGCCCCTCAATTTAAAGCTATGCCCCCTCGTGCTCGCCATCACCATACTTGGAAAAAGGCTCTCCCTGTCCACCATATCTAACCCTCTGATTATCTTATCTGTCTCTATTAAGTCACCTCTCAACCTTCTTCTCTCTAACGAAAACAGCCTCAAGTCCCTCAACCTTTCCTCGTAAGACCTTCCCTCCATACCAGGTAACATCCTAGTAAATCTCCTCTGCACCCTTTCCAAAGCTTCCACATCCTTTTTATAATGCGATGACCAGAACTGTACACAATACTCCAAGGGCGGCCACACCAGAGTTTTGTACAGCTGTAGCATAACCTCATGGTTCCAGAACTCGATCCCTCTATTAATAAATGCTAAAACACTGTTTGCCTTCTTAACAACTCTGTCAACCTGGGTGGCAACTTTCAAGGATCTGTGTACCTGGACACCAAGATCTCTCTGCTCATCTACACTACCAAGAATCTTACCATTAGCCCAGTACTTTGCATTCCGGTTACTCCGACCAAAGTGAATCACCTCACACTTGTCCGCATTAACCTCCATTTGTCACCTCTCAGCCCAGCTCTGCAGCTTAGCTAACAGTAGGAGACAGAACCCAGAGCATACTCTTGCAGTCAGGAGGGACAGAAACAGGAGGAGACAGAACCCAGGGCATACTCTTGCATTCAGGAGGGACAGTAACAGGAGTGTGCGAGCTCAGAACACTCTCCTGAATTCAAAATGGTACAGTCGCAGGAACGAGAGAGAACACACATTTGTATTCAGAATAGTAATATGAGGGAGAGAACCCAGAACACCCTCCTGTCAGCAATGTGTTGCCAGAATAGCCAGTGCTGAAATTGGGAGGCTGTAATTCAGAGGCTGTGGGATGTGTTGTGTGATGGTGAATTCCCTGCATTGTGTTGGGGAGAACATATGCACAGTGCCAGGGATTTGTGTGATTAAACTGACTGTTGCTGTGTATGTCACTGCAATTTTTGTTCTGAGTGATGTCTGGGACCCACATACTGCTCTCAAACAGGGAATTCTGACATTATTTAATTTGAGAAGATTCCAATCTTACAGATAAATGGGACTGATAGTGAATAGGAAATACTAATGCTCCTACCTTACAGCTGTCACTCATTGATCTGTGTGGAATAACTGACTGACCAATCTCTTCTCTCCTCTTTAGGGAATAGCCCACTGAACCTGGATCCGAAAACAGCAAACTTCAACTTGATTCTGTCCAATAATCTGCGATCTGTAACGTGGACTGGACAGGAACAACCCTATCCACCTCACCCCCAGAGATTTAAGGTCTGTCCCCAAGTTCTCTGCTCCCAGAGTTTCAGCTCAGGTTCCCATTCCTGGGATGTACAGATTGATGGGAATGAATGGGGTGTAGGGATTGTGTATGAAAGTTTGGACAGGGAGGGGAAATCATCTTATCTGGGAAGTAACAGTAAATCCTGGAGTTTAGATTGTGGTTATATTATTCCTGACTATCTTTGGGCCCGGCACAATTCCCAGTTCACCCTCCTCCCATCAATCCAGTTTAACCCCAGGATCCGAGTCCAATTGGACTATGAGGCTGGGACTTTGTCATTTCATCAAGTCACTGACTCATTGAGACATTTACACACTTTTCAATCCACATTCACTGAACCCCTGTTTCCAGCATTTTATTGTTATTGGAACACATCCATAAAACTGCTCATTTAATCCTGATAGCAGAGTCTCACAGCCATCACTTCCTGGTTGGGGAGTTTCATGATATCACTTCCTGTTTGGGTATGTAGAACTCAGAAATATGTCACTTCCTGGTTGTCTTGGAGGGTGTGACTTCTAACAATTCTTGGAGATTTTTGATGATGTCACTTTCGGGTTGACTTGGCAGGGTCTTATTGTGTTGCATCATATCAGCTTGTGGCTTTTTAATGATATCCCTTTTGGATTGCCTTTCATTCACTTCTGGGTCACCTTGATGGATTCAAATGTTGGGTGGCTTAATGCCATCTCCCAGTGGATTTCGTGATTTCTGATGTCATTTTGTATAAGGCCATGATGATTTTGAAAGGATTAATGTTGAAGATTGCTTCACCTCTACCCAATCTGAAGAAGGGCTTATGCCCGAAACGTCGATTCTCCTGTTCCCTGGATGCTGCCTGACCTGCTGCGCTTTTCCAGCAACACATTTTCAGCTCTGATCTCCAGCATCTGCAGACCTCACTTTCTCCTCTACCCAATCTGACAATAGCTTTGGGTAGAGAGTCCAGTGGAAAAAAAATCATCTGGGTCATTGTTCACTGACGAATCAAAGTCAAGATCAGAAGTAACATCACCATTCCTGAAAATAAAGTCTTACCAATCTTCTAAGTATGAACAGAATGTAATAATTGTGAAACCTCCAACTGCCTGAATTTCTGAAGTAAGATTCTTAGGGGGTAGATGTGGAGTGGTAAAAATAGTTACGCATAAATGTTAACTGTGTGTGTTTGGGCAGATGTTGTTTAAGATATGATTCTGAAAGGATGAAGGCTAAAGATTGCATTGAGTTCCAACCAATCCATCAATGTTGCAAAGTCTCAGCAATCAGAGAAGAGAATTAACACTCCAGCATAAGTTTCCAATGTGCTAACTCTGGATCCTGATAGTCTTTGTAACCATGCCGAACTAGTCCATAAAACTTATACCATTTACAGAAGTTTGGATATTGTGAGGCTGGCATCTCACATTCCTGATGAAGGGCTAATGCATGAATAGTAGGCTCTCCTGCTCCTCGGCTGCAGCCTGACCGGCTGTGCTTTTGGCTCTGACTCTCCAGCATCTGCCGTCCTCACTTTCTCCTCAGCTCACATAGATTATCACTTTGCCTCTTGTTTTTAACGAATGAGGGGAGCTCCACATTTCTAAGAGGAGATTGTGTTCAGGGCTCCATCAGAAATGTGGAGCCGTGCTCCCACCCTGATGGAGGAACTCGCGGAGGAAGGCAAACATAGAACGTAGAAAAGTACAGCACAGATTAGGCCCTTTGGCCCATGATGTTGTGCCGAGATTTAATCTGAATGTCAAATATAGTAACTTAACCTACGCACCCCTCAACTCACTGCTATCCATGTGCATGTCCAGCAGTTGCTTAAATGTCCCCAATGACTCTGCTCCATCACCATAGCAGCAACGTATTCTATGTATTCACAACTCTCTGCGTAAAGAACCTACCTCTGATGTCTGCTTTATACCTTCCTCCTAATATATTCAAACTATGACTTCTTGTATCAGTCAATCCTGCCCTGGGGAAATGTCTCTGGCTATTGACTCTATCTATTCCTCTCATTATTTTGTACACCTCGATCAGGTCTCCTCTCTTCCTCCTTCTCTCCCGAGAGAAAAGTCCGAGCTTATTCAACTTTTCTTTATAAGGCAAGCCCTCCAGTCCAGGCAGCATCCTGGTAAACCTTCTTCGCACCCTCTCCAAAGCCTCTGTATTTTTCCTATAGGAGGGCGACCAGAACTGGACACAATATTCCAAGTGTGGTCTCACCAGGAACTTGTAGAGCTGCAGCAAAACCTCAAGGCTCTTAAACTCGATCCCCTGTTAATGAAAGACAAAACACCAAATGCTTTCTTAACAACCCTATCCACTTGGGTGGCAACTTTGAGGGATCTATGTACTTGCACCCCCAGATCCCTCTGTTCCTCCACACTGCCAAGAATCCTGTCTTCAATCCTATATTCAGCATTCGAGTTCGACCTCCCAAAATGCATCACTTCGCATTTATCCAGGTTGAATTCCATCTGCCATTTCTCAGCCCAGCTCTGCAAGCTGTCTATTTTGCACTGCAGCCTGTAGTGGCCCTCTATACTATCAACGCCACCTCCAACCTTAGTGTCATCTGCAAATTTACTAACCCACCCCTTAACCTCCTCATCAAAGTCATTTATAAAAACTACAAAGAGCAGAGGCTCAAGATCAGAGCCCAGCAGGACCCCACTCAACACTGACCTCCAGACAGAATACTTTCCATTTACAACCATTCTCTGCCTTCTGTCAGCCAGCCAATTTTGAATCCAGATAGCCAAATCTCTCTGTATCCATCGTCATTCTTGATGAAGGGCTTATACCTGAAACATCAATTCTCCTGCTCCTCAGACGCTGCCTGACCTGCTGTGCTTTTCCAGCACCACACTCTCGACTCGAAAGGTCCTGACAGCCACTTTGATAGCTGCGTTCAAAAGCCAAGTGTCTAAGTTAAATGTGATGTTAGGATTTTGGGGAGATGGCTAGGGGTAATATGTCAGCTAAGTAGAGTACCAGCTGGGTTGGGTGCTAGCTGCGTAAGGGATAGGGTGGATGGGTACGGGGGAAATGATGCCAGCTGAATCGGGATAAGATGCCAGGTGGAAAGGGTGTTGTGCCAGAGTGATTGGGTGCAATGCGGTTTGGGGTCAGATAACTGATATAGTATTTAGAATAGGTCAGATCCAGTGGGACTAGGGAGGGTGATGTCAGGTTTTGGGTTGGTGTCAGGTTAGTGGCATGGCAGCAGGATTGGCAGGTCCGACAGTAGCAGGAGGTCAATTGCCCAGTCCGGATTGGTGATAGTGGGGGATATAGTCAGGATCTGGGGAGTGAAAGTGATTAGGCGGTCAGTATGGAGATCTGTTAAATAGTTACACAGGACACTGTTAGACAGTTGCTTAGTTTCTGTGGAATAGTTAAACAAGCTCTTATGGGTTGTTAAACTTAAATGGAAATTTAAAATCGACGTTTCGGGCAAAAGCCCTTCTCCTTTTGCCCGAAACGTCGATTTTGCCTGTCCTCGGATGCTGCCTGAATTGCTGTGCTCTTCCAGCACCACTAATCCAGAATCTGGTTTCCAGCATCTGCAGTCATTGTTTTTACCAGAGTACCAGCTGGGTTGGGTGCTAGCTGCGTAAGGGATAGGGTGGATGGGTACAGGGGAAATGATGCCAGCTGAATCGGGATAAGATGCCAGGTGGAAAGGGTGTTGTGCCAGAGTGATCGGGTGCAATGCGGTTTGGGGTCAGATAACTGATATAGTATTTAGAATTGGTCAGTTCCAGTGGGACTAGGGAGGGTGATGTCAGGTTTTGGGTTGGTGTCAGGTTAGTGGCATGGCAGCAGGATTGGCAGGTCCGACAGTAGCAGGAGGTCAATTGCCCAGTCCGGATTGGTGATAGTGGGGGATATAGTCAGGATCTGGGGAGTGAAAGTGATTAGGCGGTCAGTATGGAGATCTGTTAAATAGTTACACAGGATACTGTTCGACAGTTGCTTAGTTTCTGTGGAATAGTTAAACAAGCTCTTATGGGTTGTTAAACTTAAATGGAAATTTCTGGAAAAGCTTACCAGGGCTGGAAGAATCTGTGGAGAGAAATTAGAGTTTAATGTTTCAAGTTCTGACCTTTCCTCAGAACAGATGGTAGCTAGGACAAAGTTGATTTTTATACAGAAGATAGGATGGGAGAGGGGGTAAGGGGTAAACAATAGGTGGAGATAGAGCTCAAAGAGATAGAAAACAGTTGGACAGAGTGGATTACAATCAGATGAGCAGATTGAATAGCTGTTAATGGAGACTGTTGGTGCCTAACAATGGGCTGCATATATTAGGTCTGGTGTGTGGGGTTTGGGGTAAAGACATGGGAGAAGCTCAAGCTGTGAAGTTGTTCTTTTCTCTCTTTGGGCTCTATCTCCACCTATTGTTTACTCCTTAACCCCTCCCCCATCCGATCTTCTGCATATAAAAACAACTTTCTCCTCGCTACCATCAATTCTGAGGAAAGATCACTGGATCCAAAACGTTAACCCTGATTTCTCTCCAGAGATGCTGCCAGATGTGCTGAGCTTTTCTAGTAACTTCAGTTTTTTTCTCTGATTTCCAGCATCTGCAGTTATTTCAATTTTCATTCTGTTAAATTGTTACACAGCTTCCTAAGTACAGTCAGTTCTTGCATAACATAATGGTTGTGTGCTTATGCAACACTGCACCATAGAAAAATTGCACTCTAGAAACAGCGCTGTAATTTAATCTCATTACAGTCAACACATACTTTGAATATTGGCACTTTAGAAACAGCATTCCCAATTCTGCAATCACATTACAGGGAGTTTGCATTGACTAAACGCGTGTTACAGCAGAACAACCTGTAACTACTTTATTTTATTGGGATCCTCCAAAATCTTCAGGTTAAATGGTGACTTTCAGAGAGTTCTTAGTGTAGAGGAACTGCCCAGCACAAATTTCAATTTCTTGGGCTGCTCCTTCACATTCTGCTGTGGTGAAACTCCAAAGGGTCTCCATGAGCAACTTCCATCTATGTTTATGGAATAACAACTGTCTGCCCATCAGTAAATCTGGATTTATATATCGCTAACGGCAAGAGCTGTTCTCATTAGTGACTCACTGATGGCTTATGCTCTACTAATTAGATATGCCCTTAGCTCAGAAAAAGGAATTAGTAACTGTACTTGCTCCCAATAGTTGGTTCCATAGACTTTAGCATGGGGAACCACTGCTTAAATACTTCAAAGTAATAACATTGGAAAAAATCCAATCTAAAATGCAATATCACTATAAGAAAGCTCAGACAGTAGCTATAAGTGTGTGAACAGAAGAGTAGCCAGAAGCACTCATGGAAGCAGCAGCAGAGAAAAATCAACACAACAGAAGAAAGCCTTCACCTCAAAACCAGTAACACATGTAAGTTTGCTCACTGAGCTGGAAGGTTCATTTTCAGATGTTTCACCACCATACTAGGTAACATCATTGGTGAGAATTTCCGGTGAAGCACTGGTAGTAATTCTTAAAGTCATGGCATTCTAACCAGTACTCCATCAATAAACACATCGATTTAGACCCTATCTACCTTCCCTTGAAAAAAAAGAACCCAGAAATGACATCACCCACCTTAAGAAACCAAGACCTATAAACAGAGAGGCGGGATATACCACCAGCACTTCACCGGAGACTCTCACTGATGATGTTACCTGGTATGGTGACGAAATGTCTGAAAACAAATCTTCCAGCTCAGCGAACTAACTTACATACTTATCATCAACCTGAGCTACAAATCTTCTCAAAAATTGCTAACCAGTAACACATGCAGGAAAAACAATACTGAACAGGCAGAGGGTAAAAATCGGTTACATTATGAACTTAGAGTCCATACAGAAGAAGGATCTGTAGGAGGTATTCAGAATTTTCTGAGTAAAGTTAGGAATCCTTGTGGACAGGTGTGTTAAACTTTAAATCACAGTGCAAGGGACCAAGTCGAAAGGGTAAGTGAACAGGGGTGCTTATTCCTTCAGTGTATAAGCCCCATCGAGCAGATTCAAGAGCCCGCAAAATAAATGATACCAAAATCACAGTATCAAAGTGTCATTTAAGGCAACTGAAGGTCAATTTGGAAGATTTGGAATAAAGAGTCTTTAGAGTTTAAGTTTGTGATAAGATTTGTTTTACAATTTATAACTTAAAACTGATTTCAGCAGTTAGAATTATTAAGGCTTCAGCCAAAGACGTTTATTTGAAAAATTATTCAACAGTGAAAGATGGGAAAATATTCACTTTGCCGGGGAAAAAGTAGAAAATTTCCATCTTGCCTGCAGAAGATGGGGAAGGCTCCCAATCATAGAAAACCATCATTTAGATCCGGAGAAAGACAGAAAACCCCAGTAAGCACAGGGCAAACTACAGCAGTGGGAATAATTAGACAAACTAACTTGGGGATTACAGGCCCAACATATTCCCTTTCAGTCTAAATGAAGGAGTAACAAGCCCAGAGAGCCATGGATGTCTAGGAATACGTAGGACTAGATAAAAAAACAAAAGAGTGACGCATAAAATGTAAAAAGGGAGCAAAATATCAGTAGTCGTAGAATTCAGGAAGTGCAGGGAGGACCTCAAGAAAGCCATTAGGAGAGCAAAGAGGGGTCATGGTAAAATTAGGGAGAACCCCAAGATATTTTACAAGTGTGTCAGGGTTAAACGGATAACCAGGGAAAGAGTAGGGTCTATTAGGGACCAAAGGGTCAATCTGTGTGAAGTCAGAGGATAGTGGCAAGTGTTGTAGTTTAACTCGGTGTTGGGAAGTTCAGGAAGGGTAAATTCTAGGACGGGTTGATATTAAAATGCAAGAGATGTTGGGTGTCATGAAAAACATAAAGGTGGGTAGGTCCTTGAGGCCACAGGACTCAAGAATATCCATTGTTATTCATTTGTTTAAGAAACACAACAGGGATATTTCCAGGAAATTATTGGCCAGTGAGTCAGTGGTAGGGAAATTATTGGAGAAGGGTCTTAGGGCAGCATTTATTTGCATTTGAAGATTAATGGACTGATTAAGGATAACATGGCTTTATGCAGGAGAAATCTTGTCTCGCAAACTTGGCTGGGTTTTTTTGACTAAGTGATGACGGTGGTTAAAGGGGATAGCCAGTACAGCTTTGTCAGAGGAAGTTCATAACCAACAAATTTGCTGGAGTTCTTTGAGGAGCTGGCCGAGTGTTTGGATGAGGGTAGAGCAATTGACATTCTTTGTATTGATTTCTGTGAGGTCTGTGACACCGCCCTGCAAGGGCAACTGGCAAAGATGATAAAAGCTCATGGAGTCCAAGAGAAGTTGCCAAGGTGGATACAAAGTTGACTGTGTGAAAGGAAACAGAGGGTGGTGGTCGAAGGATGCTTGTGTGATTGGAGCCTGTTATGCAGTGATATACCACATGGATCAGTGCAATTGATGATATTATTGTTGATGTTCATAAATGGTGTATGTAAGAATATGAGGCAGATGTTAAGTAATTTTGCAGATTGACAAAGATTGGCTGGGTGGTTTGACAGTAAGGAGTAAAGGTTATGGGAGGATATAAACAGCTTGGGCAGATCTGTGACAGATGGAATTTAACCCTGATAAATGTGAGGTGAAACATTTTGGAAGAAGTAAAAAGACAACGAAATACTTACTGAATGACAAGACACAAAGACATTGGAGGAACAGAGAGAGCTTAGTGTGCTTGTCCACAGATCCATGAAAACAGCAGGACAGGGTATTAGGACAGTTAAGAAGGCATTCAGGATGCTTCCCTTTATCAGTCATGGCAGGGGTTATAATAACAGGGAGGTCAATTTGGAACTGTCCAGAACTTTGATTAGGCCACAGCTGAAATATTGTGTGCTGTCCTAGTCTTTGCATTACATGGTTGCATTGGACGGTAACAAAGGAGCTTCACCAGGATGTTGCCTGGGATGGAACAGTCCAACTATGAAGAGAGGCTGGATAAGTTTGGGTTGTTTTCTTCAGAGCAGAGGAAGTTGAGGGGGGAATTGAGAGTGACGGAGGGAGGCATATTAGATTATGGGGGCATGATTAGGGTGAAGGTGACTGAGGTGTCAGTGGGGGAGCACTTTGGGGCCAGCGACCATAATTCTATTAGATTTAAAATAGCTATGGAAAAGGATAGACCAGATCTAAAAGCTGCAGATCTGAATTGGAGAAAGGCCACTTTTGATGGTATTAGGCAAAAATTTTCAAAAGCTGATTGGGCACAGATGTTTGCAGTAAAGGGACGGCTGGAAAATGGGAAGCCTTCAGAAATGAGATAACAAGAATCCAGAGAAAGTATATTCCTGTTAAAGAAATTGAAGGTTAGGTTAAGAAAAAGAAGGAAGCATATGTCAGGTCGAGTGATTGATCGAGTGAATCCTTAGAAGAGTATAAAGGAAGTAGGAGTATACTTAAGAGGGAAATCAGGAGGGCAAAAAGGGGACATGAGATAGCTTTGGCAAATAGAATTAAGGAGAATCCAAAGGGTTTTTACAAATACATTAAGGAAAAAAGGGTAACAAGGGAGAGAATAGGACACCTCAAAGATCAGCAAGGCGGCCTTTGTGTGGAGCCACAGAAAATGGGGGAGACAGTATTTTGCATCAGTATTTACTGTGAAAAAGGACATGGAAGATATAGAATGTAGGGAAATAGATCGTGAAATCTTGCAAAATGTCCAGATTACAGAGGAGGAAGTGCTGGATGTCTTGAAACGCATGAAGGTGGATAAATCCCCAGGACCTGATCAGGTGGACACTAGGCCTCTGTGGAAAGCTAGGAAAGTGATTGCTGGGCTTCTTGCTAAAATAGTTTTATCATCGATAGTCACAGGTGAGGTACCGGAAGACTGGAGGTTGGCTAATGTGGTGCCACTGTTTAAGAAGGGTGGTAAGGACAACCAGCGAACTATAGACCAATGAGCCTGATGTTGGTGGTGGGCAAGTATTTGGAGGGAATCCTGAGGTACAGGATGTACATGTATTTGGAAAGGCAAGGACTGATTAGGGATAGTCAACATGGCTTTGTGCATGGGAAATCATGTCTCACAAACTTGATTGAGTTTTTTGAAGAAGTAACGAAGAGGATTGATGAGGGCAGAGCAGTAGATGTGACCTATATGGACTTCAGTAAGGCATTTGACAAGGTTTCCCATGGGAGATTGGTTACCAAGGTTAGATCTCACGGAATACAGGGAGAACTGGCCATTTGGATACAGAACTGGCTCAAAGATAGAAGACAGAGGGTGGTGGTGGAGGGTTGATGTTCAGACTGGAGGCCTGTGACCAGTGGAGTGTCACAAGGGTCGGTGCTGGGACCTCTACTTTTCGTCATTTATATAAATGATTTGGATGCGAGCATAAGGTTAGTAAGTTTGCAGATTACACCAAAATTGGAGGTATAGTGATCAGCAAAGAGGATTACCTCAGATTACAACAGGATCTTGACCAGGTGGGCCAATGGGCTGAGAAGTGGCAGATGGAGTTTAATTCAGATAAATGCGAGGTGCTGCATTTTGGGAAAGCAAATCTTAGCAGGACTTATACACTTAATGGTAAGGTCCCTGCCAGGGTTGGAAGATTTGAGCTATAGAGAGAGGCTGAACAGGCTGGGGCTGTTTTCCCTGCAGCGTCGGAGGCTGAGGGGTGACCTTATAGAGGTTTACAAAATTATGAGGGACATGGATAGGATATATAGGCAAAGTCTTTTCCCTGGGGTGGGGGTCCAGAACTAGAAGGCATAGATTAGGGTGAGAGGGGAAAGATATAAAAAAGATCTAAGGGGCAACTTTTTCACGCAGAGGGTGGTACGTTTATGGAATGAGCTGCCAGAGGAAGTGGTGGAGGCCGGTACAATTGCAACATTTAAGAGGCATTTGGATGGGTATATGAATAGGAAGGATTTGGAGGGATAAGGGCCAGGTGCTGGCAGGTGGGACTAGATTGGGTTGGGATATCTGGTTGGCATGGATGAGTTGGACCGAAGGCTCTGTTTCCATGCTGTACATCTCTATGACTCTAATAGAAAACACATATTCCCTTAGTTTAAGGGTCAATAAGATAGGCACATAATTTTAAAGTGAAAAGCAGGAGGTTTAGAGGAGATTTGAGGAAAGATGTTTTTTACCCAGTGGGTAGTGAGGTGATGGAGTCCATGCACTGGAGTACAGTTCAGATTTGAAACCTTACAACCTTTAAAAAGTACTTGGATGAGCTCTTGAAGTGTCACTGCATTCAAGGGTATTGGCCAAGTGTGGGAAAGTGGGACTGGTGTAGGTAGTAGTGTATTTTTGGTGGTACAGACTTGATGAGCTGTACTGATTCTTCTATACTGTATGATTCTGTGAAAGTGTTTTTCAAACAAAATGCCACAGTATCGCAATAATAATGTTGAAAAACTTGTAGAACAAGATAATGCAACATTGTTGAATTTCAAGCTTTAAAATAAAGAAAATCCTGCAAGATTATTACAGTAGTATTTAACTTGCACAGAGAACATAATGCAAAATTGCTTTAACAGCATTTTAATATCTGAAGACTGACAACAGAAAACAAACATCATTGATTTTAATACAATAAACATCAGATTATAGTTCAAAATGCTGCATGTTGCTTAAACTACCATCAATTTATTGGCATAAATTATCACATGAAGCAGCAAGGAAAATAGAATAGAGGTTTATAAAATCATGAGGGGCATGAATAGGATAAACAGACAAGGTCTTTTCCCTGGGGTGGGAGAGTCCAGAACTACAGGTTTAGGGTGAGAGGGGAAAGATATAAAAGAAACGTAAGGGGCAACTTTTTCACACAGAGGGTGGTGCGTGTATGGAATGAGCTGCCAGAGGAAGTGGTGGAGGCTGGTATAATTACAACATTTAAAAGGCATCGAGATGGGTATATGAATAGGAAGGGTTTAGAGGGATATGGGCCAAGTACTTGCAAAACCTAGAGATTTTCCAATGGCCTATGTCCAATATAGTAGAAGGTGTCAAATATCCTGTGACATTTTCTGACCTAATGATGGAGGCAAGATCATTGATTAAACAGCGGAAGATGGTAGAGTGCAAGGCTGAATCAGTTGATTCACCTTCCCTCCACCATCAGTTCAGAAGTGAGGATGTTCACTGCACAATGATCAAGACCATTGGAATAGTCCATTTCCAAATCAAACAAGACCTGGACAGTATCCAGGCTTGAGAGCTGAAAAATGGCAAGTGACATTTGCACCACATTCAGGCCAAGCAATGATTATCTCTAACAGGAGAGAATCTAACCATTAATCCTTTGACATTCACTGGCATCCCCATCACAGAATATCTCAGTATCAGTGTCCTGAGGGTTGTTATTGACTATAAACTGAACCCGACCAGAGACTCTGAATACTGTGGCAAGTAACTCACCTCCTGACTCACTGAAGTCTGTCCATCATCCGTAAGGCAATGATTTGATTGAATACTCTCCACTTGCCTAGGTAAGTGTATCTCCAACAACACTGAAGAAGTTCCACACCATCCAGGATAAAGGTTGATTGGGATCACATCCACAAACATTCAGTCACTTCACCACTGATTACACATTTGTAGCAGTGTGTACCTTCAACAGATAGACTACAAAAAATCACCAAGACTCCACATTTGAAACCCATGACCCATACCATCTTGAAGGACAAGGGCAGCAGATGTGTGGGAACACCACCATTTGCAAGTTCCTTTCCAAGCCACTCACCATCCTGACTTGGAAATATACCACCATTCTTTCAATGTCACCAGGTCAAAATTCTGGAACGCTTTCCCGATTGGCATTGTGGGACTATCTACAGGAGAAGGACTGCAGTAGTTCAAGAAGGCAGCTCACCACCACCCTATCAAGGGCAATTAGGATGGGCAATAAATGCTGGCTCAGCCAACGATGCCCACATCCTCTTTTTGTCATGGGAAATAGTCAGGGAATAAGGACACATAGTCTATGCAGTTTTAAAATACTTCAGGTGGAAGGGCCTCCCCTCAACAAAAGGTGTGATTTTTCCCAAGGAATCTATTCATTCTGTGGAACATATTACCACAAAGATATTATAAGCCCATTTCCACAGTAAAAAAAAGGCTGTTAAGGATCTTCCAAATCAGTCATGGCCTGAGAAAATATCCAGGTATGGTCAACCAATTGGTAACTATTGCAGCTGTGCTGCTTGAGTGATGGGCACAGCAGAGATACTCTTTCCTGATGGGAAACTGTATTGGGATCCTGAGTCCTATGTCTTCAGTGCATTGTCAGACATGGAGCCACATCGAAATATCCAAGATAGGAGCAGGAGGACCCCCAACCCCACTTTTGTTTGAACCCGGCGAAAACGATCCTAACTGAGTCAATCTTTCCTCATACGTCAGTCCTGCCTGGAATCAGCCTGGGAAACCTTCGCTGCACTCCCTCAAGAGCAAGAGCATCCTTCCTCAGAATACGAGACCAAACACTGCACACAATATTCTAGGTGTGGACTCACCAAGCCCTTGCAAAGCTGCAACAACCTTATTGAATTCTTTGAGAAGATGACTAAGGAGGTGGACGAGGGGAAAGCGGTAGATGTGGTGTATATGGATTTTAGTAAGGCGTTTGATAAGGTTCCCCATGGTAGGCTACTTCAAAAAATACGGACGTATGGCATTGAGGGTGAGTTGGAGGTTTGGATTAGGAATTGGCTGGATGGAAGAAGACAGAGGGTAGTAGTTGATGGCAAAGGTTCATCTTGGAGTGCCGTCACTAGCGGTGTTCAGCAAGGATCTGTTTTGGGACCATTGCTGTTTGTCATTTTTATAAATGACCTGGAAGAGGGGTTAGAAGGTTGGGTGAGCAAGTGTGCGGATGATACGAAAGTCGGAGGAGTTGTTGACAGTGAAGAAG
>NC_057723.1:64426658-64444371 GCF_004010195.1 Chiloscyllium plagiosum
CTATTACGAGGGGGCATAGCTTTAAATTAAGGGGTGGTAGGTATAGGACAGATGTTAGGGGTAGGTTCTTTACTCAGCGAGTCGTGAGTTCATGGAATGCCCTGCCAGTAGCAGTGGTGGACTCTCCCTCTTTATGGGCATTTAAGCGGGCATTGGATAGACCAATGGAGGATAGTGGGCTAGTGTAGGTTAGGTGGGCTTGGATCGGCGCAACATTGAGGGCCAAAGGGCCTGTACTGCGCTGTATTATTCTATGTTCTATGTTCTATGTAACTCATCCCTGCTCTTGTATTCAACACCTCACACAATGAAGGCCAACATACCATTTGCCTTCTTTACCGCCTGCTGCATCTGCATGCTTACCTTCAGCGACTGGTGCACAAGGATACCCAGGTCCCACTGCACATTCCCTTCTCCCAATTTACAGCCATCCAGGTAGCATTCTTCTTTCCTGTTTTTGCTTCCAATCCGAAGAACCTCATATTTATCAAAAATACACTGCATCCGCCATTGATTTGCCACTCACCCAACCTGTCTAGATCATGCTGAAGGATCAGTTATAGAAAAGGAGATTCTCTCAGTCATGTAGGAGTGCAAGAGATTTTGAGACAACATCCAAAGTCTCAAAGTTCTTAGAGAAATTGGTTTCCATATTAGATGGAAAGTGTTGGGTGATAGAGGCTTAAATTCTGCCTTATGTGGTTTGCTTATGAGGTCTGAAATGTGCAATGGGAACAACAGTCAACAGCAGATATCGTTTCCAGATAAATTTTCAACAGCTATACAATGACTGATGAGTAATTCATTGGCGAAGTTGAATCACACACTCAGCCCACAGAATCAGTGTGCAATCCAAGCTCAACTGAATTTGACAAGAACAGGAGGAGTCTATTGTCATTCAGTATTATGTCAAGGTTAGCCATAGTCAGTACTTGTAGGTTGCCCAGGAATTTTGAGCACCATCAGCATCTCACAATTACAGATGGTTTGCTGTAATTTGATAAGAGGCTCATTATTCCAACTTCGCTGCGGGACACTATTCAAGACAACATACACCAGGGGCATGTGATGACCAAGTGCAGGGCTATGGCTCAACACTGGTATGGTGGCCAGGGATCACAAAGGACCCCATAGCTGACTAAAAACTGTGTATTACTATTCACAGACCTGAGCAGACAGCCACAAATCCCCACTACTTAACCCACCAGAAAACTGACCTGCTTATGTTTCATGGATGGTCTTACTATATAATGGCCAGAAACATAAAGGTTTATATCACCAGCACAGAAGCTGGCATGAAACATTTACTGCCGAAAGGATCCCAGATGTGGTTCTGACAGGCAATAGGCCACAGTTTGCTATCAAACCTTTCAGCCAGTTTTCAGCCACTTCCACAGAAAATACAGAAACTAGGAACAAAAGGAGGCTATTCATCCCATCGATTCTGGTTCACCATTCACTTCACTCCAAACTCCTGTGCTTTGTTGCATTTAGTGTCTAGAAATCAACCTACTTTTTTCTAAAATACATTCCATGATGTGTACTTACATATGGAAAATTCCACACGTTCACTATAAGATATAGGAACAGAGGTAGATCATTCAACCCATTGAGTTAGCTCAGCTATTTAATGAGATCATGGCTGATCTAATAACCGTCAACTCCACAATCCTGCCTTTTCCCCCAAACCCTCGCTTCCCCTTACAATTAAAAATGTCTATCTCAGCCTTGAATATCCTTACCAGCACAACCTTGAGAGCGTTCTGCCATAGGGAATTTGACAGATTCACTACCCTCTGAGGGAAGAAATTTCTCATCTCTGTCTTAAATGGCTGATCCCTTATTCTCAGATTATGCCCTCTGGTCCCCACAGGGGAAACAACCTTTCTGCATCTGCCAAATCATATCCCCTTAAGAATTTTTTAATGATTCAGTAGGATCATCTCTCATTCTAACAAATTCAAATGAGTACAAGCACAATCTACCCAACCTCTCTTCAGAAGACAGTCCCTTCATCATCCATAGCAGCCAGGTATACCTTCTCTGTACTGCCACCAACGCCAGTATATTATTCTTTAGATAAGAGGCCCAAAACAATTCATTATATTCCAGCTGTCTCAGCAAGACCTCCCTACTATTACTTGCTTTTCCCTTTGAAATAATGGCCAACATTCCATTGGTCTTCCCTATTATCCAC
The DNA here is from genome assembly GCF_004010195.1 of Chiloscyllium plagiosum. Classification (NCBI taxonomy): domain Eukaryota; kingdom Metazoa; phylum Chordata; class Chondrichthyes; order Orectolobiformes; family Hemiscylliidae; genus Chiloscyllium; species Chiloscyllium plagiosum. Next base: position 64,428,856 of record NC_057723.1, read on the forward strand.
TGAATTTTGATGCTGCTTTTATGATTTCTGGATGGGGATTCCCAAATCCCTCTGCTGCAGCTTTATATTACATTTCTTGATTTAAATAATATTCATCTCTTCTATTCTTCCTGCCAAAGTGCATAACCTCACATTTTCACACAGTATATTCCAACGGCCAAGTCATTTGCTCACTTGCTTAGACTATCTATAACCATCTGTGTACTCTCTGTATCATCCTCATCACTTGCCTTCTCAGCTGTTTTTGTGTCATCCACAAACTTGGCTACAATACGTTCACTTTCCTCATCCAAGTCATTAAAATATTGTAAATAATTGTGACCCCAAAACTGATCCCTGTGTGGCACTCTATTACTTATAAGTTGCTATCCTAGAAAATCCTCCTTATCCTAACTCTGCCATCTATTAGTTAGCCAATCTTCTATCCATGCTAATCTATTACCTCAAACCCTATTAGCTCCTATTAAACCGCCTAATGTATGATACTGTATCAAACTCCTTCCAAATATATTACATCTACTGATTCCCCTTTATCTATCCTACTTGTTATATCCTCATGATTTCACCTTCCTGAAGACATGCTGATTCTTTTTCATCATGTATTTCTAAATGCTCTGTTATTTCATCACATATAACAGTCTCTAACATTAAACCTAGGCTTCTCCTTGTCTCCTTGAGTCTCCTTCCTTTTTCAATTTAAGATTCTACGTTGTCATTTCCAATCATCTGGGACTTTTTTAGAATCTAAGTATTCATGGAAGATTACTACCAATGTATCTTTTACCTCTGCAGCTACCTTCTTTAATAACCTCGGGTGCATCCAAACAGGTCCTGAGGATGTAGTTTCCTAAGTAATTTTTCTGTAGTGATAGTTATTGTATTTATTTCTCTGCTTACCTCTGCACCTTAATTATTTAATAAGTTTGAATGCTATTATAATATCTTCTACTGTATGACTGCCCTCTATTGTAAGGTCAGAAGTGAATGTATACACTTTCACAGTGAGGTGGTAGATTTTTTTACTGCAGGGGCAGATTGAACAGACAAAAGGAATATGGGTGACCACCAGTCAGAGTAGAGGAAGGTAGCAAGTGTAGGATTCACCTGTGGCCATCCCTCTTTCTAAGAGATACATGATTTTGGATGCAATTTGGAGAGATGGCTGTGCAGAAGAAAGCCAAGGAAGCCAAACTCATGGGTGGGACTGCAGCACAAGATGTGAGGGAAAAGAGTGCAGGGCTATAGTGATAGGGGATTCAATTGTAAAGGGAACAGACAGGCATTTCTGCAGCTGCAAAAGAAAATCAGGGTGATATCTTGCCTCCACAGTGCCAGGGTCAGGGATCTCACTGAAGGGAGAGGACAAATAGATAGAGATTCTGATACATACCAGTGTGACGATGCTGTCATTTCAAAAGAATATTTTGTCCTGTTTTTGTTTGAAGAGAGTGTTATGACATTGTAGGCATATACTATACTTTTTAGAGAGTTAAAAATCTGGCAAGTCTATCATGTTGGAGATCGGAGTGAGAACTTCTTCAGGTTCCTGACAAAGGGCTTATGATTGAAACATCAACTCTCCTGCTCCTCGGATGCTGCTTGATCTGCTGTGCTTTTCCAGCACCACACTGTCAAGCCTGTCATGTGACAAATTGGGTGTACTGAAAAAAATTAAAAATGTAACATTTGGTTGTGAAACAAATACCTGAGTTGAGTTGCTATGTTACACAACAATTTGAATGTAGCCAATCAGTTTAAATTATGCCCCAAGATACTAAAACCCAATCAAATTTGAATTTTACTGTTTTGAAGACATCAAACCAATGAGATGTTTTGGGTATAAAACTCAGGCATTTTGAACAGTTAGCCAGAGAGAGGCAAAGAGCATCAATACAGAATGCCTGTAGACCTGCTGTCTGATCAATGAAAGTCCTGTGAAGCAGAAGACCAAAGGAAAGAAGTTGAAACTTTATTGCTGGAACAGCACAGCAGGTCAGGCAGCATCCAGGGAACAGGAGATTCGACGTTTCGGGCACAGGCCCTTCTTCAGGAAAGAAGACAGCAAGATACAAAGAGAAGATTGACAGCTGGCTGGTTTTGAATTTTGATTTTTTAATAAATCTTAATTGGAGGTTTTATCAGATCAGAATATTGTTGTAGATTGAGAGGTAGATAAATCAATCAGACAAATCTACAGTGTAGATAGCTGTTGTTTAATGTTCTTTTTTTTGGAGTTAAAGAATAAATTGCAATTTTTTTTATTAAATAGTGGGATTTGGTTAGTTTTTTTTCAGTCACACTTTAACAGATTATGAGGCGAGGTGAGTTTTTCTGTGTGTCTGGTTTAAATTAGCAGAAGGGTTTACTTTGTGCCGTAACAGTTTGGGGGCTAAAAGTCTGTAACATAAGACTCCAATGAAATAATCTCATATACTTGTCTTTAAATTATTCCAAGAAAGTAAGAGGATTGCGATACATGTACACAATCATCTCTGACATATTGTTCGTGACATACACATTAAATTGTTGTAAGGCCAGAACCAAATTCAATAGTTATTTTTCAATTGAGTTCTCTGGTGAGTGTTGAGCTTCTTTGAAAAGTAACCGACTAGCAGTAAAATTCCATCATTATCTTCCTGTAGCAGTACAGCTCCAACTCCTATGTCGTTAGCACCAATTGCAACTATGAAGGGTGTCAAAACGTTTGGTGCAGCTCAAACTGGTGAAGCAGTTAATATTGCTTTTAAATTGTCAAATTTCTCCTGGCATTGTTTTGTCCACCAAAATTTTGTGTTCTTCAGAAAATCTGTTAACTGTGCTACTACGCTGCTAAAGTTTGGAACAAACTTCTGGTAGAATCCGCTTAGTCCCAAAAATTGAAGCATCTCTTTCTTCGAGGTTGGCCTTTGCATTTGTGTTCCAGAGGGTCAACCTTCCATGACTGATGTTATGTCCCAAGAACATCACCTCTGCTTTCACAAATTCAGTTCTATTTATCACCAGTTTTGCTTCTCGTAATCGTTCAAAGAGCTCTGCCAACTGTACCGGGTGATCTTCCCAAGACTCACAAAAGCTCACTACATTGTCCAGATAGACTGCACAGTGTGTTAACCCAGCCACAACTCTGTTCATGAGTCTTTGAAATGTGGCAGATGCGTTCTTTATTTCAATGAGCATCACTTTGAATTGATATAGTCCATTTGGGATTACAAACATAGAAATCTCCTTCACTTTCTCTGATAAAGGTACCTGCCAATAACCACGCAGTAAGTATAGCTTTGTGACATAACTGGCTTGTCCAACTTTCTCTATACAGTCCTCTTATCTCAGAATTGGGTATGAGTCTGATTTTGTTACGGCATTGACTTTCTGATAATCCACATACAACCATTCAGTCCCGTCAGGTTTGGGAACTAAGACAATCAGTGAACTCCACTCGCTCTGACTCGGTTCGATGATATCTTCTTTGAGCATGGCCTCCACTTCTTTCTGGACCTGTGTGGCTTTGAAAGGATTATTTTATCGGAACAGCATTTCCTAGGTCTACCTCATGCACAGTAGTATTAGACAATCCCTGTCTTATTCCAGCATGTGTCCTCATACTGCTGTAACAAACCTTTCAACTAGGTTCTTTACACCTGAGGCAGATAGTTTACCAACCTATCCCACTTGGCAAGGACTTAGAGTCATAGAGTCAAAGAGATGTGCAGCACAGAAACAGACCCTTTGGTCCAACCTGTCCATGCTGACCAGATATCCCAACCTAATCTAGTCCCATTTGCAGCACTTGGCCCATATCCCTCTAAACCCTTCCTATTCATATACCAATCCAGATGCCTTTTAAATGCTGCAATTGTACCAGCCTCCACCACTTCCACTGGTAGTTCAGGCACAGCAAATTCCAAAACATCTGGATTTGATTCCTCACTCTGCTGATCAGTAACCAACACCTGTTTCTCCAGTTCCTTCTCCCTATTATAATAGAGTTTCAATATATTGACATGACATACCCAATATAGCTTCTTCCGATCTGGCAGTTTTACCAGATCGTTACTAAATAGTTGACTCAATTTTTTTTCTCAATTTGATAGAAAGCACTAAACCTGACTTTGAAGAGATCTCCTATTACTGGTAACAATACTAATATGTCATATTTTATCTGTCACCTACTTCATTTTATGCTTGCCCTTTTTAGGTGTTATTTAGCTAAATCACCTATCCAATTTAATCTCGCCCTCACCTCCGATACATAATCTAAGAGTGAGATCTCCGACTTTGGTCCTGTCAATTTTTCTTTCATTAATATCCAGGGATTCTCACTTCATGTCCTAATATTAACTCGAAGGGAGTAAACTGCATAGATTCATTTGGGGCATCTCTAATGATAAACAATATGAATGGGATACCTTCATCCCAATCATTCAGGTAATCCTGACAGTATGCTCTCAACATAGTCTTCAAGGTCTGATGCCACTTTTTAAAGCTCCCTGGGATTCAGGATGATATGCACTGGATTTAAAGTGCTGTATACCTAAGCTATCCATAACGTCCTTAAACAGCCTAGCAGTAAAATTAGACCCTTGGTCTGACTGAATCTCTTTGGGTAGCCCATACCACATTAAGAAAGCTACTAACTCCTCTACCACCCTTTCTGCCTTAATATTTCACAATGGAATTGCCTCCAGAAATCTGGGAGACACATCCATTATGGCTAGCAAGTTCTGGTTCCCACTTTTAGTTCTGGGAGGGGACCTAAATAATCAATTATAAAGCACATGAAAGGTTCTTTGAATGTGGGAATTGGCAACAAAGATGCTGGTTTTATTACTGCTTGTGGCTTATCTACCATTTGGCATGTGTGACACGTACCGCAAATGTTAACCACATCCTTGTGCATTCAAGGCCAACAGAAATGTGTTTTTTTTACCTTACCCTGAGTCTTTCGTACCCTTAGGTGACCTCCTACAGGTAGTTCAAGTGTTACCCATGACACCTTCTGTCTATATGCTACCGGCAACACAATCTGGTGCACGTCGGCCCATTTCTTCTCTGTACTAACCTGCCATGGTCTTGATTTTCGTCTTAGAATTCTATTTCAGATACTAACCCTCAGGAATATTCTCTGCCTCCTTTTCTGAGTATGCCGCTCTCTCTCTCTCTCTCTCTATATATATATATATATATATATATATAACATATATCTTTTCTTGTCTTTCTGTTGAATGTCCATTAGCCTTTCAAGACTAAACACTTCTGCCTGCCCCTCTGCCTGTTCAGGTTTTTCCTGCACCATTACATCAAACAGGGTACCTGCTAACTGAATCTCAACTCCTCAATACGAACTTAGCTTTTGCTTCGTGCTGCGATTATGATAGTGGGTTCTTGTTACTACACAGCCTGGGAAAATACCAGGATATCTTTCTTTTAACTTCTCAGTATCCTGGTCTTCCCTGGACTTTTCCACAACAAGGGGTGTCACTCCCAGCTTGGACCCTGCTAAATTATTCCCAAGAATAAACTGGATTCCTAGAACCGACACTCTGTCAATTACTCCCACTGTTACTTTACCAGCCTTGAGTTGGCACTCTAAGCTGATCTTACATAGGAGAATGGTAAATTTCTGTCCATCTATCCCACAAATTACGACTCTCTCGGGTAACAGGTCAGAAAGAGTGCAAATATGTTCATCTTTTACTATTAGAGACCCGGTTAGATCCTGTATCTCTCAAAATTGTAACTTCTTGCCCTTCTCCCCCTGTTCTCTCTGAGTAAACATTACCCACAGAGGCAAATTCTTTACAGAGACCAGGCACTAACTTCATATGCAGCCTCTATCTAAGATGTGCACTCGTCTGCAGCTCCTCGGCTCTTCTTGGGATGTCCTTTACTACTTTCACTAATGCCACTGACTTAGCTTCCATTACCAAATCTTTTCCCACAGTGCCTTTCTTTAATGTCCAGCACTTTGACTTTATGTATCCCACTTTGCCACAGTGGAAACACCTGAGGCCTTTCACCTCTTTGCTATCCTCTTGGGCTTCTTTTTAACCTGTGGTAAACTCTCACCAATGCTCTCTACTCTCTGTTTCGTAGTGTGGGATCACCCCTCCCCCCAACTTCTATCCCTCACAGGATGAAATTCTGGCCGGAAGCTTGTCTTATGCACCAACATGTACTCATCTGCTAATTCTGCTGCCCTTCTCACTGCCTGAACTTTCTGTTCCTCCATGTGAATTCTTACCATGTCTGCAAGTGAGTTTTTAAACTCCTTCAGCAGAATAATCATTCTTAGAGCCTCATAAATCTTATCAATTTTTAAGGCTGCACCCACCAATCAAAAGGACTATGTTTAATTCTTTCAAACTCAACGTAAGTCTGACCTGGTTACTTCTTAAGGTTTCTGAACAGCTGTCTATATACTTCTGGTACCAATTCATAAGCACTTAATATAGTCTGTTTGACCTCTTCATAATCTCTTAACCCCTCATCTGACAGCACTGGATATGCCATATTAGTTCTGCCTACCAGTTTAGTCTGAACTAGCATTACCTACAAGTCCTCAGACCACTCCATCTGCCAAGCCAATTTTTCAAATAAAATAAAGAAGGCTTCAACATCTTTCTTATCAAAATATGGCAGAGTTTTGACATGTTTGTACATATCACTACCTCCTCTTTCAGGTCCATCCTGTTAACTTGACTTTGCTGACTAAATCACAACTTCTCAAGTTCAAATTCTCTCTCTCTCATTCTCTCTCCCTTTCTTCTCTATTTCTCTCTCTCTTTGCTCAACTAAGAACCTTCTCTCTCTTTCTTTTTCCATTCTCTCTTCTCTCTCTCTTTCTCTTGCCCTTTGTTTATTTTCTGACTTAATTTTCCTCAATTGTAATTTAATTTTTTCTAACTGTACTGCACTTGTCTGTTTCTCTGACACACCTAAGTTTTTGAGTAATTCACTTCGTATTTCAGCTTTACTTTTGTCCTTGCTTAAACCCAATTCTAACCTATTTGCTAATTTTAAAAGTAAAGTCTTTTTCTTGCCTTCTAAACTTTCTTGGCCGATTTGGGAATCATCTTCAAACCTCAGAACCCCTTTAGCAATTTTAAGAGCCACTTCTCTCACTTTTAATTTGACCAACCACAAGTAACCGAAATTAAACAAATGGTCTCACCTATGTTTTATTTAAAGATCTCGGACACTAACTGGCAAGTATTTAAATCTATTGGGATATTTCATTCTCCAACTCTATTCAAATCTGTACAAATCTCAGACTCAATATGTTTAAACCTATCCAAATCACAGATCTGAGCCCCCAAGCTGTTAATTTACAAATCATGCATGCTGCACGTCGTAAGAATGTAATAGCAGATGCATTATCACAGAGTTAACTGATAAAGTATAGATGACATTGAATAGATACCAGAGTTGTATATTTGCGTGGGAAGAAGTTAATATGAACTTAGATTAAAGTCTTATGTATGTCATGATAATATGGTTAAGAAATAGATAAAAAAAAGTAAAGCCATCTTTTCATTATGATGGTTCATTGTTTTCTTGAGGGGGAGATGTTATGAAGTTGTAGGTGTGTACTGTACCTTCAAGAGAGTTGAAAAGCTGACAAGCCTGTCATGTGACTGAGTGCAAGCACAGAGTATGCTGAAAAATTTAAAAATGTAACATTTGGCTGTGAAAAAATAGCTGAGCTGAGCTTCTATGTTACACAATAATTCAAATTTAGCCAATCAGTTTAAAGTATGCCCCGAGACACTAAAACCCAATCAAATTTGAATTTTACTGTTTTGACAACATCAAACCAATGAAACGATCCAATGTTTTGGGGTACAAAAATCAGGCATTTTGAACAGTTGGCCAGAGGGAGAGGTAAAGAGACTGACTGCAGGCCTACTGTCTGAAATATAATCTTTATTACTGAAAGTCCTGTGAAGCAGAAGACTGAAGAAAAGAAGACAGGAAGACACAAAGAGAAGATGGACAGCTGACTGGTTTTGAAACTTGATGTTTTAACAAATCTTAATTGGAGGTTTTATTGGATCAGAATATTGTTGTAGAGTGAGAGGTAGATAAATTATCAGACAAAGGAGGCTTACAGTCTAATCAGTTGTTTAATGTTCTCTTTTTGGAGTAAAGAATAAATTGTTATTTTTTTCTTTAAATAGTAGGGGTTGGGTAGTTCTCTGTCACTAATACTTTAACAAATTACAATGTGAAGTGAGCTTTTTTGTGTGTCTGGTTTAAATTGGCTGAAGGGTTTACCCTGTGTTGTAACAAGAGCTTGTACGGCAGAAGTATTAAACTGGTTACTGAAAACAACTTGTGTAAACAACTTTTGAGGCCCTTGGGTTTATTTTTTAAACTGCCTGAATAGGTGTGGTCCCATCTCACAGATCAAGACATTTAGGTTTTGTTTTTTTTTCAGTAACATCAGATCTTGGGAATCTCAAAAGTGTTGGAGCTTCAGTGATTGTCTCCTGGCTGCTACACTCTCTGAACATTCCCTTGATGTTTTATCCTCTTGATTTGGAGAACTGCATGTGAGAATCTGTCTGAATTTTGCCTTTTTGCCAAGGGGTGTATTAATGCAATGTTATTACATTGGAACAATTAATTAGTATGTGTTACTGTATCTATTACTGGGTTCAGCTTTCCTCTTTCTTTTGTTTGTATTTGAACTACAGTTTTAAATAAATTGTGTTTGACCAGTTGCAGTGCACCTGAAACATGCATTTCACATTGACCTTTAAAATAAGAAAATGTTAGTGTCTCGGATACTTCCTAAAAATATTTTGAGGGGAGCTGGTCTGGTTCATAACCTGAGTACGAATGATACAGGTAGAAAAACAGATGAGGTCCTGAAACTTGAATTTATAGAACTAGGAAGAAGAATAATGAAGAGGACTCAAAAGGTAGTAATTTCTGGATTACTTCTGGTGCCACATATGAGTGTGTATCAGAATAGGAGGTTAGTCCAGATGAGAGAGACTGTGGAGGAGGGAGGATTTCAGATTTTTGGGACACTGGGAGCATTTTTAGTGACAGGGGATAATGTACAAGGTGGATGGGTTGCACTTTAACTGCAATATGGGAGGTTTTCTAGTGCTGCCAGAGAGGATTTAAACTAACTTAGAGTAATAGAGATGTACAGCACAAAAACAGACCTTTCGGTCCAACTTTTCCATGCCGACGAGATATCCTAACCTAATCTAGTCACATTTGCCAGCACTTGGTCCATATTCCTCTAAACCCTTCCAATTCATATACCCATCCAGATGCCTTTTAAATGCTGTAATTGTACCAGCCTCCACCACTTCCTCTGGCAGTTAATTCCAAATACGCACCACCCTCTGCATGAAAAAGTTGGGCCTTAGGTCCCTTTTATATCTTTACCCTCTCACCCTAAACCTCTGGACACCCCCGTCCCAAGGAAAGACCTTGTCTATTTACCCTATCCATGCCCCTCATGATTTTATAAACCTCCCTCAGCCTCCAACGGTCCAGGGAAAACAGTCCCAGCCTATTTAACCTCTCCTTTTTGCTCCAATCCTCCAATCCTAGCAACATCCTTGTCAATCTTTTCTGAACTCTATCAAGTTTCACAACATCCTTCCAATAGGAGGAAGACAAGAACTGCACGCAATATTCCAAAAGTGGCTGCAACATGACCTCCCAACTCCTGTATTCAATTCTCTGACCAACTAGCCAGAGAAATGAAACCTAGAGGCAAAGTTCAACAGGGAAAGATGACAATTATGGCAAGTGAATTGAGAAGATGTAGAAATTCTGGGCCAGTTGAGGCAGAAGGGAGTTTGGTAAGGTTGGATTCTATTTATTTTAATGTAAGGAGTCTGAGGAACAAGGCAGATGATGGCACAACTTAAGACATGAGGTATGAGGTCATTGCTGTCACTGAGACATGATTGAGAGAGGGGGAGGACTAGCAGCTTAATATTCCAGGATACAATGTCTCCTCTCCTTTTCAGGTAAAAGGAGAGGACGGGTTACAGTCTTCATCAGGCAATTGATAACAGCCGTTAGGAGAAATAATGTCTTAGAAGGCTCCTCAAATGAAGCCAAATGGGGAGAACATAAAAAATCATAAAGGAGCAGTCACATTGCTGGGTGTGTAGCATTGGCCTCCTCACAGTGCAAGAGAAGACGAAGAGCAGCTATGTGGTAAATTTCAGGCAAGTGTAAAAGTAATGGAATAGTGATTGCAGAGAATTTCAACTTCCCAAACATTAACTGGAGTAGTCGTGGATTAGATTAGATTACTTACAGTGTGGAAACAGGCCCTTCGGCCCAACAAGTCCACACCAACCTGCCAAAGCGCAACCTATCCATACATTTACCCCTTCACCTAACACTATGGGCAATTTAGCATAGCCAATTCACCTGACCTGCACATCTTTGGACTGTGGAAGGAAACCGAAGCACCCGGAGGAAGCCCACGCAGACACAGGGAGAATGTGCAAACTCCACACAGTCAGTCGCCTGAGGCGGGAATTGAACCCGGGTCTCTGGCCCTGTGAGGCAGCAGTGCTAACTACTGTGCCACCGTGCTGCGCTCCACTGTGCCACCGTGCCGCCCTTTTTAAAATACATCTCAGACAGCTTTTTAAGCCAGTACATACAAGGCCCGAGAAGAGACAAGTCTGTCTTGTCCTATCCAACATACTCCATCCACTTGGACATTATGTTACCTGCCCTCGACCTCTGCATCTCCAAATGCCGCTGTGACATTGACCACCTCAACCTGTCCACCTCTCTCACCAACTCCAACCTCCCACACTCAGAAAGCACAGCCCTGCACTACCTCCACTCCAACCCAAACTCACCATTAAACCAGAGGAAAGGGTGCGCGCACAGTGGTAGTTTGGCACACCAACCTCTACATCGCCAAACTCATGGACATCTTCTCCTACTGCCCCCTCGACCACAACCTCACCTCCCATCACCAAACGATCATCTCCCAGACTATCCACAATGTCAGGGGATCTCCCATCCACAGCCTCCAACCTCAGTTCCCCAATCCCGCACCACCCAGTTCTACCTCTTACCAGAAATCCACAAAACTGACTGCCCCGAAGACCCATCATCTCCATCTGCTCCTGCTCCACCGAACATATCTCCTCATATCTCAACCCCATCCTGCCCCCTTGATCTCTCCACATACACTCAGGACACCCCCCACACCTTCCAACTCCTCCATGACTTTCATTTCCTCAGCCCTACACCTCATCTTCACCATGGACATCTAGTTCCTTGACACATCTATGCACCATGGCGAAGGCCTCCAAGCCCTTTATTTCTTCCTGTCCCATCGAACCAACCAATACTCCTCCCCTGACACACTCATTCGATTGGCTGAACTGGTCCTCACTCTCAAAAACTTCTCCTTTGAATCCTTCCACTTCCTTCAAACCAAAGGGCCATGGGCGCCTGCATGGGCCTCAGTTACACCTGTCTCTTCATAAGATATGTGGAACAGTCCATCTTCTGTAGTTACACCGGAATCATCCTTTTCCTTTTCCTCATCCTTTTCCTCTGCTACATTGATGACTGGATCAGCACCACCTGGTGCTCCCATGTGGAGGTTGAACAGTTCATTGGCTTCACAAACATCCTTCCACCCTGACCTTGAATTGACACAGACCATCTCTGACACCTCCCTTCCCTTTTTGGACCTCTCCATCTCCATCTCCGGTGACCAACTCAACACGGACAGTTACTTCAAACCCACGAACTCCCATAGCTACCTGGACCACACCTTCTCCCACCCCCCTTTCCTGTATAAACATGATCCCTTGCTTGAAATTCCTCAACCTCCATCGTATCTGCTCCCAGGAGGAGTAATTCTACTCTCAGACATCCCAGATGGCCTCCTTCTTCAAGGACTGCAGTTTCTCCTCCCATATGATCAACAATGCCCTCCAGCACATTTCCTCCACTTCTTGCACCTCCACTCTTGAACCCCACCCCTCCAGCTGGTCCTCAGCTTACACCCCACTACTCTCTTGATGCAGCATATTATCCTCCGCTATTTCCGCCACCTACAGTCAGACCCCGCCACCAGAGATATATTTCCCTTCCACTCCTATCGGCATTCGGCAGAGACCATTCACTCCGTGACACCCTCGTTAGATCCATGTTCACCCCCCACCAACCCACCCTCCACACCCAGCACCTTGCCTTGCAACCACAAAAGATGCAAAACCTGTGACAACACCTCCCCCCTCACCTCTGTCCAAGGCGCCAAAGGATCTTTTCAGATTCGGCAGAGAGTTTCCTGCACATCCACCCATCTCATCTACCCTGTCTGGTGCTCTTCATGTGGTCTCCTTCCACTGGAGAGACAGGACGCCAACACGCAGAGTGTTTCAGAGAACATCTCTGGGACACACACACCAAAGAACCCCACTGCGCTGTGGCCGACCACTTCAACTCCCCCTCCCACTCCCCCAATGACATGCAAGTCCTGGGCTACCTCCCCTACCAAATCAAAGCCACCTGCAAATGGAGAAAGAACACCTCTTCCTTCGCCTTGGGACCCTTCAACCACACGGCATCAACATCAATTTCACCAGTTTCCAAATCTTCCCTCCCCCACCTCATCCCAGATCCAATCTTCCAATATCGGCACTGTCCTCTTGGCCTGTTCTACCTGTTCATTTTCCTTCCCACTTATCTGCTCCACCCTCCCCACCGAGATATTTCTGATGAAGGACTTATGCCCAAAACATCTGCTCCTCGGATGCTGCCTGACCTGCTGTGCTTTTCCAGCACCACACGATTTGAGTCTAACTCTCCAGCATCTGCAATCCTCACTTTCTCCATAACTTATGTAACAAAGCTGAGCAATGGTTGAGGGAACCATTTGGCAGAGAGTGATCATAACTACATCAGACACAAGATTGTTATGGAAAAGGACAAGGAGGTGCCTGAAATCAAAGTTCTCAACTCGGAGAAGGATGATTTTAATAAGATTAGATATGATTTGGCCAGGGTGCACTGGAAGCAGATACTTTCAGGAAATCTGTCACAGAACACTGGGACACATTCAAGAAGGAAATATGGAGAGTACAAGGGCCAATGTGTTCCAGTAAAGAAAAAGTGTGAGACCATCAAATCCTGTGAACCCTGGTTATTGAGAGATATAAGGACTAGGTAAAGAGGAAAATGGAGGCTTATGGTTCTGAGGGACCAAAACAGTAGGAGCCCTAAAGGAGCACATCATATTCAAGAGGGAACATAAGAGAGAGGTTAGGATAGCTAAAGTGGTAATGAAAGAATACTGGCGCATAAAATAAAGGAAAATGCAAAATTGTTTAAGGATAAATGGATAATGGGGAAGAGTTCGGCCCATTAAGGATCACAAAGGTAATCTGTGCTTGAAGACAGAGGAATTAGATAATGTTCTCAATGAATACATTGTGTCAGTGTTCACTACTGAGAGGGATGATATGAGTATAGGAATCAGGGATAAGGTCTGTGATACAATTAAAGAAATGAGCATTGACAGAGAGAAGGTTCTGTGAGTCTGACAGACTTGACAGTAGATATAGCTCCACGTGAAATATACCTCAGTTGGGTGACGCAAGGAAGGAATTAGCAAAGACACTGGCAATAATTTTCAATTCATCTCTGGCCATAAGAGAGATGCCAGAGGATTGGAGGACAACCAATGTGATACTGTTACCTAAGAAGGGACACCAAAAAAACAGAAGTCAGTCAGTTTAACCTTGGTGGGGAAATTATTGGAAGTAATTCTAAGGGACAGAATTAGCCTTCATTCAAAAAAGCAGGGATTAATCAAGACACATCAACATGGCTTTGTCAAGTCTGACCAATTTAATAGAATTTTTCAAAGAGGTGACCAGGTGTCTCGATGGGGGAAATGCTTTTAATGTCGTCCATTTAGACTTTCAGCATTTTGACAAGCTTCCGTGTGAAATAACGTTTGATAAGATCCCAAAGCAAAGGTAAGAGCCCATGGGATCCAAGAAAGTTTGGCAAATTAGATCCAAAATTGGCTGAGTGGCAGGAAGCAGAACGTGATGATTGAGGAATAATTTTTCTACTTGGGATTTGTGCCCAGTGAGATCCCACAGGGGTCAGTGTTGGGGCCCTTGCTGTTTATGGTTATAGAAATGGTTTAAACTTGAACATGGAGGAGCGGGGGGAGGTTGATCATCCAAAAATTGTAGTGATGGTAAACAGTGACTTGGATAGAATTAGACCAGACTGGTCAGATGGACTGATCAGTGGAAAATGGAATTCAATCCAGATAAAAGTGAGGTGATGGACTTTCACAGGACAAACATGGTAAGGAAATACATGATGATCAGTAAGAGAAACACTAAGGATCAAAAGGATCTTGGAATGCATATACACCAATCCCTTAATGTATCAGGCCAGGTGGATGAAGTGATTAAGAAGGCATATGGTATATTTGCCTTTGTTAGTTGAAGCATAGAGTTTAAGAGCAGGAAGGTTATGCTGGAACTGCAAAAAAACATTGGTTAGGCCACAGCTAGAGTTTTGTCTGCAGTTCTGGAGTCCACATGATAGGAAAGGTGATATCTTTTCATTAGCGAGAAGAAGGTTGAAAGGTGACTTAATTGAGACACATAGGATAATCAGTGGGTTAGATCGTGTGGACAGTGAAAGCCTTTTTCCTCAGATGGTGATGGCTAGCACGAGCAGACATAGCTTTAAATTGAGGGGTGAAAAATATAGGACAGATGTCAGAGGTAGTTTCTTTACTCAGAGAGTAGTAGGGCTGTGGAATGCACTGCCTGCAACAGTAGTAGACTCGGAGAAAGTGAGGACTGCAGATGCTGGAGACCAGAGTTGAAAAATGTGGTGCTGGAAAAACACAGCAGGCCAGGCAGCATCCTGCAGAAGGGCTCATGCCTGAAACGTCGATTCTCCTGCTCCTCAGATGCTGCCTGGCCTGCCGTGTTTTTCCAGCACCACATTTTGCAACAGTAGTAGACTCGCCAACTTTAAGGGCATTTAAATGGTCATTAGATAAATATGTGGATGAGAATGGAATAGTGTAGGTTAGATGGGCTTCAGATTGGTTACACAGGCCAGTGCAACATCGAGGGCTGAAGGGTCTGTACTGTGTTGTAATGTTCTATGTTCTATATTCTAGCACTGGAGAGGGTGCAAAGGAGATTTATTACGATATTGCCTGGGCTGGAAAGGGTGACTAATGAAGAGAAATTGGACAGACTGGGGTTGGTTTCCTTAGAGCAGAGGAGATTGGGAGGGGTCATGATTTAGATGTATAAAATTATGATGGAGAAAGTGAGGACTGCAGATGCTAGGGATCAGAGCTTAAAAATGTGTTACTGGAAAAGCGCAGGAGGTCAGGCAGCATCAAAGGAGAAGGAGAATTGATATTTCGGGCATAAGCCCTTCTTCAGGAATGAGGAAGGTGTGCCACGCAGGCTAAGATAAAAAGTAGGGAGGAGGGACTTGGGGGAGGGGCAT
>NC_057723.1:64447426-64454439 GCF_004010195.1 Chiloscyllium plagiosum
AGTCCCAACCCTCAGACTCAGCACCGCCTTCTTGACCTGCAATCTTCTTCCCGACCTCTCCGCCCCCACCCCTTCTCTGGCTTATCACCCTCACCTTAACCTCCTTCCACCTATTGCATTCCCAATGCCCCTCCCCCAAATCCCTCCTCCCTACCTTTTATCTTAACCTACGTGGCACACCTTCCTCATTCCTGAAGGAGGGCTTATGCCCGAAATGTCAATTCTCCTTCTCCTTTGATGCTGCCTGACCTGCTGAGCTTTTCCAGCAACACATTTTTAAGCTAAAATTATGATGGGCATAGATAAACCTTTCCCCTTGATGGAGAGATCAATATCTAAGGCGGCATAGATTTAAGTTACAGACAGAAGATTCAAAATAGATGTGAGGGAGAACATTGTTTCACCCAGAGGATGGTAGCAATCAGGAACTCAGCGTCTGAAACAGTGACAGAAGTAAAATCCCTCATAATGTTTAAAATGTATTTTGATGTGCACTTCTTTAAAATTATAAAAGTGAAGAAAGAAGTCAAAGTGAACATACGCAGCTTTGAAAATGCATATGGGAAGGTGATTATTGGGGAGTAGGAAATTGCAGAGGAGTTAAACAGATATCTTGCATCAGTCTGAAAGCTGGAAGATTCATTGAACATTTGCAGCTTTGTATGAGAGTATTGTGCTCAATTCTGGTCGCCATATTTCAGCAAGGATGTGGAGTGTTGGAGAGGGTGCAGAAGTGGTTTACCAAGATGCTGCTTGGATTACAGGGTATGAGCTACAAGGAGAGGCTAGGATAACTCGGGTTGTTTGGTATCATGTTCGGCATGACATTGTGGGCCGAAGGGCCTGGCCCTTTGCTGTATTATTCTATGTTCTATGTTCCATCCCATTAATACAAAAGAATACAAGGGGAGGGATTACGTACTGCCACTAAAGAAGCAATGAATGGGGCTAAAGGCAGATAAGTCACCTGGCCCTGATGGTGTAGATCCTAGGATCCTAAAAGAAATAGCTACAGAGATAGCAGATGCCCTGGTTGCAGTTTTCCAAAAATCTGTGAACTCTGGAGAATTGTCAGCTGATTGGGAAACTGCCAGTGTGACACCCCTGTTAGCTTAAGCACCTATTGCTATAAAATGTTGGAATCAATTACTAGGAAAGTAACAGCAACACATTTGGAAAATCGTGATTTCATCAAGCGGAACCAGCTTGGCTTCATGAAAGGGAAATTGTGTCTGTCTAATTAATTAGTGTTTTCGGAGGAGTGGAGAGAAGGGAATCAATAAATGTGTTGCATTTAGACTTGCAGAAGATGTTCAAATGATACCTCACACAAGTTTAATATAAGACAAGAGTTCACGGTCTTGGATGTAGTATGTGAGTACCGTGGCCTTTATTTCAAGGATGTTGGAGTATAAGAGTATTGAAATCCGACTGCAACTGTACAAGGTACTGGTGAAATCTCATCTAGGGTTCAGTGAGTTTTGGTCCCCTGATTTAAGGAAAGATGACATTTCATTGGAGGCAGTTGACAGTTGTGAATTTTTAGGGTTCTCTACCTTAAAGGGTAGGTCATTATTCCTAAAATGTGGATTATTCCATTCAAGACTGAGACAGAAAGATTCTTTTATTTCTACTGGAAAGAAAGAATATGCAGAAATGGAGGATAATAGAGATGATAAGGAATGGAGGATCCTGGGGGAATGCTGCATGATGGAGAAACTATAGAATAATGGGGAGTGGAAGAAAATGCAGAATGGAAGAGTGAGTGAAGAATTATAGAAGCTCTTTCTTTAAAAATATTTCTTATATATTTATAGATTGATAAGCAGTACAATTTAGAATAATGAACAGGTTTGAGTTTCTGGGTGGCTGGAGGGGTGTGGTTAGTTCAGTTGGTTCAAATGCCTTTTCCACATGATGTAAGCCGTAACTAGTAGCCCCCAGATTATGAGTATATTATGTGAAGACAGACAATATGATGTCTAGCAACATATGCACAGTGAAAGGGACAGCAATACTTTCGAAACAGCAGAGGCCAATAAAATATTTGTAATGAAGTTATTGCAATAGTGTGGTGAAACACAATTACAATTCTGTCGCTGGAACATCAAGGTCAGCTGTATCTCCTGACAAATTCTCTTAAACTTGCACTAGAGGGAGCAGGACTTAAGGACAGTAATGGTCAGAGAATCCAACCTGCCCACACCTGAAAGAGTTTGGCATTCTTCCTGAAAGCCCAAAGTTTGATTAAGTTTTAGCTAGATTGTAATTTTCCTGAATTATTATTATAAGAGTCCAGGTGAAACTTCTAAGTAAATATTCCTCAACTATAAAGAAGAGGAGTTGCATTCACTAAGTGCTTGATCAATAACATTAAATTAGGTAATTTAAGTGTTAAGCACATAGAGTCTTAGAGTCATAGAGATGCATAGCACAGAAACAGACCCTTCAGTCCAACTCATCCATGCTGAACAGATATACTAACCTAAGATATTGTTAAAGTACTTTAGATGGGTCAGTTTTTGTCCAATGTGTGCAGGAAGGTTTCCTGACACACTATGTAGACAGGGCAACAAGGGGCGAGGCCACATTACATTTGGTACTGGGTAATAAACCCGGCCAGGTGTTAAATTTGGAGGTAGGTGAGAACTTTGGTGATAGTAACCACAATGTTTACTTTAGTGGTGGAAAGGTTTAGGTATATAATGCAGGGCAAGAGTTATAAGTGGGGGGAAGGCAATTATGATGACATTAGGCAAGATGTAGGATGCATAGGATGGGGAAGGAAACTGTAGGGGATGGGCATGATTGAAATGTGGAGCTTATTCAAGTAACAGCTACTGCATGTCCTTGATAAGTATATACCTGTCACGCAGGAAGGAAGTGGTCAAGCGAGGGAGCCGTGATTTACTAAAGAAATTGAATCTCTTGTCAAGAAGAAAAAGAAGGCTTATGTAAGGATGAGATGTGAAGGCTCAGTTAGGGTGATTGAGAGTTACAAGTTTGCTAGGAAGGACCTAAAGAGAGAGCTAAGAAGAGCCAGGTGGGGACATGAGAAGTTGTTGGCACGTTGGATCAAGGAAAACCCTAAAGCTCTCTATAGGAATGTCAGGAATAAAGGAATGATTAGAGTAAGATTAGGGCCAATCAGGGACAGTAATGGGAAGTTGTGCGTGGAGTCAGAGGAGATAAGAGAAGCACTAAATGAACATTTTTCATCAGTGTTATGAAGGTATAAGAGGTACTGTACCTTTAAGAGAGTTGAAAGCTAGTAAGGACTTAGAGAGGCACAGAGAGTCCAGAACAAGGTAACAATGTAACACTTGGTCAGAACAGCGAGCACTAGCCGGATTATTATGAAACAAAAACAAATTCAAGTTTGGCCAATGAGTTTAAATTATGCCCCAAGATACCAAACTCCAATAAAGTTTGAATTCCGTATTTTGACAATATTAAAACCAATGAAACAATCCGATGTTTTGGGGGTATAACTATCAGACGTTTTGAACAGTTACCCAGAGCGACAAAGAGAACTGCCAAAAGACCAACAGATGTAGGCTTCTCGTAAGAACTCTCTGAGACAATCCTGTCTAGAGAAGGAGGTCGCACAGAAAAAAATCGTCACCGAAATGGAGAGAAAATCTACAGAGGAAGATACAAAAAGAAGATTCAACAGCTTTGAAATTTGACTTTTGGAATCTTAATTAGCATTTTTTACCGGACCAGTATTGTAGACGTGGAGATAAAAGATAGGTTTAAGAGAAAGGGGTTGTAAATAGTTGTTAGTTAATATTCTCTGTTGGACTTAAAGAATAAAGTTCTGAAACTTTTTGTACTTTAAATAGTGACTTTGGGGATAGTTCTTTGCCTCTCGAATGTTAACAGATTACAGCCCGAGGTGAATCTTTTCTTTGTGGCTGGTTTAAATTAGCAGAATTTAAATTTAAATTACCCCATGTCATAAAAGTCAGTATTCACTCTGGAAAAAGACATTGTCATCAAGGAGAACACTGAGATATAGGCTACTAGACTAGACAGGATTGAGGTTCACTAGGAGGAGATGTAAGCGATTCTGGAAATGTGAAAACAGATAAGTCCCTGGGCTGGATAGGATCTATCCTCAGATTCTCTGGGAAGCCAGGGAGGAGATTGCAGAGCTTTTGGCTTTGATCTATATGTCATCATTGTCTACAGGAATACTGCCAGAAGACTGGAGGATAGCAAGTGTTGTCCCCTTGTTCAAGAAGGGAAGTAGAGGCAACCCTGGTAATTATCGACCAGTGACCTTTGGCTTTGGGTAAAGTATTGGAAAAGGTTATAAGTGAAAGGATTTATAATAATCTAGAGAGGAATAGGTTGATTAGGGATAGTCAACATGGTTTTGTGAAGGGTAGGTCGTGCCTCACAAACCTTACTGAGTGCTTTCAGAAAGTGACCAGACAGGTGGATGAGGGTAGAGTGGTTGATGTGGGGTAAAAGGATTTTGGTAAGGCATTTGATAAGGTTCCCCATGGTAGGCCATTGCACAAAATAAGGAAGCATGGGATTGAGGGTGATTTGACAGTTTGGATCAGAAATTGGCCAGCTGAAAGAAGACAGAGGGTGGTGGTTGATGGGAAATGTTCATCCTGGAGTTTAGTTACTAGTGGGGTATCACAAGGATTTGTTTTGGGCCACTGCGTTTGTCATTTTTATAAATGACCTGGATGAGGGCATAGAAGGATGGGTTAGTAAACTTACAGATGACACTAAGGTCAGTGGATTTGTGGATAGTGCTGATGGATGTTGCAGGTTACAGAGAGACATAGATAAGCTGCAGAGCTGGGCTGAGAGATGACAAATGGATTTTAATGTGGAAAAGTGTAAAGTGATTCACTTTGGAAGGAGCAATGGTGAGATTCTAGGTAATGTAGATGAGCAGAGAGATCTCGGTGTCCATGTAGACAGATTCCTGAAAGTTGCCACCCAGGTTGATAGGGTTGTCAAGAAGGCATACGGTGTGTTAACAATTATTGGTAGAGGGATTGAGTTTCAGTGACATGAGTCATGCTGCAGCTGTACAAAATTCTCGTGCGGCTGCACTTGGAGAATTGCATACTGTTCTGCTCACTGCATTATAGGCAAGATGTGGAAGCTTTGAAAAGGGTTCAGTGGAGATTTACTAGGATGTTGCCTGGTCTGGAGGGAAGGTCTTATAAAGAAAGGCTGAGGGACTTGAAGCTGTTTTCGTTAGAGAGAAGAAAGTTGAAAAGTGATTTAATTGAGACATATAAGATAATCAGAGGGTTAGATATGGTGTACAGGGAGAGCCTTTTTCCTCGAATGGCAATGGCTAGCACGAGGGGACAATGCTTTAAATTGAGGGGTAATAGATATAGGACAGACATCAGAGGTAGTTTCTTTACTCAGAGAGTAGTAAGGGCGTGGAACGCACTACCTGCAATAGGAGTAGACTGATCAACTTTAAGAGCATTTAAATGGTCATTGGATAAACATATGCACAAAAATTGAATAGCTTAGGTTAGATCGGCTTCATATTGGTTTCATAGGTCCACGCAACATCAAGTGCCAAAGGGCCTGTACTGTGCTGCAATATTCTATGTTCTAATCTAGTCCCATTTGCCAGCAATTGGCCCATATCCCTCCAAACCCTTCCTATTCATATATCTTTTAGATATCTTTTAAACGTTATAATTGTACCAGCATCCAATGCTTCCTCTGGAAGCTGATTCCATACTTGCACCACCCTCTATATGAAAAAGTTGCCCCTAAAGTCCCTTTTAAATCTTGCCCCTCTCACCCTCTCCCCTCTAGTTCTGGACTCCCCACCCCAGGGAAGAGTCCTTGTCTGTTTATCCTATCCATGCCCCCCATGACTTTATAAAGCTTTATGAGGTCATTGCTCAGCCTCTGATGCTCCAGAGAAAACACCCCCAGCCTATTCAGCCTCTCCCTATAGCTCAAATCACCCAATCCTCGCAACATCCTGACTTCATTTCAATAGATTCTTGTCCTGTCCAATTAATCCTTCACAATTAATCCTTAGTGATCTGGTTTAAAGATATCATTTTTTAATCCTATCACTGAAGAAGGGCATAGATAGGGAGGACAGGAAGAAATGTTTCCTTTTGATGGAGGGATCAATGACCGGGGCATAGATTTAAGGTAAGGGGAAGAAGGTTTAGAGGATATCTGAGGAATAGGTTTTTCACCCAGAGCGTGGTGGGAATCTGGGACTCATTGCCTGCAAGGATTGGACAGGCCAAAACCCTCAGAGAACATAGACACATTGTGCCCGAAACGTCGATTTTGCCTGTCCTCGGATGCTGCCTGAACTGCTGTGCTCTTCCAGCACCACTAATCCAGAATCTGGTTTCCAGCATCTGCAGTCATTGTTTTTACAACCCACCCAGGCCCATTCCCCTACATTTACCCCTCCACCTAACACTACGGGCAATTTAGCATGGCCAATTCACCTACCCTGCGCATTTTTTTTGGATTGTGTGAGGAAACCAGAGCACCCGGAGGAAACCCATGCAGACACAGGGAGAAGGTGCAAACTCCACACAGACAGTTGCCTGAGGCGAGAATTGAACCACAGCCTCTGGCGCTGTGAGGCAATAGTGTTAACCACTGTGCCACCGTGGGCGGCACGGTGGCACAGTGGTTAGCACTATTGCCTCACAGCGCCAGAGGTTGTGGTTCAATTCTCGCCTCAGGCAACTGTCTGTGTGGAGTTTGCACCTTCTCCCTGTGTCTGCATGGGTTTCCTCCGGGTGCTCTGGTTTCCTCACACAATCCAAAAAAAATGCGCAGGGTAGGTGAATTGGCCATGCTAAATTGCCCGTAGTGTTAGGTGGAGGGGTAAATGTAGGGGAATGGGCCTGGGTGGGTTGTAAAAACAATGACTGCAGATGCTGGAAACCAGATTCTGGATTAGTGGTGCTGGAAGAGCACAGCAGTTCAGGCAGCATCCGAGGACAGGCAAAATCGACGTTTCGGGCACAATGTGT
>NC_057723.1:64455899-64467601 GCF_004010195.1 Chiloscyllium plagiosum
CTTGTTAGGCCGAAGGGCCTGTTTTCATGCTGTAAGTAATCTAATCTAATCTAAAATAGGTGTGAGGTAGGCCATTCGGCCCCTCAAGCCTGCCCCCCCATTTCAATATGATCATGCAATTGCATATCCCATTCCTGCTTTCTTTCCATAAACCTTGATTCCTTTAGCTGCAGACCATGCCTGGCTCCCTCTTATCCAACAAATTGGCCCCAACAGCTTCCTGTGGGCGAGAATTCCCACAGGTTCACAACTCTCTGAGTGAAGAAATTCTTTCTCATCTCAGTCCCAAATAGCTTCCCCTTATTCTTGGCTGTGACCCCTTGTTTTGGATTTCACCAACATCAGGAACATTCTTCCTATCTAGCCTGTCCAGTGCCAACAGGATTTTATATGTTTCCATGAGATCCCCCCACATTCTTCTAAATTCCAGTCAGTCCTGCCATCCCGGGATTCAGTCTGGTGAATCTTCGCTGGATTCCCTCAACAGCAAGCATGTCCTTCCTCAGACTAGGAGACCAAAACTGCACACAATACTCAAGGTGTGGCCTCACCAAGGCCTTGTATAACTGCAGCAAGACATCCTTACTCCAATACTCAAATCCTCTCGCTATGAAGGCCAGCATGCCATTAGCTTTCCTCGCTGCCTGCTGCACCTGCATGGCAACCTTCAGCGACTATTCCACCGTGACACCCAGGTCTTGTTACACCTCATCTTTTCCTAAACTGCCACCATTCAGGTAATAATCTGCCCTCTTGTTTATGCCACCAATTGATTGATTTATTTATTGTCACGCGTTCCAAAGTACAGCGAACAGCTTTGTTTACAAGCAGTATAGGCAGATCATAGTAAGCCAGGAAGTACAGATTTAAAAAGCTTCGAGACATACAGATTACATTGCTTATTGAGGCTAAAGAGTCCATTCATCAATCTAATAGCGGCTGGGACAAAGCTGTTCCTGAACCTGCTGGTGCATGTGTTCAGGCTTCTGTATCTCCTGTCTGACATAAGAGGTTATAGAAGTTCATTACTGGAATGGGATGGGTCTTTGATGTTGTCGGCAGTCTTTCTGTAGCAGCAAACTGTGTAAGTCAGTCCATGGATGGAAGGTTGGCTTCCATGATGGTCTGGGCTGTGCACATTCCCTTCTGTAGTTTCTTATAGTCCTGGGCAGAGCAGTTGCCGTACCAGGCCATTATGCACCAGGACAGTATGCTTTCTATCTGTAAAAGTTGGTGAGGCTCCTTATGGACATGCTGAATTTCATGAGTCACCTGAGGAAGAAGAGTCGTTGAGCCTTCTTGATGATTGCATCTACGTGGGAAGTCCAAGGCAGGTTGTCGGTTATGGTCACTCTGAGGAACTTGACGCTCTGCACCCTCTCAACCCCAGTTCTGTTGATGTAGATGGGGCATGTTCTCCTCCTTTCTTTCTGAAGTCACTGATCAGTTTTTTAGTTTTGCTGAAGTTAACAGAGAGGTTGTTCTCACTGCACCAGCTCAGCAAACCCTTTATCTCCCTTCCGTACTCTGACTTGTTGTTGTCAGATATCCGTGCTACAGGTACACAATTCTTTACCTGAAATCCTTGGAGTCAGTTGTTTTTTGGAATTTGGAATTTTTCAGATTTCAGAATAAATGATATTTTCACAGTGGAATAAAAAAGAATGACCGAACAGCAGGCAGACATGTGGATAGTACAGCCTGCCAAGCGCTGGGCCACGCCACCACATCACACCTGAGTGACATGAATCGAATGGGTGTGGAGTTGGGTCACCTGCCCGCATGCCAAAATGATGCTCCACACTCCACAAAAAGAATTTTGGACTCCGGAGCTTTTCGGATTTCTGAATTTTGGATAAAGGATTGTGTACCTGTACTGTGGTGATATCATCAGCGAACTTGCAGATGGCTTTCATTTGGAATATGGCAACACAGCCATGGTCTACAGGGAGTATATTATGGGGCTGAGGACCTCACATTTATCCACGTTATATTGCATTTGCCAAGTGTTTGCTAACTCAGCCAGCCTGTCCAAGTCACCCTGCAGCCTTCTCGCATTCTCATAACATTTAAGAAGTATTTAAATGCTGAATTGTGATGCCAAGGCATGCAAAGCTACAAAACTGCTGGGAAATGGGATTAAAATAGTTAGGTACTTGTTTTTGACCAGCATGGGACGGGCCCAAGGGCTGTAGACCTCCATAACTCCAGGTGCAGTGTCACCATGGCCCAGTATAAGTGAAGTATAGCCTGCGTACTTTTGTTTTCAATTTACGTCACCAATAAATATGACTTTCTGTTTGCTTTCCTGATTACATGCAGTGCCTATACCTTTTGTGATTCAACTCAGATCCTTCTGTATCTCAGAGCTCTGTAATCTCTCACCATTTTAATAATAATTTTCCCTTTCATAATCTAACCTGCCAAGATGCAAAATTTCATGTTTCCCCATATTGTATTCCATTTACTGCATCTTTGCCCACTCACTTATCATATCTACATCTTTTTGCAGCCTCCTTAGGTCATTTTCTTTTTTCATTTTTGCTAATCTGGCCTTGAAAGTCCCTCTCAGGAACTATTCAATCATGAACAACCTCAAAGCCTGCTCCCTTCTGGCAAAACATTCTCTTTCCTGTGTTTACATTCCTATTGACTCTGAAAATGGCACAAATTTAGTATTTTACAAATGGCTTCTCCAAACCAGTACAATTGCTGGATTTTTATGAGCTCTAATGTGGCTCAGTTACATGCAACAAATGCTGCTTCTGAACCTGTCAACCTTCACTCTTAGCCGGTCTTAATATTGAAAGGTTTCTGACCAGAATGGGACACAGTAGTCAAGGTAGGACTGACTGGGACGAGACACAATACTCAAGGTGGGACCTACCAGGACTAGATACGGTGATTGAGGTGGGACTAATGTGACCCTTATATAGATTGATTGCGACATCCTCTGACTGTATATGCTGAGGTTGTGGTCCAACATTATTTTGCCTTTTGGCTACTCTGTTTGATCATCTTTAGTGCCCGATCATGCTTGATCCGACATTCCTTATATCCATTGCTCTTTGCCTCTTTAATTTTTCTGATTGATTTTCCATTCATTCCAGAGAGCTCTTTCCTTTTCCTCTCTGCAAGCTATAAATATTTCCACTTGGTACCACTTTTAATTTGTTTATTAAACTATCTTAGGTGTGGTGTGACCTGATTAGTATTGGGTTTGTGTGTACCTCAGTCTTGGTGTATTTTGGCTCCATATTGTAAAATTGCAATCTTGTTGTTATGATTTGGACTCTGAACTGATACTGCGGGTGTGTGTTAATCTCCAAGCAGAGTGAGTCATGAAACTAAAACAAACAGTGTCACTCCCAGCGCCCTGTGTTCATAATAATTTCATTTCCTGTAGTTGTCTTACTCTCTGATGCTGTGTGGAAATACTTTGGAATCTGTAAGGATGCAGACTGAAGCTGGTTCATTTCATCTCACGTGTAAATATTGCATTGAGAATCCAAAACCTGCTGTGAAGACGTGTCTGAAATGTGAAACGTCTTTTTGCTCTCAACACTTAAAACCACATTTACTGAAAGAGGCCTACAGAGATCACACACTCATTGAGCCTGGGGTTAAAGTTACCGAGAGACACTGCCCTGACCATCTGAAGCTGCTACAGCACTATTGTAAAGAGGATGCAGAGTGTGTGTGTGTTTCCTGTACAATTATAGGGAAACATAAATCCCACACATTACTGAGCCTGGATCAGGCACAAGCTGCAATTACGGTAAGTGATATTATTTCTAAGGTTAAATACAATGTGTTGTTTTTGTAAGACCTGAGCATTTGAAATAATAATCCCTCTTTCTGCATCAAGGACTTGAGCTCTCTTTGAGGGTGGTTTTTCAGAATATCACGACAGTGTAGTTGTAGTGCAGTATTGTGTGATGCGGCACTCTGTGCACATATGTATACTGACGCATGGCTGTATAGTTCCAAAAACATTTTGGAACAATATAACATTAAGGTTGTGAGTTTGGAAGGTGTTGACTAAAGATCGTTAGTGATTTTCTGCAGTGCATCTTGTAGATAGCACACAATGCTACAACTGAGTGTTGATGGTTGGAGGGACTGAGCGCTTGTGGATGTGGTGCCATTCAAGTGGGCTGCTTAGTCCTGGTGGTGTCAAGCTTCTTGAGGCTGCACTCATCCAGGCAAGGGGGGAGTATTCCATCTCACTCCTGACTTGTTCCTTGTAGATGGTGGACAGGCTTTGGGGAGTCAGGAGGTGAGTTTTCATAGTCTCTGACCTGCTATTGAAGCCACTGTATTTCTGTGGCTTGTCCAGTTTCTGGTCAATGGCCAATCACAGTTTGAATCCTTTGGAATAGCTGTCTAAAGGTATTTGCCAAAACTCGTTTCCATAGCCTCATCACATTACTCAGTGACTGCCTCCGGCTCAGACTCACCCCATGTAGATTCCAACTCAAGCTTCATCCTTTGTGTTTTGAATCCAGCCAGGATCACAGGTATCACTGTGATGTTCAACATTCCAGAGATGGCTGAACTCTCCCATGTGTTGCCATATGCACACTGTCCACCTCCCTCTCCATCAGCACCATCCCATGCTGGCTCAGAGCTGCCCTAACCCTCAGTTCCACTTCATTCTCTGGCTCATTCAACGTGCTAACATGAAACATTTTTTTTCCTTTCAGACATTAAGGAACACAAGATGCAATAACTGAGAGATACTCTCACCCCTCTGGAACCTTCCTACCCTCCCCTCCCCTCTGACTCCATTGCCCTCTCCCAACCCTACCTCCTGTCATGCATCTACTCTCCCTTCTGATCTTCTGCTCTCTGATGCTGAATGGGTTGGACCCAGCAAAGGTCTCAGTTTGAAGCATCTGCATTCTCACCTGAATACATTTCGGGCCTTAGCCACCATGTCCATTTCTTTAGACAAATGATCTCTCCTTGTCCCACAGATCCCTTTACCCAGCTCCAACACTCTCCATCCACCTGGACCCTTCCCTCTGGTCCCTGCACGTGACCTGTTCATTGAGAACTGTTGATGTGACATTTGTCATCTCAATTTCTCTATCCCCCCTTTCCCATTCCAACCCATCTCCCCTTGAACTGACTGCACTCCTTGCTCTCAGATCCAACCCTGACTTTGTCATTAAGCCTGCTGACAAAGGTGGTGTCGTTGGTGTCTAGCATATTGACCTTTACATTGCAGTGACCGACCACCAGTTCTCAGATACCTCCTCCTATCATCCCACTGGACCATGACCCCACCATATGGAACACTAGACCATTGTGTCGATAGTTATCACTAACCTTGTTTCATCTGGTGGTCTCCCCTCTACTATCTCCAAGCTCATAGTCTCCCCAACCCTGCAGAGCCCGCTTCTGACTCCTTTTCAAAAAAATATTTTCTGAAGTAGGGTCACTGGACCCTAAACGTGAACTCCGATTTCTCTCCACAGATGCTGCCAGACCCGCTGAGATCTTCCAATGGTTTCTGTTTCTGGAATGACTTTCTGCATGTCTTTCTAGGATGAACTGGAGAAGGAAATCAAGAAGCTGCAGGGAGTCCAGCAGAATTGTTCCACCAAACAGCGAACATTGGAGAGATCAGAGGCTGAAATCAAGGTGGGGAAAAGTGGGACTTTATTTAGAGATGGTTTCACTGTTTTCCAATCCAAAGATCGAAGACCCTCTGTGTTCATGGATTTTATCCACAGGCCTCCTAGTCTGACCATCCTGATCTTTGTCAAATACCTCACCCTAAAAATGAGTCCAATAATCCCTCCATCATTTCAAATACCTCATTCATGACCCTCTCAGCCTGTCTTTCTCTCAAACGCCTCATCCCTTGATGCTGATTCCCTGACCTAAAATTTGTTGTCTTCTGTTTCTTTCTAGTCACTGTCCACTCATGAATCTCAATCTCCCACAGCAGGTATGGTCCAGATGTGAATGGCAGTTCGATTCCCCAGTCTAAATACAGTGCACTTACTTTTAGACTCAAAGTAAGCCTATTTTCCCTCCCCGTGGACACATCCCACTGCTTGTCTATCTGTAATGGTGGTGGAGTGATCAAGACAAACGGTCCTGTCCCTGGAAAGTGCTGTGTGCTCAGGGTAACAGCTATGAGAAAGGGAGTTGTGTAATGAGAGTTGGTTTGGTTTTCAGACCCGAATCAATGATTGGAAAGGGAAGTCAACACAGAGCTTCTCTGAATGGAGGAGAAAGCTGGATGAAGATGAAGAATCCACCATGAGAGTGATCGATGAGGAGGGACTCCAAGCTCTCTCTCAGATTCGAAGCTGTTCTGAAGCATTAAACAGCAAGATGGAACAGATTGCATTAATAGATGGAGAAATCCAGAGTCTGTTACAGAGAGACCCTCTCTCCCTTATTCAGGTACAAACACTAACTGGGTTTCTGTGAATCTAATAACAGGGCAAATTATTGAAAGATTGTTGATGGAGCTGAGTATTCAAGTTGGCCTTCAATCCTGCCCTCAGAGTTGTGGTACTGGCGGTGTACTGCCCTTGGATTGTTGGTACTATTCCATGACGGAGTGCAGTGAAATGTGGGATTGTTCCTCATTTTTGGGAATCGCCCCACTTAATGTTTCATGCTGAACTCTTCCTCTCAATCCCAAATTCACTGTTTGGTTTCGTTGAGTGTTGGCTTGTTCGTTGACTGAATTTATCTCCTCTCTTTATTCACAGAACTCAAAACAGCTCCTTTCCAGGTAAGTCCCTCTCAGTCATACAGTAGCTGCCGCTGATGGAGGACCTCCCATGTACCTGAAGCAGAGTGAAGGCAGAATCACAGCTTGGAACCTTTCCCAGTTATAATGCTTTCACACTGTGGGAACAGTGAGTGATGTTTCACTGTAATTTGACATACAGACAATATGGGTGGGAAGTGGAACATTCTACATGTAAACTGACAACACTGTCTCCATCGCTCCGGGAAGAAAATAGAAACTCCAGAGACCCCCTTGGGGAGGTTAGGGAAGGGAAATGAAGGCTGAAAGGTGAAGACTGGGGAGGGGCGGGGGGTTGCTGAAGGTTTTCTTGTGGGACCTGGGAGCCTGTTGTTCCTCCTGGCCTACAAGGGGGTGATAAAAGGAGCCGGTCATTAGTGCTGGCCTCGGCCAGTCAGGTCCTCCTGCCTCTGATTGGTTGCCGGACAGCTAATGGTGCAGACCTCCTCCTGACCACCTCTCACACTCCAGCCACCACCTTAATGATATAACCCAGGCTTGGACTTCCTAATATTAACTAGACCCTGATGGGCTTTCACAAGAGCCTTGTCCAAGTCCTGATTTGTGTTAAAATTGAAAAGGGTGGGAAAGGGGTCAGTTTGGGATCAGGATCCCTGCCCTGTCTCTCTGTCCTGTAAGTGGGAGGGTGTTTAAAGTTGGAACGTTGGACAGAGAACGTTGCTGATCATGAATCTCTGGTAGGCTGTTCCTTCTGTCTACATTTCACATGATTGCAGTGAGTGTGTTCCTGCAATGCACAGCGGAGCTTTCTGAGCACACATTGGAGACCTGCAGTTAATAATCATTCTGAATATTGGAAAGATGAGGCTCCAGGGCAGTGGAACGAAACTGACTGAACACAGATAGATTTGCAAATCACAAACTGATCTGAAGCAACAGTAAACCAGGATCCCACTACTCGAGCCGAGTCCAGTGTGAACTCAGGGAGAGGGTTAATCCCAGGATTCTGACATTTTCAGGATGGTTTGCTGTGGGAGGTCAGTACAAGCAGTAAAAGGGGGGACAGATTGTTGCATTGATCACTCATTCCCCTTTGAATTTCTGATCTGAAAGGACCTACTGATCAAACCATTCTCTCCTCTTCAATTTCAGAGTGACTGAGATTCAGAAAGTCCCAGAGCGAGCTGTTCCAGTGTTCACCCTGAACCTGACCGATATATCAGAACACCTCCAGAAGAAACTGAATGGATGGGAAAAGTACCACTCAGACATCTTGGCAGTCATCAGTAAGAACATTCAGCTTCTCTCCAATCTAAGGGAATGGGAACGGGTCGGGTTAGTTGTGTTTAGATAGCTGGGAATATTCCTGAACTTTCATGTCAGCTCCCTGTGTGTGCATCAGGAACCCATTCTTCACCCTTAGTCTCCAAACTCAGTAACAACACAATTTGCTAAATCATCTCCTCCACCAACTCTTCCTGATACACAATGCAACCTCTGCTGGAACTCAGCATTTCACCTGGGACTTGCTCTCTGTCCACTTGTGTATCCCACTCTCAATCTTAGCATTTTCATTGTTCTCACCATCTCTGAGGGCTCCAACACAATGTTGTTCCATGTCCAGTACTCTAGCAAGTTTTAAAATCTGCACTAACTGTTGACTGTACCTCCCCTTCACACGGTGTTGTATAGCACCCATTTCATCTCACAGCCACTGGCCACTGTGTCCTCTCATACCCACTGTGTACAGGAGGTATGGCTAACTCAAGTGAGTAGAGTTTTACAATGTTCACACTGACTGTACAGACTGGGATCACACATTACTCGAAAACAGGGATTTTGACTCAAGGCCATTAATTTAATATGAGAAGATTTCAGTCGATGAGGTAATATGGGGCTAACAGAATCTGTGAGATATTGAAACTCCCTCGCTACAGCTGTCACTCACTGAACTGAGTGGAATAGCTCTGTTTGACCGATCTCTTCTCTCCTCTCTAGGAAAAAGCCCATTGAGCCTGGATGCAAAGACAGCAAACTGCTACTTGGTTCTGTCTGACGATGGGAGATCAGTAACTCTTGCTGAACAGCAACAGCCCTATCCATCTCACCCAGAAAGATTTGAAGATTATTATCAAGTTCTTTCTTCCCAGAGCTTCTCCTCAGGATCCCATTCCTGGGAAGGAGAAAGTGATGGGAAGGAATGGGGAATGGGGATTGTGTATGGGAGTATTGATAGGGTCGGACAGTACTCTTGGTTTGGGGAAAGCAGTAATTCCTGGTGTTTATATCTTGGCAGTGATGCTGTCACAATCTGGCATGATAATGAACGCACTGATCTTCCAATGATCCCATCCACAAGCAGGATCCAAGTCCAATTGGACTATGAGGTTGGGACGTTATCATTTTACCAGGTCACTGACTCACTAAAACATTTACACACAATTCAAACCACATTCACTGAACCAGTGTTCCCAGCGTTTTGTTGTTATGACAAATCCTTAAAACTGGTAAATTAACCCTGATTGCTGAGATTCCTTTCTGGAGTTGACATGTATGCCAATTATTATAAATCATCATGTCGTTAAAGATTGAGTGCTGAGCACTTCAGAAGCTTATCAGTTATTTCTATTAGTTGAAAGTTTTGAAGAAATCCCTGTGAGTGTCAGAGTTGTTGATTTATATGGACCCCTGAACAAAATTCAATACCTGTACAAAACACTTTTCCAGAAAGTAGAACCTCTGTGTTAGAAGTTGAATTTTGATTTGTTTGGAAATGAGTTCGGAGATAGAGAGTGGGGGTAAATGGTAATGGGTTCATACATTGGGCTTGGTATTCAAGATATTCCCTCCAGATCTCTACTGGGCCTTATTTCATTACTTTGTTTTTAGATGATTTGAATGAGAATATAAAATGTTGTCTCTGCGAAATAAAGTATTATTAATAAAGTCAACAAATTATTTTAAGCCAGTGAATCATCATCAGAACTCTTTGTTTTAGAGTTCAGCAGATGGAGTATTTCTGTTTGGCTAGAGACTGTGGGGAACAAAGTGAGACAGGGTCTTCGAGCTAATATGGAGACTAGCAACATCATAGCGTATGAAATTAACACAGGTAAGTGGCTTCGAGACAGATGAAAGTTCATGACATCATGGAACAAAAGGCTGTCTCCACTTGTATTGAGAAGGATAGGCACACATTTAACAAAACCTGCAAAAGAGGAAAATGTATCATGGGAGAATAAAAGCACTTTGCCACGCATTGAGTAATTGTGTCCTGGAATACAGTGCCCGGAAGTGCCATGGAAGGGGAGAATTCAATTGTTACAGTGATGGGAATTGCAGGTTATCTGATGAGCAGCAGAGGGCGGCTGTGGCTCAGTCTTCTCATTGATCTCCAGTCTCCAGCCCCACCTTGTGGTTGGTGTAGGAGTTGCAGCCTCCCTCCTTCCTGCAGCTCCTTGTATTTCTCACTGGATTTCACACTAAGTAAACTCCCTGTCCCAAGTGGCATCAAATTTTCCCAAAGCGGCTTTATGGGAGTCTTTACACAATGAATATCTAATGCCTGGTTTCACAGGGTGACCGAAAACATGGCAAAAAAAAAGAAACTACAAGATGTATCCTCATTCAAATAAAACAAACTCAGCAAGTTTGCAGACCTCAGTGGTTCATTGTAGTTTCATTAAACTGTGCAAATATCTTGTGTTAATCTGTGGAATACATCTTGTTGATCTGGGCAAAAAATGTTGCATCAATTTGTTGAAAAAACTTGTGTTACTTTGTGCAAACATCATGTCCAACCGGAACTCTATCAATAAACACATTGACTTGGACCCCATTTAGCACCCTCTGAGAAAAAGAACAGGAAATTACATCATCAACCCAAAGAAACCTGAACACATAAATTGAAAGTGGGTCACTAACACTGGTGCTTCACCGGAGGCTCACTGAATATGGTGACAAAAATCTTCCAGCTCAGCGAGCAAACTTGCATCCAGAACCTAAACCTGAGCTACAAATCTTTTCAAAACTCGCCAATTCTTTCCTTAATTTGAGAAATAAGACCGTGCTCACCTGTATCAATTTGTACAAAGAATGCGTGTTCAGTTGTACAAATGTCTTGTGTTAGTTTGTGTAGTAAACTTGTGTAATTTTGTATTGAGTGTGTGCCTGGAGCTGCTCAGGGTTTGAACCAGCAGCTTTGTGTGTGTGTGTATGTGTGAGTATTCCCAGGATGGGTCCAGTCAGGCGGTTTGAGGAAAGGACAGGGACGGACTGGGACAATCCTGGTCTAAACCACTGACCTGCTGCTTTCCCTCTGTAATCCCACAAAGATGATGATTGGTGTTTTTCATACCTGTGGGAGATGTGTTCCAGATACTGAGAGTGGGAGTTAACTTGATGAGCTGGGATTTGGGAGGAGCTGGGATTTGAGTGACAAACGTGGTGGGGGGTATTTAAACCTGGCTCAGGCAGCCATTAGCTCTTGCCATGTGGAGTGACCAGGGGTGAGTATTGGTGAGTTACTCTCTCAATTTGTCTGTCTGCCTGTGTGTGTGAGAGTGTGTGGGTTGTGTTTGAATCTGCATCCCAGTTTTGATCCTTTAGGCTTCCCCAAGGCAGGCTGTGTCCCTGCAGGGATCCTGGAGCAGGCTCTGTGCCTGATGGGACACAGAGAGAGAGAAACCATGGGGAGAGGGAGCTGGGACCAGCTGGAATGGTGAGTATGGTTGCCTTACCCTCTTGATGTCTCTCCTTGCCTCACCTTTGTCTGTACCTCACTTTTCCCCTTCCTGCTCTTTCCCTCTCTGTCTGTCTCTGTTTCATTCTCACTCTCTCTGAGCCTGTCAGTTTTTGCCTGTATCTGTTTGTCTGTTTCTCTCCATCCACCTTGCTACCTGTCTGTCTTGCACTCTTCCTCTTTATCTTTGTTTCTCACTTTCTTTCTTTCTCTCTCTCTCTC
>NC_057723.1:64468079-64479349 GCF_004010195.1 Chiloscyllium plagiosum
AAAATAGAATGTATCTGCAAATATAATTCTGCACATACATATTTACCCATCAACTCATATGTGTGTGCATGCACGTGTGAGGGAGAGAGAGAGTGCATGTGAGTGTGAGTGCACATGTCTCTGTCTCTATCTCTGTCCCTATCTGCCTATCTCTCTATCTCTCTCTCTCTGTGCCTGTGTCTCTCTGTCTCTGTCTGTCTCTCCCTGCCCTGCTTGACATGCAGGCATTTCTAACTTGACCTTCAATCTCTTATTTCCTTTCCTTTTCTCAAATATAACAGCAGAGTTTGAGAATTTAAAACAATAATCACATGTCTGCTCCTCAACACACACATTTTCCCCTCTCTGCTTCCCGGCCCACACTCCCCCACATACACTCCCCCCAACACGGGACTGGGGAGATCATGGGGACTGAAATCTGATTGAGAGGCTTGGAGTGTTTTTATATCAAATTAAAGACACCCAGGTGTGTGTTACCGACTGGAATATAATTGACGGGTTCAGGGTAGTTTATATATGGAATAAAAGATACTGTGAGTAGTTACAGACTTGAATCTAATTGAGGGGCTTGAGGTCGTTTATATATGGAATAACAGATAACCGGGAGTGAGTTACAAACTGGAATCTAATCAAGGGGATCAGAGTAGTTTATATCTGGAATAACAGCTACCTGGGAGTGAATTACACACTGGAATCTAATCGAAAGGTGTGAGGTAGTTTATATTTAGAATAACAGATGCACAGGAGTAGTTAAAGATTCAAATCTCATCGAGAGGTTTGGGGTGGTGTCCATAACAGATACCCAGGAGTGAGTTACAGACTGGAATCTAATCGAGAGGTTCGGGGAGGGCTATGTATGGATTAACAGATATCCGGGAGTGAGTTACTGACTGGAATCTAATCTAGGGGTTCGGGCTGGTTTATATATGCAATAACAGATATCTGGGAGTGAGTTACAGACTGGAATCTAATCAAGGCATTTGGGTGGTTAAGATAGGGAAAACCAGAAACCCAGGAGTGAGTTACAGACTGGAATCTATTCGAAGGGTTCACGGTGGGTTACATTTGGAATAACAGATAACCTGGGAGTGAGTTCCAGATTGGAATCTAATTGAGGTGTTCAAGGTGGTTCAGGGAGGGAAAAACAGATACCCGAGAGTGAGCTACAGACCAGAATCTAATTGAGGGGATTGGGGTGGCTTATATATATAATAACAGATATGTGGGAGTGAGTTACAGACAGTGGTGTAATCGAGGGGTTTGGGGTGGATTATATATGGAATAACAGATACCTGGGGGTGAGATACAGACTGTGATGTAATCGAGGGGTTTGGGGTGCTTTATAGATGGAATAACAGATACCGTGAATGAGTTATAGACTTGAATCTAATCAAGGGGATCAAGGTGGTTTATGCATGAAACAGTAGATACCCGGAGGTGAGTTGCAGACTGAAATCTAATCGAGGATTTTGGGGTAGTTTATATATGGAATAACAGATACCTTGGAGTGAGTTACAGACTGGAAACTAATCGAGGGGATTGGGGTGGTTTATATATGCAATAACAGATACCTGGGAATGAGTGACAGACTGTGATGTAACCGAGGGGTTCAGAGTGATTTTAGATGGAATAACAGATACCACAAATGAGGTACAGACTGGAATCTAATCAAGGTGATCAGGGTGGCTTATGCATGAAATAGTAGATACCTGGACGTAAGTTGCAGACTGGAATCTAATCGAGGGGTTCAGGGTGGTTTATATATGGAATAACAGATTCCAGGGAGTGACTTAAAGACTGAAATTCAATCGAAGGGTTTGGGGTGTTTTATATTTTGGATAACAGATAACCAGGAATGAGTTACAGACTGGAATCTAATTGAGGGTTTGGGTGGTTTATGTGTGGAATTACAGATACTGGGTGTAAGTTACAGACTTGAATCTAATCGAGGGTTTCAGTGTGGGTTATATATAGAATAACAGATCCCCAGGTGTGAGTTACAGGCTGGAAGCTAATTGAGGGGTGCAGGGTAATTTATATTTAGAATAGCAGATGCATGGGAATAGTTAAAGGTTCAAATCGCGTTGAGGGGTTCGGGATGGTTTATATACAGAATAACAGATACTCAGGTATGAGTTACTGGCTCACCGTCCCCATCAAACACTCCCAGAACAGGGACAGCATGGGATTATGACTTGGGGGCGCTGGTGTTGAACTGAGATTGACAAAGATAAAAATCACACAACACCAGGTTATAGTCCAACAAGTTTATTTTGATGAACAGCTTTCAGAGCACTGCTCTTTCATCAGGTGCTTGTGGAGAATAAGCTATAAGCTATAAATTCTGTGATCCAAATCCTATTCTCCACAACCACCTGATGAAGGAGCAGCACTCCAAAAGCTAGTGCCTCCAAATAAACCTTTTGGACTACAACCTAGTGTAGCATGATGATTCTATGACTCTATGACAAAGTTAGGCAGCATTGTAGACAGTGCAAATCAATTAGAAAGGATGGTTGATAGACTGGGTGAATGGGTAAAACTGTGTTAGAATGAGTTCAGTGCAAGCTGGTATGTGGTTATTAACTTGGAGTACAAAAAAAGAGCACAAAGAAGTTTGAAAAGAATGATCCTGAACTTCAGGGGTTATATTCTGTGGAGAGATTGTACAAATGAGGCCGGTTTTCTATCAAATTGAGATGGTTAAGGGGTGATCTGATCGACATCTTCAAAATATGAGCAGCACAAGGCAGGGTAGATCAAGGTCAACGATTCCCGCTAGATGGAGATTCTAGAATGTGAGGGAGCAGAATGAGGGCCCAGACCATTCAGGAGAGATGTTAGGAAGCCCTTTGACACACAAAGGGTAGATCAGTTTTGGAACTCTCTTCCACAAACAGCAATGGATGCTGGATCAGTTGTTCAGGTTAAATCCTACACTGTCCCCATCAACACTCTCAGGACAGGGCCTGTACAGGGTAGATACATGGGCAAGCTCCCTTTACTGCATCCCCATAAAACATTTCCAGGGAATGGACAACACTGTACCCATCATTCCCTCCCTGGTCAGGTAAAGCATTAAGTTTGATACAGAATAAAGCTCCCTTGATGATATCACAATCAAAAAAAT
The DNA here is from genome assembly GCF_004010195.1 of Chiloscyllium plagiosum. Taxonomy (NCBI): domain Eukaryota; kingdom Metazoa; phylum Chordata; class Chondrichthyes; order Orectolobiformes; family Hemiscylliidae; genus Chiloscyllium; species Chiloscyllium plagiosum. Next base: position 64,471,210 of record NC_057723.1, read on the forward strand.
TAACAGTAGGTATAATCTGATGAGAGACACTGATTTAAACTCACTCCTTACTTTCCCCATCTTACACAGTCACACGTAGACACACTCAAACACACAGTCACAAACACGCACACAGACATATGCACACAGAAACACATACACAACAAAAATGGAAGTACTTGACAAATTTAACACTAAGTTCTTTGTTGCATTCTCTCTGTTCTGTTCTGATTCCCTGTTAGATTGCTGGCTCCGAACATCCACATGGACAGTTGTCCTAATTCCATGTGCGATGTGTCCTGCTCCCAAAAAAAAGTGTCTGATTCCAATCCAGAGTGTGATACAGGAGCCTCTCAGTGTTGTGGGGAGGTGAGTCTTGAACCTGACCTAAGTGTGTGAATGTCCTGTGTTTATCTGACATCCAGGGATTCTTTATTTGGAAATCCGAATATATTTGGTCATTCCATGTCCCTGTGTAACTGGGTGAGCGAGTGTGTGCGTGTGTGTACAACCAGGGCCCTGCATTATTGGGTCAAATATGACTTTACTCCAGGACTTATTGAGTATTCAACAATATTTTCCAGATCCTTGTACACAAATCGCAGAAAGCCATTGTGATGGTGTCACCCAATTTGAAGTGTTTTTGACACATTTTCCCCTCTCCTGTGATGACAGAATTCCAGATCCATAACTGAATCCTTCTCAGTTCCTGCCCCCAGGTTAACATTGTACTGTTGAGACTGTGTTGTCCCTCCTCAGTCTAACATCCAAACATCATCGCTTCCCATCTCACAGTATTCCATCGGCAGAAGCCTGAGAGATGGTAATGTACAAACTGTGAGAGGGCATTGTAATCTGCAAAACCAGGCTGAAGGATTCTGAAGGTGTCAGCCATCTTAAACATGTTGATGGCAGCCATTTCATGTTAGCTCAGCACTGACATTGACTTTATAAATAGGGAGAGGCAGGAAAGAGTGGGGACTTGGGGAATCAATGTGTATCTGAGTGCAGTATAGATTCCCCAGAATGATAGCTGGACAGCAAGGGGTCGCTGGGAAGGGAGGGAAATGACCTAAACCCAGGATTGTCTCCCTGGGATTTAGAAAGATCAGAGGGAATGAATTTTTTTGTGACAATAATGGAAACTGTGGGATAGATAGAGATAAAGGCTTCTTGCTGCTTCTGGGTCTAGGATTAGAATCAACGTCTAAAACTCTAACAATACTCTTACACCCTCTCACTCTCATTCGGGGCTTTACACATCGAATAACAGTTACATAAGAGTGAGTTACTGACTGGAATCTAATCGAGGGTTCAGTGGGGATTTACGTACAGAGTAATAGGTACCAGGAATTGAGTTACAGCCTAGAATCTATTTGAGGGGTTCAGGGGGATTTATATATGATGTAACTGAGAGTCAGAAGAGAGTTACACACCAGAATCTAATTGGGATGTTTGAGTGGTTTAGCTATAGATTAATAATTAGCCAGGAATGAGTTAAAGACTGGAATCTACTTGAGGGTATCGGGGTGGTTTATACACAGAGTGACAGATGTTACAGACTGGAATCTAATTGAGGGGTTCAAACTTTTTTTTAATATTAACATAACAGTTATCCTGGAGTGAGTTATCAAGATGATAGAAATTACATCATGCCATGAGACCATAAGACATAGGAGCAGAAACTAGGCCATTAGGTCCATCCAGTCTGCTCTGCCATTCAATCATGGCTGATACGTTTCTCAACCCCATTCTTCCAATTTCTCCCTGTAACACTTGATTCCCTTGTTACTCAAGAACATATCTATCTCAGTCTTAATATACTCAGCCTTCAGTGGCAATGAATTCCATATACTTACCACTCTCTGGCTGAAGAAGTTTCTCCTTATCTCCATTCTAAAAGGTCTTCCCTTTACTCTAAGATTATGCCTTTGGGTCCTAGTCTCTCTTTCCAATGGAAACATCTTCCCAACATTCACTCTGTCCAGGCCATTCAGTATTCTGCATGTTTCAATTAGATCACCCCTCATCCTTCCAAACTCCATCGAGTATAGACCTAGAGTCCTCAAATGTTCCTCATATGTTAAGCTTTTCATTGCTGGGACCATTCTCGTGAACCTCCTCTAACATGCTCCAGAGCCAGTAGATCCTTCCTGAGAGATGGGGCCCAAAACTGCACACAACACTCCAAATGTGGTCTGTCCAGAGCCTTATAGAGCTTCAGAAGTACATCCCTGCTTTTATATTCAAGTCCTCTCCAAAATAAGTGCCATCATTGAATTTGCCTTCCTAACTACTAACTCAACCTGCAGGTTTACCTTGAGAGCATCCTGGACTAGAACTCGCAAGTCTCTTTGCACTTCAGATTTCTGAATTTTTGCCCCATTTAGAAGATAGCCTAGGCCTCTAAAATTCCTATCAAAGTGCATGATCGCTCCATCTGCCACTTCTTTGCCCACTCTCCTAACCTGTCTAATCCTTCTTCACCCTTCCCACCTCCTCAATGCTACCTGTCTCTCTACCTATTAGATTAGATTACTTACAGTGTGGAAACAGGCCCTTCGGCCCAACAAGTCCACACCGACCCGCCGAAGCGCAACACACCCAGACCCATTCCCCTACATTTACCCCTTCACTTAGCACTATGGGCAATTTAACATGGCCAATTGACCTAACCTGCACATTTTTGGATTGTGGGAGGAAACCGGAGCACCTGGAGGAAACCCACGCAGACACGGGGAGAATGTGCAAACTCCACACAGAGAGTTGTCTGAGGCGGGAATTGAACCTGGGTCTCTGGTTCTGTGAGGCAGCAGTACTAACCACTATGCCACCGTGCCGTCCTATTGTTGTATTGTCTGCAAACTTAGCCAGAAAGCCTTCAGTTCGTTCAACGAGATCATTAATATAGCATGGCCTTCGCCCAACTGGTCCATGCTGACCTGTTTTCTTAAACTGAGCCATTTGCACTGTTCCTATCCTCACACCCATCTGAATGTCTTTTAAATGTTGTTATTGTACTCACCTCTATCATTTCCTCTGGCAGCTCCTTCCATAAATGTACCACTGCTCTGTGTTAAAAGTTGCCCCTCAAGTCCCTTTTAAATCTTTCCCTTCTCACCTTAAAGGTACACCCTTCATGATTTTATCACCCTCTGTCAGGTCACCCCTCAGCGCTCTGTGCTCCGGGGAGAAAAGTCCCAGTCTCTCCTTGGAACTCAGGCCTTCCAATCTTGGTAACATCCTTGTAAATCCTTCCTATAGCAGGGTGAACAGGATGCTATACAGAGCTCCAAATGTGGCCTCACCAGTGTCTTATACAGCCATAACATGACGTCCCAACTCCTAGACTCAATGCTCTGCCAGATGAAGGCAAGCATACCAAACACTACCTTTACCACCCTGTCTACCTGTGATGCCACTTTCAAGGAACTATGCATCTGCACCCCAGGTCTGTCTGTTTAACAACACTCCCCTGGACACTACTATGAACTGTAAGTCCTACCTTAGTTCAGTCATCAGGGACTATGTTTGGTTAAACGGTGAGAAAAAAAAGAACAGGTAGAAGGTAAAGTGGATATTTTTAAATCAGAGAAATTAAGCGAATTATAGCAGAAAGATGGAAAACTAAAGCAGTTGCATCAAAAAGCATACACAGAAAAAGAATCTGAGTGTATCCCAGAGTGTTACTATCTTCACAATGATGTCTTGATGACGAAATGGAGACCCTCACATATTCAGGTAGATGAGAAATGGGCAAGTTGTAAGAAATTGTATTATTAGTGGTATGTAGAAAAGAAGTGTTGTGGGTTGCACATGAACTACCAGTAGGAGGTAATTTGGTAATGAGGAAAACTCAAGCCAAAAACAAAAATATTTTTATTGTCCTGAACTGCATAAGGATATATTTGAATTTTGCCGGACATGTCATATGTGTCAGGTAATTGAAAACCTCAGGCAGTGATAAAACCAGCATCTTTAAAATCCATTCCTGCATTTGAGGAACCTTTTACACCATAGGATAACTACCTAAATCAAAAAGGGGGAATCACTATTTGCTGACCATACTGGTGTATCTATTAGATTTCCAGGCACCATTGCATTATGCAATGTTACACCTAAAACAATTATAGAAGAGCTCCTCAAACCTTTTACTCGACACAGACTACTCATCGAGATGTAATCAGATCAAGGGTCAAATTATGCATCAAAATTATATAAGGAAGTTATGGATAGTTTAGGAATAACAATTCAAATCCACTGCATGCCATCCAGAATTGGAGGGAGCATTAGAATGGTGGCATCAAATTTCAAAGACCATGTTGAGGGATTATAGTCAAGATTATCCAGAGGATTGGGATAAAGAAATTCCATTTGTACTTTTTTTTTGCAATTAGGAAAGCACCAAATTAATCTACCATTTGATTCAGTTTTGGGCATGAGGTGAGAAGACCACTGAAATTAATTATGGAGAGGTTGGTGAGCTAGAGTTCAGAGACCACACATTTGGACTGTGTCAAATTTTAGGGAACGATTAAATACAGCAGGTGAATTGGCTAGACAGCATTTAAAAGTAGCACAGGGTATGGTGAAACAGAAAGCAGACAAGAAATCAAAAATTCACAATTTTGCTAGTGGAGACATTGTTAAAGTGTTGTTTCCAGTGATTGGTGAACCTTTGATAGCAAGGTTTCGTGGACCTTATCAAATCAAAAGGAGATTGAGTGAGATGAATTATTTGATAAGAATGCCAAATAGAATGAGATCTCACAGAATATACCATCTAAATATGCTCAAAAGGTATTTTGATAAGGAAGGCAAAAGGCAAATGTGTTACTGGTTACAACACAGAGTGAAGAACCATGTTCAGAGGATTCCGAATTGGACATTCCTCAAATCAAATTGGACAATGAGGAAGTACTCAAAAAATTGGGAATTACCTTTCAGAGGAAGATCAATATGACCAGAAAGAGTTATTACTATCATCTGGGGAGAAATGCAGCAATAAGCTGAGAAATTCTAATTATGCATGTTGCAGATATAGGACATATTGGTTCAATTAAGCAACATCTTTCTAGACTTAACCCTATAAGTTCGAATATCCTTTATTGTCATGTGTATTCAATACAAAATGCAGTGAAAAGAGTGTAAAATTGCTGCACATAGACACCATTCACATTAACTTAGAATAAAAATTTTTAAAAGATAGCTTAAAGAGAATACAACTTTTCCTCCTCTGTTATTACAGCATATGTCTGGAAGGTAATGCAATAATGTTTCCCAATTTTTGAGTACTTCCTCATTCATCTGTAGCTTTTCTTCCTTATCAAAATACCTTTTGAGCATATTTAGATGGCACACTCCGTCAAAGTCCTGCTCTGGGCATCTCTGCCCACGCCATGCACAGTGTCCCACTCCAACCTCCCAGCCCACACCATGCCATTGAGAGTGTCCCACTCCAGCTTCCCACCCACACCATGCCATTGAGAGTGTCCCACTCCACCTTCCCAGTTCACGCCATGCTGTTGAGAGTGTCTCCGGGCTTTCCAACCCAGGCTATCGAGAGAGTACTGCTCTGAACTTTCCAGCCCACACCATAGTATTGCCACAGGCCAACTCCAAATAGAAGCAAGAGTCCTGCTCCAGGCTTTACATGCCGACCGACTGATCAACTCTGTAGCCATGCTGCCTTTAAAGATGCCACTGCCACTCTAAAGAAGCCACCTCCTGCTGAAGAGTTCTGTTTATCAGCTAAGTTTGAGAAAAAAGGGGAAGAAGGAAAAAGGAAAGGAAAAAAAATGCAAAAGGCAATGACAAGCCCAGGCATAAAAGTCCACACACTTCCTACTCTGCCCCGGCCATCTGAAGTTTGCACAGGCTGAACAAAAGGGATTGAATGCATGCTCAAGGACAATGATAATCGAATTGAATTGCAACGACTGGAATTCACCCATAGTAATGTCGTCAAAACGGAATGGTATCCAATGGCTATGTATCAACTATCGCAAAGTCAATGTAGTTACAAAATCTAGTTCATATCCTATACTGCATTTGGAAGACTGTATTGACAAGGTTGAAAAGGTACCTCATATTTCTAAGGTTGACTTACTCAGAGGATATTGGCAGATTATTTTACACAAAACAGCAAAGACAGTTTCAGCTTTCAGGATACCAAAGGGACTGTCCCAGTTTAAAGTGATGCCATTTGGTAAGAAAAATGCGCCTGCTGTATTTCAAAGACTAACCATAAAGTCATTTCTGGATTACCCAATTGTGTGATGTATATCAACAACCTAGTGAATTTTAGTTACACATGGAAGGGACACTTGCAGAATCTCTTGAAATTGTTCAATCAACTTTGGGTGGCAGGCTTGGTGGTAAACCTGGCTAAGAGTGAATTCATAAAAGCCTAAATCACTTTCTTGGACCACATCATCGGACATGGACAGATGGCCGCATGGAATGTGAAAACAAAGGTTTTGGTGAGTTTCCCATACCATCAACAAAGAAGGAAGTACAACGATTTCCAGGATTGAGTGGCTTTTATCAGTAGTTCATACTGAATTTTAGCAGTGTTGTTGCTCCACTGACTGACTTACAGAAGCAGTGCAGACAGTTTCAGTGGACGGAAGGCTGTCAAAAGGCATTTGACAGTATGAAAGTTGTGTTAATCACTGCCCCAGTGTTAGCCACACCTAATTTGGCAAAGCCACTAAAGGTGTTTATCAATAAGAGTGATGTGGGTGTTGGTGCTGTACCTTTGCAAGATAGAAAGTAGTGTTGGGTATTTTACCAGAAAATTGAATAATCATCAACATAAATATTCCATGATTGAGAAAGAAACCTTGAGCTTGATATTGGCGTCACAATGTTTCAACATTTATATTGCCAGTAATGTATCTGAGACAACCTAATCATAACCCCTTAAAGATTTTGGAGAAATTTAAGAACAAAAATTCTAGACTGTTTAGATGGAGTTTACTATTGCAGCCATTCAATTTGAAAATTATACATTTGGCAGGACAAGAGAATGTAATTGCCAACGCATTGCCACAACTGTGATGAAGAAAAGTGGAGGTGTTCAGTGGCAGGAATAAACTGACTGAAATAGACTGTAGTGGTGCATGTTTGCATGCTTAGAGTTGATATAATGTATATGTATTGGAGCATGCTAATGGTATAACTAATGGTTTATAAAAATGAAGCCATCTTTCTATAATGCTAGCTCATTTTTTTAAGGGCAGAAGGTTTGACAACGCTGTGGCTTTAAGAAGTGTTTTTTGTCCTAGTTTCTTTTAAGACAGATTTTAAGGCAAAGGTGCTGAGCAGGCTAGTGAAGGCCCATAAAGTAAATACCTTGGGAGGCCTTGGTTTTTAAAAAACGTTGGAACAATGAAAGCAGCCTGGCTGGGTGTGACCAGCGGTCACAGACCAGGATCTCTAGTTTTTAGTTTTGAGATTCAGCATCAGTTGCTGTTGGAATCTCAAGACAATTGGAAGCTGTAGTAAATGTCACCTGGCTGTTACTTTAAGTTTTCTCTTGATGTTTTGCCTTCTGGGTTATTGGAGTTACCCAAGACGCGAAACTATTTTCTGAATTTTGCTAAGGGGTGTGTTTTTGGTTCTAGAACAGTTAATTAGTAATCGTTACTGTATCTATTATTCAGTTAAGTTTTCTAATAGAGTTAAGGTTTTCTAAGTTCCTATTTCTTTTGTGATATTTTAATTATAGTGTTTGAATAAATTGTGTCTTGCTTAACATTGAGTAGTTTGACCAGTCGAATTGTATCTGGAACACAACACTTTAGATTTGCCTTTAAATAAGAAAAAGTTAGGGCATAGGCTGCCTTCTGGTCTGGTCTATAACAACAGGAGAAAGTGAGGTCTGCAGATGCTGGAGATCAGAGCTGGAAATGTGTTGCTGGAAAAGCGCAGCAGGTCAGGCAGCATCCAGGGAACAGGAGAATCGACGTTTCGGGCATAAGCCCTTCTTCAGGAATGGGGAAAGTTTGTCCAGCAGGCTAAGATAAAAGGTAGGGAGGAGGGACTTGGGAGAGGGGCATTGGAAATGTGATAGGTTGAAAGAGGTCAAGGTGAGGGTGATAGATCAGACTGGGGTGGGGGCGGAGAGGTTAGGAAGAAGATTGCAGGTTAGGAAGGC
>NC_057723.1:64482758-64505373 GCF_004010195.1 Chiloscyllium plagiosum
GGTCAAAAGGAGTGCAGTTTGGGTGATATTTCACTCTAAGCAAAGGGCCAAGAGGAGTGCAGTGGGTGTCATATTTCACTCTTAGCAAAGGGCCAAGAGGAGTGTAGTCTGGATGATATTTCACTGTAATCACAAGATCAGGAGGAGTGCACTGTGGGTGATATTTTTCAGTAAACAAAGGCTGAGAGGCATACAGAATGTGTGATGTTTCGCTCTGAACACAGATCCAAGAGGAGTACAGTGTGGATGATGTTTCACAGTAAACACGGCCAAGAGGAGTGCAATGCGGGTGATGTTTCATTTCAAACACACGGCCAAGTGATGTGCAGTGTGGGTGCTTTTTCACTCTAAACACAGGATCTCTAGATGTGCACTATGGGTGATTTTTCACTCTGAACACAGTCAAGAGGAGCGCAATGTGGGTGATACTTCACTCGAAACACAAATACAGGGCTGAGAGTAGTGCCTTGATAGTGATATTTCACTCCAAACCCAATGCAGCCTCTTGTTTAATTCTTTTTGACGGCAAAATGAAAAGTAGATGTCAATATCTGTCATAAATTACTGAAGAGTTTAATATCAAAAACACTTTTTTAACACTGACAAGATTACTGCATTGTTCTGAAATACAGCTCAATTATTTGCATTTTTCCAGTTCTTTGTAATATCGAAGATCAAATATTTACTGAAATCAATCCGTGAAACTACTGCATCAAACTTCCCTACATAACTACTTGTTAACATAACACTAAGTTAATTATTAATCAGTTGTAATATTAAAATGTGGGGATTACATTACTACCAATAAAATGAGGCAGGTGAGAAATCATTCATAAAAATAGTTATCTCTTTTTCATCTTGTTGACTGGTGTTTCACATTTTTCTGTTGAAAAGTTAGTTTCTTGTTTGTATTTGTCAATTACTGTAAAACATAATCAAAATATAAATATATATGAGCAGTAGTATTTATAATTCCTACACATCAAGTCCTCTTTTCCTAACTATGCTATGGTGTTTGAGTAATTTACTATGCTAATGTTTGGGAGTTGGTAGCTTAGATAAAAATCACACAACACCAGGTTTAATTGGAAACACACTAACTTTTGGAGTGTGTGGTAGCTTGGATGGCTGGTTTGTGATGAAGAATGAAATCAACAGCACAGGCTAAATCACTGTACTAGCTGAGGTTACCATTTAGGTTTCTCCTACTCAACCTTTCCCCTTGCCTGAGCTATGGTGATCTTTCGGTTAAACCACCACGGTTAGACTCTCACAAATCAAAGGCTGGGGATATGTGACTTTACTTTTAAGATTATTATCTTATATGTGTATATATAAATAAATGTTCCACTTGCTTCAAAAGTCCCATCAGTGTCTATTGTTGAACACTGCTGTCCTAAAGATTTACAAATAGCTCCACAATTCCCTCTGTCTGAACAGTTTATGTCTAATAGCAATAAATATTATCTGCTACTCGTCATCCAAATTTCTGAATCTATCCCATTCCTCTGTAGTTGGTTTGATTTTCTCCATGTTTTTTATGAATAACTCTGCTTCAAAATCTTTTCCTAAAAAACTTGCATTTATATAGCACCTTTAACAGGGTCACAATGTTTTCAAAAAGACATGAGGAGGCAAGATTTGATACATATCTAAACAAGACATAGTAGGACAATTGACCAAATGCTTGATTAAAAAGTAATCTTTAAAGAATGCTTTTAAGGAATGGGTAGATTAGAGACAGTTTCGGTAGTGAATTCCAGGCCTTAGTGCCCGGACAGCTAGTACCATGACCACCAACAGTACAACAATTAAAATCAAGGCGTGCAAGCCAAAATCACTGAGTTCTTTGAGGATTGTAGGGCTGGATGATTTTACAGCTTTTGAGAAGGGCAAGCTTGTGGAGGGATTGATATATGAGGATGAATATTTTAATTGTGTTGTTTACCAGGAGCTGATATATGTCAGTAAGCAGAGTGCAATAGGGTAGAGAGACTTTGATGTGAATTAATAATCCAGTGTTTATGGACAGTAGAAACTGGATGTCTGGCAAGGATGGCATTGTAACAGTTGAGTCTTGAGGCAAAGATGGCATGGAGGTTCTTTTCCTCAAAGCAGGTGTACTGAAAGAGAGCAAAAATGAGTGATATTACAGGGATGGAAGTAGGTAATCTTGGTGATAAAGTTGGAAAGTTATTGCAGAATCAGATAAGATGCTGAGATTGTGAATGTTTTGCTTCAGCCTAAGACATGGAGAGGAATAGAACCAGTCACTTGGTGGAGTTTGATGTCTTCCGAGAACTGACTTAGACAAGGCTGTGTTGGCTTGCGTACTTGCTCATGTACCAGTTATGGTCCTTAAGTGGCATCTCATCCCCCACCACCAAATTTTATCTGTTATATGAACGCTAACAAGTGCTGCCCTGTAAATCTGTGAGCATTGTGCCTAGGCTGGAGGTGGAGTTACATTCTAAATGAACATCCTGTGCCATCAGACAACCCTCTACAAAGTACTTCATCCCCTATAATGTTTCTTAATTCCCCCACCCTGTTAATCTCTGACTCCTTCCATCCCACTCCCCAGCCCATTCAGATTGGACTCAAAGATTTTGCATATACCCAGAATCTGTACTGCTCATCTTTGGGGACTGCCTGAACTGTCCCTTTAGTCTGTGACTGTGCCCACATTTCAAGATTCCCAGATAAATGGAAACATCTTTTCAACATCTACCCTGCCAAGTACCCTCAGAATCTTGTATATTTCAATAAGACTATCCCTCATTTGTAATGATTAAAGGCCCAACTTGTTTAGCCATTCTTGATAAGCCAACCCTTTCATCCCTAGCTAGGCAATGCATTTGATGTGCCAAACAAGGGAAACTTTCATTGCATCATGTCATGCAACAGGTGAAATGTTTCCAGACCCTGAACTACATGGATGGTAGAGAGAAATTTGAAAGGATTGAGCCAACAGAGGTCCTTCTCAACATCGAGACCCAAAAGTCCAATTTTTCAACCATGTCCTTGACATTGAATTGAGATTCTTGTTAGTAGGTGGCAAGAGGTCTCTTATCATGGGTTATTATTCATTAGTGTCCTTCTTAGTATGCAACTGATCGCATTAATATGTAGACTTACATTCTTCCACTGGCTAAATAGAAACTAGATGCTGAGAATTCCCAATATGACAGAGTGCGTACTTGGTAACTTCAGCTCACCATGTGCTCCCTCAGATTTCATCTTGAATGCCTAGCACATCTGAGGGCACATTCAATGGCAGCAGCTGCATGCATCCAAGAACACAGTCTCTCCATATCATCATTGCATATGTCCAATCCACTTGTAATATAATTTCATCACTGCATTTCAGAATGCATCACAGCTTTGCAATGTTGCTGCAAGGACCATTTGCATACTGGGACAGGCATCCACCACACAGATTGGACCAGGCTACATTGCAGGGCTGTTTGCTTGTTCTCCCAGTGCACACTCATTTTGAGACTATCTGAATGCTTTCCCTCTTATTGCCTTTTTCCTTCAGCCATACCTTAAGGGCTAAAGTGCTTCTGTCTTGCTCTTTAGTGCAGGCACTGAAAGCCAAGCAGCTTATCATGATTGTCAACATTAGTCAAGGGTGAGGACACATTAGGGCCTGACAGGTTTACCCTCGGCTTCTATGGGAGTCAAGGGAAGAGATTACTAGTGTCTGGCATATATATTTAATATATGGCAGGTGACTGGAGGATAGCTAATGCCATTCCCTTTGTTAAGAAAGGCAGCAAGAATAGGTCAGATAATTACAGATCAACCTATTCTGCAATTAGGTGGTAGAAAAATTATTTGAAAAAATTCTGAAGCCCAAGATTAATAAATATTTGGAAAGGCAGAGATTGATCAGGGATGTGAAATAACTGGACAGAAGTTGGTATCCCATCACCAAGCCACCCTTTATTTACTTGTGCATAGTACACTGGCTGTAGCCAGCCAGCTCGGAGTCAGTCCTCCAAAACTGGGGAAATTCTAAATCCCTTTTATATCGGTCAGCCAGGGCTTCCTGATTTACCCAGGTTAAAACGCCAATCAAGAATCTCGTAGTCAACAAGATCCATCTGGCTCCAACCACTGCATTCCCAAACAGCCCCACCCACCCCCTCCACCCCCATAAGTCCAGGGATGTAGGCCTGGTCTTGTAGCTTTTCTTGTAATGTTTTCGCCCCAGGTCTGGTTCCTCTGACTCGGACTCTGACTCAGGAGGTGTGTATTGGACCATAACCTGACTCAAGTATCCATAGCATCCAGGGAGAGTTTCCTCCTTATCTTCAGGCGACAATGGTATTGAAAGCTGCATCCATCTTGGATTCCAAGGTTTCCTCGACAACAGATGGAGGGGGAGAACCTACAGTTTCTGGTGGGCCTTCTGACTGTTCTGAGGGGCCAGATATGCTTTGCTCCTGCCCTGTTTGTGAGATAACAGTTTTCAGGTGATCTACATGTTTTTTTCAAGACTGTCTTACCTACTCGAACCTGTAAGTCACGTGACCTGATCTTGCGTCAACTGCACTTCGTAAACATACAGGCCATTCCCATGGTTCTTACACCAAACTTTCACCCCTGAATTAAAATATCTCTCTCATTTACAGAATGCATGTGGCCAGCATTGGGGTTCCTGCTGTCATTTCATCCTCTCTACCAAGGTCTGGAAATATCAGATTTAACCTGGGGTGGAGTCTTCTCACCATCAGTAACCCTGTTGGAGCTATTCCTGTTGTTGCGGGTGGGACGGACCCATAATCGAACAGGAATTGGGAAAATTTGGTATCAAGTAATGCTGTAGGCTGCTTCTTTAAGCCTGCCTTCAATTTTTGGACTGCTCTTTCCACTGGATCATTGAATGATAGATGGTATGGAGCTGTCCTTATGTGCTGAATGCCATTCAACTTTAGGAAACACTCGAATTCTCAGGTCATAAATGACGACCCATTGTTCGTGACCAGTACTCCTGGCAATCCGTGTATTGCGAACGATCCTTATAGCTTTTAAATTTTCATCCTTGAGTTTGTTGAATGAACTTTATGCATCCCTAATGACCAGGAACATTGAGTCCAAGAAAGGACTCACACAGTCAACATGCCACCATGACCAGGGTTTACCCAGCCATTTCCACAATATGGGGTGTTGCTGGTGGCAATTTATGTACTTGTTGGCACTCTGGGCACTGCCCTACCAATGCAGCAATGTCGGCATCCAATCCTAGCCACAAGACATAGCTTCCTGCTAGCATCTTCATCTTAAAAAAACCCTGATGATCATAGTGGACTTCAGCCAGTATCTGACGACAACATTTTCTTGGGACAATCACCCTTGCTCCCCGAGTTACAGACAGACGTTTCTGTGGCCTGCAGTGAAAAATCAGAATGGTGTGTTCCTTCCTTGGTGCCAGGATCAAGGATGTCTCAGAGAGGGTGCAGAATGTTCTCAAGGGGGAGAGGGGCAAGCAGAAGGTCACTGTACACATTGGAACCAATGACACAGGAAGGGAAAAGGTTGAGATTCTGAAGGGAGATTACAGCGAGTTAGGCAGGAACTTAAAAAGGTCCTCGAGAGTAGTAATATCAGGATTACTCCCAGTGCTACGAGCTGGTGAGGGCAGGAATAGGAGGATAGAGCAGAAGAATGCATGGCTGAGGAGCTGGTGTACGGGAGAAGGAGTCACATTTTTGGATCATTGGAAGCTGTTTTGGGGTAGAAGTGACCTGCACAAGAAGGACGGATTACACCTAAATTGAAAGGGGACTAATATACTGGCAGGGAGATTTGCTAGAGCTGCTTGGGAGGATTTAAACTACTAAGGTGGGGGGAGGGTGGGATGGAGGGAGATAGTGAGGAAAGACATCAATCTGAGACTGGTACAGTTGAGAACAAAAGTGAGTCAAACACTCAGGGCAGGCAGGGACAAAGCAGAAAACAAGGTAGGACTGATAAATTAAACTGCATTTATTTCAATGCAAGAGGCCGAACAGGGAAGGCAGATGAACTCAGGGCATGGTTAGGTACGTGGGACTGGGATATCAAAGCAATTGCAGAAACACGGCACAGGGATGGACAGGACTGGCAGCTTAATGTTCCAGGACACAAATGCTACAGGAAGGACAGAAAGGGAAACTATAGAGGAGGGGGAGTGACGTTTTTGATAAGGGATGGCATTACAGCTGTACTGAGGGAGCATATACATCCAGGGAGGTTATTTGGGTAGAACTGAGAAATAAGAAAGGGATGATCATCTTATTGGGATTGTATTACAGACCCCCTAATAGTCCAAGAGAAATTGAGAAACAAATTTGTAAGGAAATCTCAGTTATCTGTAAGAATAATATGGTGATTATGGTAGGAGATTTTAACTTTCTAAACATAGACTGGCACTGCCGTAGTGTTAAGGCTTTAGATGGAGAGGAATTTGTTAAGTGTGTACAAGAAAAGTTTCTGTTTCAGTATGTGTATGTACCTACTAGAGAAGGTAGGCAAAAGTGAGGACTGCAGATGCTGGAAATCAGAGTCTAGATTAGAGTAGTGCTGGAAAAGCACAGCAAGTCAGGCAGCATCCAAGGAGCAGGAAAATTGACGTTCTAAAAGAAAGAGATAAGGTAGGACAAGGCAGACACTCCTCCTCACCTGAATCAACTAGACCACCCGGTCTATATATATAAAAAAAAGGAAAATCGCAAAGTGAAGAACAAATACGCCCCTCTCCCTAGCCCCCAGAGATAATATTAAGCAATAAAGGTAATAAGAGAAAAAAAAGGTAAACCGGGTAAGGGGGGGGGGGGGGGGGGGGCGCAGAACAACATCATTAACCACACGAATTAACTATAACAATTTATTTAAGAGAGGCCAAAAATTCCTTGGCCTTCTCCGGTGATTTGAAGTTACAGACGGACCTTTTGTGGCTAAAATATAGCGTCGCTGGGTAGCGCAGGGAGTATTGAATGTTTAAATCCCTTAAAACGCTTCTTCGTTTTATCAAATGCCCTCCTCTTGCGGACCAAAGCTGGGGAAAAATCCTGAAACAGCATAATCTTGGATCCTGTGTAAGTCATGGCTTTCCTGAGATTTCTGGAGGCTTCCAGGAGTATTTGCTTCTCTCTGTAGCACTGCAGCCGGAACAGGACTTGGCGGGGATGCTGGTCCGACTTGGGCCTGCGCATTGCAATCCGGTGGGCCCATTCTACCCTTATCTGGCCTGATCCAGCCTCTAGCTTCAACATCCGAGGGGAGCCACTGCTCCAGAAACACTGCAAGCTAGCCTTCCTCTTCCCGTTCAGGAAGGCCCAACAAACTAATATTTTTTCGACAACCTCGAGAATCGAAGCCGTCGATGTGATCTTCTAAGGCTCGAACTCGCTGTTCGAGAGTCCGGACCCGACCCACGGCCAATTCTGCAGTAGCCTTGGAGGTCGCGGCCTTTAGCTCCGCCCCTCCGACTCGATGTTCGATTTTTTCTATGTCTCGGTTGTGCTTTTGCAGCGCGACCAACAACGATTCCCACCTGCTCCTGGACTCTTCTATAAAGGCATCGATCTTCTCTTCAAGCTGCAACTGTGGAAGGTGGGGAAAGGGCTCCTGTGTGCTGTGAGCTGTGGGCATTCTTTCCCTTAGTCATTTTAACAGAGCACCAAACTACTCAAGTTTGGTGCAAAATGACTAGCTGTATTAAATAAAAGTTTTTTAAGTGATTTGGCAGGTGTGGTGGAGGCGGGCAGCCCACTTTGCCTGAGTCTTGGACAGAGCACTTTAGACTCAGACTTGCTGGGTCACTGCCATCTTGGATCTCCCCGGGTGATGATTACTTCAGATGCCAGGGCATAGTAGACTATGTGTCAAGTGCAGGTAAATTGAATTAGTGTTGCTTGGTGTTTGTTGGCTTAGACATGGTGGGTTGAACAAGCCTGTTTCTATGCTGTATCACTCTGTATGTTGCTGTACAGCAATGTCACATCTTAACATCACACCTACAGCATACACCAGGAGCCTATACAGCAAACATATTGCAAGTGTGATAACTGAAGAGTTCACAACTCCAGGTCACAGTTAAGGGATATAACATAGGCCATTTAGGACTAAGCTGAGGAGAAATTTCTTCACCCAGAGAGTAGTGAGCCTGTGGAATTCTCTGGCACAGAAAGTCACTGAGGCTAAAACACTGAACATTTTCAAGGAGGAGTTAGATATAATTCTTAAGGCTAAAGGGGTCAAAGCGTATGGAGAGAAACAGAGAACAGAGTACTGAGTGGCTGATTGGCCTACACCTGCTCCTATTTTCTAAGTTAAATGAAGTCAGTCATACATTAAGAAAACTGACCCTTCAGTGCAACTCACCCATGCCAACCAAGTTTCCCAAATAAACTAATCCCACTTGCCTGTGTTTGGCCCAAATCTCTCTAATCTTTCCTGTTTATATACCTATCCAAATATAATTTAAGCATCATAATGTACCTGCATCTATTACTTGTTCTGTTAGTTCATTCCACATATGAACCACCCTCCAAATGAAAAAGTTGCCACTGAGGTGCCTTTTGAATCTTTCTTCATTCACCTTAAAATATGCTCCCTAATTTTGAACACCCCCATCCCAGAGAAAAGATCATTGTTATTCACCTTATCCTTGCTTTGGCAGCCTCAAGGGCATCGTTGGCCAGTAGTTACTCTATAAACCCAGATTGCCATGGAGGGAACAAAAGATGAATATTGTCTCAATTATTCTTTTTTATAATTTATGTAATGAAAATGGTGCCAGATTGTGGTGACTCATACATGTCTCACTGTGTTGTGGTTCTGTTCGCCGAGCTGGAAGTTTTTGTTGCAAACGTTTCGTCCCCTGGCTAGGCGACATCATCAGATGATGTCGCCTAGCCAGGGGACGAAACGTTTGCAACAAAAACTTCCAGCTCGGCAGAACCACAACAACGAGCACCCGAGCTACAAATCTTCGCACAAACTTTGAATGTCTCACTGTATTTTCATAAATACAAGTGACAATAAATTGCCATTCTATTCTACCCATGCCCCTCATGATTTTATAAACCTCTATAAGGTCATCCCTCAATCCCCTACAGTCCAGTGAAAAAAGTCCTAGCCTATCCAGTCTCCCCTAAAAACAAATCCCACCTCTTATCCACAATAGTCTTAGCAGTGAAGGCAAGCATGCGAAACATGGTTAGCACTGCTGCCTCACAGCACCAGGGACCCGGGTTCGAGTCCCACCTCAGGCACCTGTCTGTGTGGAGTTTGTATGTTCTCCCCGTGTCTGCATAGGTTTCCTCCAGGTGCTCTGGTTTCCTCCCACAATCCAAAGATGTGCAGGTCAGGTGAATTGGCCATGCTAAATTGCCCATAGTGTTAGATGCGTTAGGCAGGGGTAAATATAGGGTTGGAAAATGGATCTGGGTGGTTACTCTTCAGAGGGTCGGTATGGACTTGTTGAGCCGAAGGGCCTGCTTCCATACTGTAGGGAATCTAATGTAAACACCTGCTCAACTATCTTGTCTACCTGTAACACAACTTCTAAAGTACTGCATACCTGAACCCCTAGTGTCCTACCACCCAGGGCTCTACCATTAACTGTTTAAAACCTGCCCTTATTTGTTTTATGAACCAAATGGCTATGTCCCCAGGTTTATAGGGAGTGGTCCTCAGTTCAGTTATAATATGCTGCCATTAGTCAGTAAGCCCTGGTGTAATCACTCAATGGCAACCTCTGATATCAGTCCAAAATAGTCACTAGGCTACTAAGGGCAGACATGAGAAGGATCCTCTCCTCAAAGGGGATGAACAGTCACCCCACCACCCATCTTGGCACTCTCTGCCTTGCTCTGAGTGCTGTAGGTGGGATAAACGTACTGAGATATCCCGAGTGAGTGATTAGGGGTGTCGAAGCTACACAGGGTTGTGGTCTGGGGAGGATTAGGTGAGTGAACATGTCTGAAGATGTTGCAAGTAGTAGTGAAAGTGGTAGAGCATGAACCACTCGTGGGATAGGAGTGCAGTAGCAGAGAGAGTGAGAGTGTGAGGTTGCAAAGAGAATACGGTGGCATTTGCTCTGGAAGAGCACAGAAGGTCACAGAACTTCCTACAAATTTGCTGTGTGTTCCATTTGAGACCACACTGATCTAGGTAGCAACCTTGCACCATGCTGACAAGATCTGGTGAGATGTCCTCCTTCACTGCTCCGGCGGGAAGAGGATTGCCCTCTCATGCACCGTGTTGATCACCAAAACTTCCAGATCCTTGTCCACAAAACATTGCAGGATAGTTCAAGACTGCCAGCACTTGAGCAGGTACACAATAGCATTTTAAATATGGAACCAGCTGTTGTAATGCCAGAATGGAATTATCATCGTTCAAGAGAGGTGTCAAAGAATGGTATCTTCTAATACAGTTGAGTTTGGGATAATTTGTAGGAAAACTTACTAGGTCCCACAGAGAGAACCCTCCATGAAACTTGATGAAACTTGATGAAAATTACATTTAGTCGATTTCTATTAAGGTTCAGCCCAACTGCACATGCAATTGGGTAGACCACTCCCCCACCACATGAGTGCAAACTGTTTTGCACCTCCGTAGCTGTTGATATCTACTGATGCATCAATTGCATTCCTTGGAATTGAATCAATATGTATGTACATTAATCAAATAGGATTATTTAGGATGCACCTCACAGAAGCAGACTGCTAGGCCAAACAAAACCCTTCCATGCTGGTGTTTATGCTCTATTCAAAATTCTTCCCATCTTTCCCCTCTAAATTTTATCAATGTAACTCTCCATTTCATTCTCCCTCAAAAGCTTGACTTGCCTTTAGAGAAAACTTCCCTATGAATGCAAACATTTCTAATTAATTCTATGGAAACTTTTCATTTGCTTTAAAACATCATTCAGGCCATCCATCAATCTTTCCTTACAGGAAGAACAAAAGTATTTCATTATTAATATTTAAAAGATTGTTAACATTGAATCATTATGAAAACTGAGAAGATGGTTGAACTATTTTTTTAAAACGGTTACTGGGGACTTTAAAAACACACTTAGTGAAAGGCACAAGTGTCTTAAACTAAACATACAGTTACGGTCTGATTGGTCCAGCAGTTCCACAGTCTATTTTAGGATATCGTTTGGGGTTAAGGTGGTCTGTGTAACTTGTTGAAAAAAGGCATCCTTTTGCTATATTCCTGACAAAACCTTTCTCAGAAAGGGAGAGAACCCAGTGTGAGAAGTTTACAAGGAAGTATAAATACAACAATTATCCTGAAAAGCTTCTGGATCAATTCTTCTCCACGTTTCCTGAATAAACTACTTTTGAAAAAGATTCTAGTGACAACTTCATCTGACCAATGACAAGTGTTGACTAACACTCATCTACATGCACCGGGAAGATAGACTGAAAACCATCTTGAAATTTTCATATTTTTTAAAATGAATTAACAATTATTTGGCAAAAGGAATTTTGTCAAGTAGGTCTCTGCAGAGAAACTTGTTAAAATTCTTCTTTAACTGTTACTAGTTTTAAAAGATACCAGAAATGATTACAGTACTCCAATTATCTCCTAATTCATGTCTATATATGTTCAACAAAATTTTTCTGCTTGTAGTTTTACCCTTCCAGAAATAAACCCTAATACTTTGTTTTTCTTTTAATGGTCATATTAACCTGTGTTACTTATTTTCCAGGGAGTATTTCCTTATTGTTCAGATCAAAATGTATTAAATCATAATTATCAACATTGCATTTAATTCTCCAATATCCTTTTTCCAAATTTGTTAACACCATTCTGTATTCCAGATGATTTCATAAGATAGGCCACTCAGAAACAGTTTAACTAGACCATGCTGGTGTGTGTGCTCCATTCAAGTCTTCTCCCATCTTTACTCACCTAAATCTATTCATCACCCCTCTGTTCCCTTCTCATCTGGCTTACCTAATTTCTCTTTTAAATATACACTTATGATCAACTTAACCATTCCTTCTGGTTGCAAGCTCTACTTTCGTGCCACTCTTTGGGTGAAGAAGTACCTTCTGAGTGCTCTACTGGATTTCTTGCTATTTTATATTAAGGCCTCTAGTTACATTCTCCTCCACAAGAAGAAACTTTTTCTTTGTACTCATATTCTCAAAATTTTCATAACTTTAAAGACCTTTATTAGATCACTCCTTAGATTTCTATTTTCAAATATATAAACACAAGAATTTCTTGTGTCATCCATGTAATTGTTTTCTACGCTATCTCCATTGCCTCAATATCCTTTCTATGATGTGGTCATCAAAACTGCACCAAGTGTGATCCAAACAAAGTTCCATACAAGTTGAATAGAACTTGGTCCACTTCTCAAATCTTCTCCTCTAGAAGTCAAAATAGTCCTTGGCTTGTCTTTATTAGGACCTTGCTAACCTGTGACACAGCATTCAGTGCTTAGTATACACGGACTTCTAGATTGCTTTGCTCCTCTAATTCACCGAGACTTTCATCTTTGAAATAACAAGTGATATCCCTAATTTTCCTCCCAAACTGGAATATAGTTGTATGATTGCATCTACTCAAAAACAAATCATTCATCCTATGTACACTGATTGCATCATTTGCCTCCATCTTTTCAATTTGTTGACTTGTGAAATACTAACTACTGCAGATTGGCCAGCTAACAACCAATCAGACAGAAAGCCTTTGGACCAATACTCAAATGGCTTGGAGGCTTTCTGAGTACTACATGATTTGGATGTTAAAGACCAGCAGATTATCCTGGGTCACTACAACAAATATTCCTTTCTAAACTTATGAATTGAGATGGTATCTCACCAATTAGGGTTTGTCTCTCTAAGTCCTGTTCATAAAACTCACATTTGATTCCTCCATTTTGAATATGTAATGAGACTTCCTGCAGCAGGTGACAATGGTGAGGGAGGGTGCTGATGAGGGTTGTTAAATCAATTGTGCAATGATCTTGACCAGCAGGTGGCAAGGAGGGGTAGTTAGAATGATGAAATATATCCTCTTTGGAAGAAAGGGTGCTTTTGGTGGTAATTGGTCCTGATGGGAAAAAGGGAGCATTCCTCAACTCCATGTAAACAACAGTCTTCCTTTGTTAAATACTGTGAATAGTTCC
The DNA here is from genome assembly GCF_004010195.1 of Chiloscyllium plagiosum. Classification (NCBI taxonomy): domain Eukaryota; kingdom Metazoa; phylum Chordata; class Chondrichthyes; order Orectolobiformes; family Hemiscylliidae; genus Chiloscyllium; species Chiloscyllium plagiosum. The sequence goes on from NC_057723.1 coordinate 64,495,909, forward strand.
TTGTTTGACATGAATTTTCCTTGACATGAATTGACCTGACACCAATGGAATAAAGAATCCTTGCTCATGACCTTTGCTCTGTCCATGTTTTCAAATCTCAGATTACATCTTTGACATAGCAGAACCACAGCACAGTCAGCAAGTCATGCCAAATGAAGTTGAAAAGGATCTTTTCTAAGATGGAATGGATGGTGGAGGAATTGAAACTGGCAATGTCCATGACGGAGGCTAAAATTGCTTTGGGATCATAGGAGGTTCAAACATTGGCAGACAGATGTGACCTTTAGGCTATATTCAAGGCAGTTACTCCCTTGATTTTTCAGAGAAAGGGTCCTTATGGTCAGATATTCTACTTGCTGATAAGTAGGAACCTAAACAGATTTCAGGGAACACCTGATGATCCAGCAATTGAAGACTGTATTAAGAATGCTCAGCTATTTATGGCATCTATGGGCCTCAGTTCGACTAAGCAGGCACCATTTATAATGAAACATCACTGTGGGAAGACTGTTTGGGATGTACAGTACTGGGAAGTGGAGCAAATGTTCCAAGAATTCAGCAGTGAATCTTTGAGGTACTGACAAGAGTTTCTAGGGACAGCAGTAGTCTGACAGTTATGGCAGAGGATTTATGAAAGCAAACAAGCTGAAGGGGAGGACCTGGTGAAGTTGTTTGATTGCATTGTCCTCCTGGATCTCTTCTTCAAATCGATCAGGGACAGGATACTGATGGACTGCCTAGCAAAAAGAAATGAGGGATGTTTAGGAGGCTTAATAGTGACAAATCTTAATTACTGTTCTGTGAAGCATATGATCACATCATCAAGAACATGGGAAAAGATTGGGTCCTAAGATCAGGAAAGAGACTGTCAGTGTGGATGGGGTTGTAGACTTCAGGCTGAAGAAGCAGGTCAAACAAATTGCTGTATAACAAGTGCAGCCCTACTCCTTTAACACCTACCTCCAAGGTAAGCCCGATGGTTGATCCACCCAAGGGACGCTCTTAAGAGGTGGTGGAATTATGAGAGGGCTGGGCACTTCAAATATGACTGCCATCAACAGCACCAATGTCACAAAGAACGGAGACCATATCCAGCGCACCAGCTCTCCTTTCTCATCAGACGTAAAACATGGACTTCTTACCATGAGCTAGGGAGAGAGGGTGGGGAGCTTGGAGGTTCCTACAGTAAGAGACACGACCATATGTAGAAAGATAGGAACTTGTCCTCCAGAGGGAGTGAAATTTGGCACGTAATAAACATGCCTACTTGGCATAAGGTTGGAGGTGTCAACCAGTACTCACTAGTTTTTCCATCAACATCTTGCTGAGAAGTGCAAGCTTACTGATCTCTTCACTGATTAGGTTTGCCTCACAGGCTCTGGATATCCCCTATCAGAGCTACATTGAGCTCTCCCTGCCTGTCCTCAATCACACTTTTCATAGCCTGTGGTTTCTGGTAGTTTGTGACATGATCGATAATGTAATGGAAGCAAGGAAGTTGAGAATACCTGTGATGTTGGGGTTGAATCTGGGTAAAATCCTGGAAAACAAGTATGGTTACTGTTGTGAGCAGTACATTATAAGATTTGGTAGACAGGGCACAAGAGTCTTTGACCTTGCCTCATGCAACTAAGGTATTTCAGCCTGTACAGGACCCTAAAATTGTTCACGTAGCAGGAAATTGAACTTCTTTTTACCTCTTTGCACCATCATTGTCCTTCGAAGCTCATGCCAGCTGTCGCCAACTGCATAAAATCAGACCTTGCTGGAGTATCATGTGTCACATGTAGCAGAGTTTCTACGTAGTGTAACTCTGGGAGACACCCTTGTCACTGTGGAAGAAAAGGGTAGGTTATCCACGCAGATGATCAAGTTCAGTAAAAAGATGTTTATCTCCAACAAAGAACATCCATATGTGTCTTTAAAATTGCCACTGTTGTGATAGTAGACTGACTGGAGGGTGCATCTCTAACCTCATTTTAAAGATGCACATTTACAAATTGGAAGTGATCCAGTGGAAGCAGCTTGTTTCTAATCTCACCAATTACAAGATACTTTCTTTAACCAAAATAAAGACATTGGTCACTGTGATCTGATAAGCCACAGGATTGTTATGCCAGATGACCATTTAATGAAGGTTCCTTACCACAGACTTGCAGTCTAGGACTATCTGCAGACATCTTTGGAGCAACATGTCATGAGTTGAATCAAGTCTGTATGTCTCCCCATTAACCTTCAAAAAGAAGAAAACTGGAAAATCGAAGATGTCTATCAATTACCAGGTACTCAAGTCATGAAGATGTTTATCTTCTATGTAGGATTCAGGAAGCATTGCATGTTATCAAAGATGCAATCAATTTCCGTGATCTCAATTTGGCCTGCAGCTGTAACCAGTTACCCATGCACGAACAAGACATTAAAAGACTAAGTGTTGAACAGGCCCCAGTGGCTTTTATGAACACACAATAATGCCGTTTGGGCTCTATAATGCCCTACCACTTTAATGTGTGTCTTTGGCGACTTCAATATTCAACCCCTCATTCCATATCTGGACAACACACTCATCTTTACTTTGGTATGTGTGGAGACCCTTGCAAGATTAGAAACTGCCATAGCCCACATGCTGCAGTTAAAGAAGTGCGAACTTTTCAGGGTTAAACTATGATATCTGGAGCACTTTATTGCCAAGGAAAGCATTACTTCTGACGATAAGAAAATCCAAGCAGTACAGGAATGGTGCAAGTCTAAAATAGAGAATGAACTGCAGTGGTTCCTTGTCTATTTGGCTCCTACAGGAGGTTTACACAAAGCTCTGCACAGTTGGCTGCCCCACTCCATGATTTGCTGAGAAATTCAGACAGGATTGGCTGGGAAAGACCTATGAGGAATGATAGATTCAATTGACAGAAGTTAACTTGACCCAAAATAAGAAAGCGACTTCGTTCTAGTGCAGGATGCCTGGTCGACAAGAGATATGCATAGGTCCTTGCTTTGCATCTTCCCCAGTATTAAGGAGGCTAACTATATTTGTGTAATCACTGAGATCCTCAGCCAGTTCATGCAAACCATTCTGATCTCTGACTAAAAGGCTGTAATTATAGCCAGAGTATTACTATCTGATTTTCTTGCCTGTTTCAGTGTTCCATGTTGATTAACAGTAATCAAGATGCAACTTCGCAAGCAAGATCCCGTGGGATTTCTGCAAGGTTTATGGCTTGCTAGAACTGTACCACCCCCTACAATTCAGAGGGCAGTAAACAGCGTGAAGGTTACCACCTGTGCATCTTGTCCCCTAAGAGTAAACAGAAGTGGTCCAGTTGGATTAGATACCCTACAGAATGTATACAGGCCCTTCGGCCCAACAAGTCCACACTGACCCTCTGAAGAGTAACCCACACAGACCCATTCCCCTACTCTATATTTACCTCTGACTAATGCACCTAACAATATGGACAATTTAGCATGGCCAATTCATCTGACCTGAATATCTTTGGATTGTGGGAGGAAACCAGAGCACCCGGAGGAAACCCATGCAGACACTGGGAGAATGCGCAAACGCCACACAGACAGTTGCCTGAAGTGGGAATTGAACCCTGGTCCCAGGTGCTGTGAGGCAGCAGTGCTAACCACTGAGCCACCATGCCACCCTAATCATTAAAATCTACTCAACCCCAGGAACTATAATATTGTTTTTTTTTTGTTGATGATGTGGAAAATTCCTCAATTACTTTTGTTTTCAAATCCAATGGGACAACCTGTGCATGTCCAATAGCATGGCCCAGGAAAGTGACTAGGGCATTGGCAAATTCACTTTTAGCTTGGTTTACCACTAAGCCTGCCTCCTGAAGTTGATCAAACAAGTCCAATAAATGCTGTAAATGTTCTTTCCATGAGTGACTAAAAATCACCAGGTCATCAATATACACCAAACAGTTGGGTAGCCTGGCAATGATCTTATTAGTCAGTCTCTGAAATGTGGCTGGAGCGATTTTCATACCAAATGGCATGACTTTGAACTGATATAGTCTATTTGGCATTACAAAAGCCAAAATTGCCTTTGCTCTCTCTGACAGAGGTACTTGCTAGTAGCCTCTGAGCAAGTCCAACTTAGAAATGTATGTTGCTTGTCCACTTTTTTATACAGTCCTCCAATCGTGTGGATATGGAATTGGATATGCATCAGTCTTTGTAACAGCACTGACTTTGTGATAGTCCACATGTAATCGTTGGGTACCATCTGGCATTGGCACCATGACTATGGGTGAGCTCCAGTCACTGTAACACACTTTGATTATGCCATCTTGGACCTTGCACTCTATCTCCTTCTGAACCTGTGCCAACTTTAGAGGGCTATGCCGAAAAGGATGTTGCTTAATCGGAGCAGCAGCTCCTATCCCTACACCATGCACAATTAGGTTAGTAACTTCCCAGTTTATTTCCGCAAATCTCCCATATGATCATAATAAGTCTTTCAAGTCATTTAAATTTTCTTGTGGAAAGTAACTCAATAATTTATCCCAATTTTTGACAACTTCCCCCTTGTCCAATTTGATTTGAGGGATGTCCAATTCAGAATCCTCTGAACCTGGTTCTTCCTGCTGTGCTGTAATCATCAACACCTTCTCCTCTTGCTTTCCTTCCCTACCAAAATACCTTTTGAACATATTCACATGACACAGCCTGTGAGATTTCTTCCTGTCTGGAGTCCTTACCAAGTAGTTCACCTCAATCACTTTCCTCTTGAATTGATAAGGTCCATTAAACCTTGCTTTTAAAGGCCCACCTGTAACTGGAAGTAACACCAGTACCTGACCCCCAATTGCAAAATTGCAATTTTGTGATTTCTTATCTGCTTTCTTTTTCATTGCATACTGTGATACTTTTAAATGCTGTCTAGCCAACTCTCCAGCTCTATTTAATTGTACTCTAAAATTTGACACATAGTCCAAATGGGTGGTCTCTGAATTATGACTTATTAATTTCTCCTTAATCAATTTTAACTTCATGCCCAAAGATTAACTCAAATGGACTGAATTTAAGTCGATTCATTTGGGGCATCTTTGATCGCAAATGGAACTACCTTATTCCAATCATCTGGACAATCCTGACAATAAGCCCTCAAAATGGTATATAGTGTTTTATACCATCTCTCTAGCACTCACTGTGATTCTGGATGGTACGCAGTAGATTTGAATTGCTTTATTCCCAAGTTATCCATAACATCCTTGAATAGTTTGGATTTGAAGTCTGGTCCTTGAGCTGACTGAATCTCTATTGGTAGCCCATACTGAATAAAACATTTAAGTAATTCTCTACAATGACTTTTAGCTGTGATGTTGCGTAATGGGATTGCCTCTGGAAATCTAGTTGATACATCCATGACTGTTAATAAATGCTTATTCCCACTTTTTGATTGAGGCAGGGGACTTACACAATCAATCAAGACTCTAGTGAAAGGTTCCTCAAATGCTGGAATAGATATGAAAGGTGCGGGTTTTATCACTGTCTGTGGTTTTCCAATTAGCTGCCATGTATGACACGTCCATCTGGCAAAGTTCAACGACATCCTTGTGTAGTCCAAGCCAGTAAAAATGTCTTTGTATTTTAGCCTGTTTTCCTCACACCTAAATGACCTCCAAGTGGTAGCTCATGCGCCACTCGCAGCACATCCTTTCTGTACCCTACTGACAAAACAATTTGATGAATCTATGCCCATTTCTCATCTGTTTGAATGTGTGATGGTCTCCATTTCCTCATTAACATATCATTTGTTGAATAATCATTTGTTGTGGGCGGCACGGTGGCACAGTGGTTAGCACTGCTGCCTCACAGCGCCTGAGACCCGGGTTCAATTCCCGCCTCAGGCGACTGACTGTGTGGAGTTTGCACGTTCTCCCCGTGTCTGCGTGGGTTTCCTCCGGGTGCTCCGGTTTCCTCCCACAGTCCAAAAGATGTGCAGGGTCAGGTGAATTGGCCATGCTAAATTGCCCGTAGTGTTAGGTAAGGGGTAAATATAGGGGTATGGGTGGGTTTCGCTTCGGCGGGTCGGTGTGGACTTGTTGGGCCGAAGGGCCTGTTTCCACACTGTAATGTAATCTAATCTAATCTAAACACACAGGGATGCATTCACTCTCCTTCTCTGTAAATGCCTTTTGATAAAACTGTTTTAACTTCTCATCTTTCTGCTGCAGCTCAACAAGCGTAGCAGAGCTAAAGATACTTGCACATTTACCTAATTGCTCCTGCTCTGTCCCACTTACCTGATGAAATAAGGTCTCAGATAAAGGCATGTCAGTTTCCTTATCTGTGCCTCTTGATCTCTCCTGCTTCAACTTGAGCCTCTGTGGATCTTGTGATCACACAATCTGGGAGAATTCGTGGAGAAGCATCCTTCATTTTTTCAGTTGCCTGCACCTCCACTGGCTTTTCAACTACAGTAGGCAGCTATATCATTTGCAAGGGCAAATTGCATTCCTGGAGCTAAGAGTTTGTGTCCTACCACAAATTTTCCACTCTTCTCTGTACTCTCTAGCCTCACTTTACATAATTTCAATGCTTTATGTCTCACCATGGATTTCTGTTACCAGTACCTTTTCTGGCAATAGTCCCTCAGGAGTACATATCTCCTCATCCTTCAGCATCGCAGACTGACAGAATCCTGTGTCCTTTAATATTGTAACCCCCTTACCTACTATGTGAATAAACTTTACCCTTGCATGTATATTTTTTAAACACATCTAGCACTTCCTCCTTAACAAACCTCTGATTATCTTGTACACTCTGAGGCAGTTGTCTAACTTCCCTTGTGCGTTTTGTTACTAGTCCAACAAAACTTCCAGGCTTGTCTGGTTTTTCTACATCTGGCTTTCTCCTAGCCCACCAACATTGTGATTTATCACAGTGAAAATATCGGACATTTTTTTAATAAATATTTTTATTAGAAGCGTTTTCAAATCATTTACAGAACATCTTTGTACAAATAAGAATAATATCAAAATACAGAAAAGTAGAGGCAGTACAACACTGTCATATCACGATACTATTAATAATGAACTACCTACTATTCTACCAGAACAAATGTATCTACTTAACTTAAACTAAACTACAAACAAATTAAATTTTAAAAAAACTAAACTGAATTCAAATTAACTTAAATTAAATTATATCACACTACTCTATTCTATTTCACACATCACACATCCACCGAGGCTCCCGTCCCCGGGACCACCAGTCATTGTACCCGTAGTCTTTTCCATGGGCCCCACTGGCACCCAGCATGATTCCCATGGCTTCCCCCAGCCCTAATTAATATTGCTGATAAGTCTGTATTAATATAATTTAGAAAGTGCCACCACATCTTGTAAAACTGCTCCGTTGTGTAGTACAATATATTTGTGGAGTAGTCTTGGGGAGATGCTCCATCACCAGCCTATGCCACCCCATGAGACCTGGTGGTTTTTCCAGCGTTCAATTCATTAAAATGTTCTTCCTTGCACAGTGGATAAGAATGTCACACAATCTCTTCCCGTGTTTCCCGAGAGAGGGCAAATTTGGCAACGCCAGAAGAAGAATTACCGGATCCGGTTTAACTTCGATCTCCAGGATGTCCTTCAACTCCCTTACTATAACACTCCAATATTTCTGGATCTTACAATGTGACCAATAGCAGTGTGTGAGAGTGCTGAAACTAATTTTACTATGAGACACCCTAGTGATGCTCCTCTCTTGAATTTAGCTGAGTCTCTCTGGTGCCATATGAGCCCTTTCAATTGCTTGGCCTGTGCTTTGTTACATACTGAAATTTTCCTTACATATACATGGCTCTAATGCAACGAGGGGTATGTCGGCTTCCAAGAGATCAATTGTGTTAGGGGATTCTGCAATCAGAGGTATAGACAGACGTGTCTGTGGCCAGCAGAGAAAAAGCAGAATGGTGTGTTGTTTCCCTGCTGCCAGGATCAAGGATGTCTCAGAGAGGGTGCAGAATGTTCTCACGGGGGAGAGGGACAAGCAGGAGGTCATTGTCCACATTGGAACCAACGACATTGGAAGGGAAAAGATTGAGATTCTGATGGGAGATTACAGAGAGTTAGGCAGAAATTTACAAAGGAGGTCCTCAAGGGTAGTAATATCTGGATTACTCCCAGTGCTACGAGCTAGTGAGAGCAGGAATTGGAGGATAGAGCAGATGAATGCATGGCTGAGGAGCTGGTGTATGGGAGAAGGATTCACATTTTTGGATCATTGGAATCTCTTTTGGGGTAGAAGTGACCTGTACAAGAAGGACGGATTGCACCCAAATTGGAAGGGAACTAATATACTGGCAGGGAAATTTGCTAGAACTGCTTGGGAGGATTTAAACTAGTAAGGTGGGGAGGTGGGACCGAGGGAGATAGTGAGAAAAGAGATCAATCTGAGACGGGTACAGCTGAGAACAGTCAGGGCAGGCAGGGACAAGGTGGGACTAATGAATTGAACTACATTTATTTCAATGCAAGGGCCTAACAGCGAAGGCAGATGAACTCAGGGCCTGGTTAGCAACATGGGACTGGGATATCATAGCAATTACGGAAACATGGCTCAGGGGATAGGCAGGACGGCAGCTTAATGTTCCAGGATACAAATGCTACAGGAAGGATAGAAAGGGAGGCAAGAGAGGAGGGGGAGTTGCATTTTTGAAAAGGGATAGCATTACAGCTGTGCTGAAGGTGGATATTCCCGGAAATACATCCAAGGAGGTTATTTGGGTGGAACTGAGAAATAAGAAAGGGATGATCGCCTTATTGGGATTGTATTATAGACCCCTCAACAGTCAGAGGGAAATTGAGAAACAAACTTGTAAGGAGATCTCAGCTGTCTGTAAGAATAATAAGGTAGTTATGGTAGGGTATTTTAACTTTCCAAACATCAACTAGGACTGCCATAGTGTTAAAGGTTTAGATGGAGAGGAGTTTCTTAAGTGTGTACAAGACAATTTTCCGATTCAGTATGTGGATGTACCGACGAGAGAAGTGCAAAACTTGACCTACACTTGGGAAATAAGGCAGGGCAGATGACTGAGGTGTCAGTGGGAGAATACTTTGGGGCCAGCGACCATAATTCCATTTGTTTTAAAATAGTGATGGAAAAGAATAGGCCAGATCTAAAAGTTGAAATTCTAAATTGGAGAAAGGCCAATTTTGAGGATATTAGGCAAGAACGTTCGAAAGCTGATTGGAGGCAGATGTTCGCAGGTAAAGGGACAGCTGGAAAATGGGAAGCCTTCAGAAATTAGATAACAAGAATCCAGAGAAAGTATATTCCTGTCAGGGTGAAAGGGAAAGCTGACAGGTATAAGGAATGCTGGATGACTAAAGAAATTGAGGGTTTGATTAAGAAAAAGAAGGAAGCATATGTCAGGTATAGACAGGATAGATCGAGTGAATCCTTAGAACAGTATAAAGGCAGTAGGAGTATACTTAAGAG